>NW_026712626.1:3297500-3897500 GCF_030625045.1 Achroia grisella
AAGCGTAAGCGTAAGCGTAAGCGTAACCGTAAGCGTAAACGTAAGCATAAGTGTAAGCATAAGCATAAGCATAAGCATAAGCATAAGCATAAGCATAAGCATAAGCATAAGCATAAGCATAAGCATAAGCGTAAGCATAAGCGTAAGCGTAACCGTAAGCGTAAACGTAAGCATAAGCATAAGCGTAAGCATAAGCATAAGCATAAGCGTAAGCATAAGCATAAGCATAAGCATAAGCATAAGCATAAGCATAAGCATAAGCATAAGCATAAGCATAAGCATAAGCATAAGCATAAGCATAAGCATAAGCATAAGCGTAAGGCAACAGCAACAGCAACAACAACAGCAACAGGAACAGCAACAGCAACAGCAACCGCAATCACAATAGCAACCGCAACAGGCACAGACACAGACACAGACACACCGACACAGACACAGACACAGACACAGACACAGACACCGACATCGACCAGACAAAGACACAGACAGCAAGACAGACTACCTAGAAATAGAAATAAAGATTTCATTCAAATAAACTCATTACAAGCACTTTTGTAATCAGTAAATAATGTAAAAAAATAAATTTGACATCAATGCCCCATTTGTTAGTTCTTTTTTTCCTAATATTCTTATTAAAGTTCTTAACTCTAGTATTACAGTTACAGTCGTTACAAATTGTTAGATCTGTCTAACAAGTACACTCACACATTGTTATATCATAGGCATATATTTTTTTTTCATCAATATGTTCAGAATGTTGTTGGAGCTACAACGCATTCTCATAAGAAGAGATGCAGTTTTGTTTTCTGCACATGCCATGGTATAAATCCATTTTTTTCTCTACATTAACAATAATAATATATTTTTTTTTGTAATATTGTAATAACCTTTTTTACTACATGCGTATGAATATAAATACATAAAAATAACATTTTGTACCATTTTTGTCTACCTGCTTGTTCCGACTAATCTCTGAAATGGCTAGACCGATCTTTACGGCACTTTTTTTTCAGGTAGATGATGTATATTATAAGGAGTAACTTAGGCTACCCTTTTATTTTAGAAAATTAAGATAAATTCCGCGCAAATTATGAAGGTGACGTAGAAGTAGAAGTTGAAGGCGAAGCAGAAGCAGAAGCAGAAAAAGAAACATAAGCATAAGCATAAGCATAAGCATAAGTGTAAGCGTAAGCGTAAACGTAAGCATAAACATAAGCGTAAGCATAAGCATAAGCATAAGCATAAGCATAAGCATAAGCATAAGCATAAGCATGAGCATAAGCATAAACATCATCAACCGAAGCAGAAGCACAAGCAGAAGCAGAAGCAGAAAAAGAAACACAAGCAAAAGCATAAGCATGAGCATAAGCACGAGCAGAAGCATGAGCATAAGCATGAGCATAAGCATGAGCATAAGCATGAGCATAAGCATGAGCATAAGCATGAGCATAAGCATGAGCATGAGCATGAGCATGAGCATAAGCATGAGCATAAGCATGAGCATAAGCATAAGCATAAGCATAAGCATAAGCATAAACATATGCTTATGCTTATGCTTATGCTTATGCTTATGCTTATGCTTATGCTTATGCTTATGCTTATGCTTATGCTTATGCTTATGCTAATGCTAATGCTTATGCTTCTGCTTCTACTTCTACTTCTTCATTGGCGCGGAATTTATCTTTATTTGTCTAAAATAAAGGTAGCCAAAGTTACTCCTTATATTACCTGTCAAAAATGTCCCGTCAAAATCAAATATTTTAATTACATTTATGTCAAAATTATTTATTTATTTCATTTACATTTGCATAGCACTGACAATATTATCTGATTACACTAATAATGAGTGCGTAGCAATTTCTATGTTGATTATCACATGCCTCTTACTTGTAATACTGTAATTATTTACATATATAAAAACATCTATTAAAAAGAGCAACACACAAGTTTCTTGCTCATTCTTCTTGTGATGAATCTGCATTCCGAATGAGTGGTGGAATCAAAATATGACTCAAAAGTGCTTGTAATGAGTTTATTTGAATAAAGATTATTTCTATTTATATTTATCTGTGTCTATATCTGTGGCTGATCTGGTTGCTGTTGCTATTGCTGTTGATGTTGAAATCGGGCTAGCCATTTCAGTTATTGTCCAGAACAAACAGACAGACAGAAAAACAGACAAAAATTGTAAAAAATGTTATTTTGGTTTCAAATCCAATTTTATTTAGATGTACTTACATTCTATCTATCTATCTATATACAAAACTCTAATATTTAAAAAAAAACCTAAAATATTCAGGGAATAATTATTTTTTAATATAATAATATAAAATAGATTTAAAAAATTCAATTTAGATTGCGCGGTAAAAGTTATATATTTTTTTATTTATTAATATTTTACGGCTCTGGATAGATTCATCATTCATCATCATCAGTAATTTTTAGCCCAACATAAAGTACAAAAACTTAAAAACATAGCAATGGTATTGCCTGCGATTTCTACTGTTGCCAATTTAGCACATTTTATGCTACATTTGGCATATTTTTCATTGTTTAGAATATTAATTTATTGTTTAGCTCATAGCATATTTTTTAGCGTATAATTATAACTACTTAATAAAAAATAGTTTCTATACGTGTTCGAATCAGAAATGAGGAGATCCGCAGAAGAACAATAGTGACTGACATAGCCCGAAGAATTGCAATACTGAAGTGGTAATAGGCAGTAAAGTCCTCGAATGGCAGCCGCGGACCGCAAGATGCAGCGTGAGAAGTTCTCCAGCAAGGTGGACCGACGATCTGGTCGAGATCGCTGGAAATCATTGGATGCGAGCAGCGCAGAACCGATCGTCGTGGAGATCTTTGGGGGGAGGCCTTTGTTCAGCAGTGGACGATTTCCGGGCTGAGATGATGATGAGTAAAAAATTAACCATGAAATAAACGATCTGAAATAATTTTTCTGACAAAAGTTTGCCTACCACACTTGCAAGTAGATATATGTAAAGGCACAGGTTATTGTCAGTGTAAATTTTATCTTGTTTTGAAACCCTTATTGGCATAGTCTGTCGATCAGCATCAGCTATCACTCGATAAAGAGCAAGTTATTTATTTAATTTACTTTTGTACAAACCAAAAGTACATGCCAGTTACATTGTACTCTAAACTTAATTAATACATTACCTCACCACTGAACAAATAGCCTTGGCCGCATTATCTGAAGAATCGGCTAAGGATTTAGATATACATATTGTTCGATGACATAATTGATTACAACAGAAAATGATTTTATTTTTTGTTGTTGTAGAATCTCTACAACAACAAAAAATAAAAATAAAATTGAAAGATGTTTTATTTAACATTTTAAAATGTTAGCATATTTATTTAGCGTTATTTTATAACAATAGGCATAATTCTGACAAAATTTTAATAGCAGTTTAGCAAATTTTGTATTAGTCGTGTTGGCAACACTAATGACGTCAACCTTTCGTAAATACTTGACAAGTGGCAACTTACAATAGAAAATATGGTTTGTCATAGTTTGTTTTTTGAAAGTTTTTCGATATTCATGTGTATTAATCATGAATCCCAATGTGTATCGATGGTGTGCGGTCCCTCAATGTGGTAATACATCAATAAAAACCCCGAACAAGTTATTTATTACCGTTCCAACGGACAAGAAGATCAGAAATACATGGCTTGCTCTCGCAGGGCGAGATCCTACAGCCATATCTTACAATTCAGTCATTTATTTCTGTGAAGATCATTTTGATGTACGTATTTATTTTGTTTACTGTGAAATAATGAAGTAGATAAATTAGTCAAAGAGATAAATCTTATATATAAGATTCTCTTATCACAATGTTAGTTACCATACGCCTCCGAAACTGATTGATCGATTTGTATGAAATTTTATATGCATATATTCAGTAGGTTTGAGAATCAGCTACTATCTATTTATCAGACACCTCAGTGATAAGGGTTGTCGACCCCTAACATAATTTTTTTATTTTTTGAGCAAATTGTTTTTTTATTTTTTTTTTATTATGTGTCATTAAAAATACATAGGTACAATCCTAAATTTTCACCCTTCTATCACCAACCCCTATTTTTTTATAGTGTTATTAATTTATATGGCAAAACAATGTTTGTCCGCACAGCTGGTAATATGTAAAATCCTTGATGTTATATTTCATATTGTAGACATCCAGGGTTGTCTAGAGGTTTAGCACACCGCTTCCAGTAGATGCGGGTTCAATTCCTCGCACAGTATCTACAATTGTATTCATGAGTATGATTGTTTGTATCGGTTCGGTGTTCTCTATATATATAATGTACTTATAAAAAAAAAATTGTGTGTTTATATGGTATCTAGTACAATAACACAAGCTCTGCTTACCTTGGGACTAAATGGCGCTTTGTAAACTGTTCAGGGATATTATTATTTATATTGATATACTATTTGGTACGGGTTCATGTTCCTCTAAACACTCCTCTATGTATTCATAAAAAAACATCCCTTTCTATGCAGTAAGCCAGTGCTTCAGGGAGCTGGTTCAATTCCCAGACGTTTCACGTTTCTCCAAACACTCCCATAACTCTATTTGTTCATGAAAAGACATTCAAAATATTTGTAGCTGTGAAGGAAGGAGACGACGACGAAGACGACGAGCAAAAACGGTACTGCTATATGCAGAATATTGTATTGACTTACTTATGTCTCATATAAAAATAATATCATCATCATTACATAGCACAAAACAATGTCAGTGTCGCTGTCTGTCCCTATGTATGCTTAAATCTTTAAAACTACCCAACGGATTTTGAAGTGGTTTTTTTAATAAATAGAATAATTCAATAGGAAGATTTATATATATAATATATGTGCACCCGTGCGAAGCCAGGGCGAGTAGCTAGTTTCTCTATATAGTATGAAAAAGTCTACTGTCTGTTTGCATCTTTTAAATTATGTAGCGATATTTGTAGTCTTCGAAAATTTGTCTTAAATCTATCTATTTCAAAATTCTGTTCCAGGAATAGAGTGATTCAATGTGTATAAGTTTCTACTGTACTATAAAGTGTTACAAACAAAATAAACCTTTTGGTATAAGTAGGGATAAAAACTGCGATAGCACACAACTTTTTATAGCAATGAAATGACATGATTTAATAAACTATTTTTCTCTGAGTACATTTGCGATCAGTCCCAGGACTATAAGCAAATATGTTCTCTGATGCAGTCATGTAGAGTGGATTCCTATTGGAAACTTTACTCATCTGCATCCCAGAGCTACCGCTTATCTTCTAGCTCCAGAATATGATGACATTTTACTCTTACACATGTTGATCTATAGTGAGTTGTTGAGCAAGTTTGTTAAGGTGATGGATCAACCACTATACCCTTAAATAAATTCAAAACATCTGTTATATCATATTTACTGAGCAAAGCCTATTACTCACTAAACGATTACTTGAATGACGAGTGTGCATGGCAATAGTTGTTCATGCACTGAATTTTCATTTAATGCTAGACATAGACACCTATATAAAACTACATTGTAAATAAACTGGCTTTATAAAAAAAAAGTAATTCAATTGAGTTTCTTGCCAGTTCTTCTCAATTGGATCTATATACCGAACTGGACGGTAGGAAAAAATAAAATTATAATGTAAAAACTTGACGTTCATAAGCGGCTAAAATGTCCTACATGAATAAATGATTTTTGAATTTTGAATTTTTATAAAAAGGACAGACAACAAAAAAGGTTTATAAAACAGTTTCTAACAATAGCATATAATAAAAATTCTCATTTCCAGTTACCGCGTTTTAATCGTTTCACATGCTGATCTCTAGTGAGTTGTCCAGCAAGTTTGTTAAGGTGATGGATCCACCACTATAAAAAGTACACACAACAAAAAAGGTTTATAAAACAGTTTCCAACAATATAATATAAATTCTCATTTCTAGTTACCAAACGATATGGAAAATTACATGCAGTACCGTATAATGGGGTCCATTAAAAAAATACGCATGAATTCAGATTGTAATCCGACTAAATTTGAATGCCAACAAGACAGTGAACAACAAACATCCACTTCCAAGACACGTCAACATGCCATTAGAAAACGAAGAAGATTCTTGCTAGGTGAAGAAAGTCAAACAGATAAAAGAGAGCATGGGGAACCAGAACTTCCAAGTGCTCCATCAGAAATTGCAGGTATGTTTCTGTATTTTATTTTCATAGGTGCGCCCGCACTGCACCCGCCTGCTCTAACGGTATACGCTGGCGGGGCACCAGTGGAGGTTGATAAGATGAGCATGGAGTCAGGTCAGTTAGCATATCGTGCTAAATTTATCAGGAATTTAACATGGTGGTTTCCAGGGGAACTGCATCGGTATACGATGGCGGGGCACCAGTGGAGGATGATAAGATGAGCATGGGTTCAGGTCAGTTAGCATATCGTGCTAAATTTATCAGGAATTTAACATGCTGGTTTCCAGGGGAACTGCATCGGTATACGATGGCGGGGCACCAGTGGAGGATGATAAGATGAGCATGGGTTCATGTCACTTAGCATATCGTGCTAAATTTATCAGGAATTTAACATGGTGGTTTCCAGGGAACTGCATGGAGGTCAACCTGACATGGTACATTGCTAGCTATGGGGTTATTACTCCACATTACTAACAACCCCATCCCCCTATCATCTGTATCATCTGATGCTGTATCATTGCCAGCAAAATTTTCGTCTTCATTATATACTAGCTGTACTTGCGATTTCATCCGCGTGGAATTTAATTTTGTTTTTCTAAAATAAAAGTAGCCTAAGTTATTCCTTATTACATCAGCTACCTGACAAATAAAGTACCGTCAAAATCGGTCTATTTCAGAGATTAGCCGGAAAGAGACAGACAAAAATTGTAAAAAATGTTATTTTGGTACTTGTACCGTATTTATACCGTAACTTGACGTTCATAAGCGGCTAAAATGTCCTACATGAATAAATGATTTTTGAATTTGAATTTGAATTTGCAACAATCGAGCTCAGATCAGTCGACTCTTGTTCAGACAACCATTCCAACTTTGACCTCTAAACCTAAAGTTGTACTGTGGCCTGAGATCATGAAATTACACAATGGATTGATAAAACTATAATGGATCTCATAACCGTAGACATGCTGCCTTATACTATATATATATAATAATAAAAACATTGTTATTATAATATATTTTTTTATCTTATATTCAATAAATTATTACAACAAACTTAATATACCTGCTCCGTTTCCATTTCACGTCCTAATTAATGCACAATAATTGGTAAACTGCACCTAATTTCAATATTTTAATGAATGTTATACTTGATCACGTGAGTTTCGGTTTTGGTTTCGGCAGAAACTGAAACCAAGGCCGAATATTCAGTTTCGGCCGGACTCTAATGATAATAGGCCCTAAATAAATCTAAGTTAAGTCCATCGGAAGTAAGGTCAATTCAATTTCAAATGTATAATATCTATCTAAATATATATAACTCAAAGGTCACTGACATAGTGATCTATCAACGCACAGCCCAAACCACTGGACGGATCGGGACTAATTCTTCTTCTCGCGGCTTCGCTCACGTTAATTTATCCCTTTAGTGGTAGAATTAATCAAAATCCTTTCTTAGCGGATGCCTACGTCATAACATCTACCTGCATGCCAAATTTCAGCCCGATCCGTCCAGTGGTTTGGGCTGTGCGTTTATAGATCACTATGTCAGTCAACTTTGAGTTATATATATTTAGATAGATATTATTCATTTGAAATTGAATTAACTTTACTTCCGATGGTCACGTATATATGTACCTACACCATCGGAAGTAAAGCGGTGACCTAAACCTCTCGACCACCACGCCCGTCAAGTCTACAGAACAAAGAGCGAGCGCGAGCGAAGCCGCGGGCAAAAGCTAGTATAAATACACTGGCGGGGCACCATTGGAGATTGAAGCGTATGAGGTCAGGTCAGTTACCCCATCGTGGCAAATTCGCCAGGAATTCAACATGATGGTTTCCAGGGGGAACCACGTGGAGGTCAATCATTTCTGGGATCATATTCAGCTTATCATCCTCCACTGGAGCCCCGTCGGCGTATATCGTTAGTGCAGCCGGGTGCACCATTCCATTATCAAATAAAAAAAAGGTTCAAGATCAAGATGCGTAGATAGGGTTTTAATAACAGAGAAAAATTTTAGTCTTATAACTCAAGTTGAGATAACCCTGAACGTTTTTTTTATATATATTATAGTTTCTTTTTTAGAAATTATCATATAATTCATTTTTCTCATTCTGCATATTTAGGAAAGGCAAAGGAAAGTTATCCCATACTGCCATATGTGTTGACGAATATTGACATTGACAGTTACATTGAACTGTCACTGTTGAAATTGACATTTTGATTGATAGATTGAAAAACTGACAGCTTGCTTATTTCTGATTATAATGGATTCTTCATTCTATTATTATTTTACTTTGTTACAAAATTACAATCAAAATGTAATTTTTAATTGTTTTATTTATAAAAATAAATTGTGAACAATAAACAAGAAAACAGAATTAATTAATAATAATGTTTCATACAGAAATCGTTTGTATGTAACTTTAATTTAACTAAACTTATTGTGATATCGAAAGATTGATCCTTCGTCAACAATATTGAATAACAATATTTGCTAACAATATTGTTATTATTGTGTGTATATTACATGAAGATAAATAGGAAACACGTATGAAATAATCTAACACCAGGTTAGTGTCATTTCTTTGAATTTGTGTACCCAATTTGAAATTCGAAATTGCCATAACTGAGAATCAAATCTGTGACTATTTATGCTGAGCCACGTGTCTTGGCACTGTACAGCGATGTTTCATTTACTATTTTCTCAAGACTGAGTTCTATGTGTACCCACATATTGTACATTGCCAAGTTTTTATATATGTAGTGTTGTATGAATGATAAAGTCACTTTGAATGTACTGACAATCATGTTTTACTATTCCATAGGACTACATCATACTATTATTATATAAACTACGTGTTTTCACCATTTAGACACCCATACAGTCCACCGATTCATTACAATATTTGTATCAGTTATCTAGTACCCATAACACAAGCTTCAACTAGCTTAACTTGGGTCTAGATGGCACTGTGTGAATTGTCCTGAGATTTTTATAATTGGTCTGCGCAAATATGATCATATTTCCCATTATCGTACTCAACTCAAGTGGCTCCCTATCCGTCTTCGTCGCAACTTACACATCCTTTCACTCCTTTACAGCATTCTCTTTAACCCCCACACTCCTGATTATCTAAAAGACAGCTTCACATTTCTCAGTGAGAACAGTAGCTATCCGTCGCGTAATGTTAACAACCTCCTTCTCAGATATCCCTCTCATTCCACTTCCTTCTATTCTAAATCCTTTTCTGTCCAGGCTGTCAGGTTATGGAACGCACTCCCCCCTTGCATTCGGAGCATTCAGTCACTTGCTAGTTTCAAAGTCTCTGTCAAATCCCACTTTCTTTCCCTTTAAGTTCATATTGTCCTCTTTCTCATAGTTCCCTTCATATTTTCTGAAGATATGTGCATTATTAAGTATATGTATGTTTACGTATGTTTATATTTTATTATATATATTAATATATTTATGTACAAATGTATATTTATGTTCATTACGTGCACCACCTACTATTTTCTTATCTTAATGTTACTTTCTCTACTGGTAGTCTGGAAGAGATTGCTTAGCGATAAGGCCGCCTTTTGAATCAGTTTATGTATTATATCATTTTGTGTGTTTTCTTTGTCTGGTGCAATAAAGAGTTTAAATAAAAAAATAAATAAATATTATTGATATATGTATTTCTTTCAGTTGTCTTGTACCCATAACATAAGCACTAACTATCTTAACTAGTCTAGATGGCGCTGTGTGAATTGTCCTGACTTATTTTTACCATTTGTTACAGACACAATGGCAGAGAAGAGTATCCAGTTTACAATGAATCCTCACTTTGCTAAAGAATTTGCCAGAAGGAAGGTGTTATGGCAGCCAAGACATCTGGTTGATAAAGTAAGTGAAATAATTTTTAACCATTTACCATCAGATAGGATGTATGCTTGTTTGAAAAACACACAAAAAAAACAAATGTCCTATGCATATCTATAGTGCTATTAAAGTTATATAGCTGAACTGTATTTACCATTAGGTCAGACAACAGATTGTTCCACATTACAGTGAAATAATCTATACATATAAATAAAATTGGAGTGTCTGTTTGTAATATTGAAATAACCGTTTTTTACTACATGGATATGAATATAAATATGGTACATAAACCAAAATAACATTTTTTACAATTTTTGTCTGTCTGTCTGTTTGTTCCGGCTAATCTCTGAAATGGCTGGACCGATTTTGACGGGACTTTTATTGGCAGGTAGTTGATGTAATAAGTAATAACATAGGCTACTTTAAATTAAAGAAAAAAAAGGTTAAATTCCAAACGGACGAAGTCGTGGGTAGATTTCAAATTATATAAATAGTAGCTAGTAAATTATATAAAAAAATCTATTTAAAAGAACAACACACAAGTTTCTTGCTCATTCTTTTTGTGTTGAATATGTGTTCCGAATGAGTGGTAGAATAGAATAGAAAATAATTCATTCAAATGACTATTGATGACCATTCAAAAGTGCTTCCATGTAAGTTACATTGAAGCATTTTTGTCAATAGTCATCACATTTTTTTTAATCTACCACTCATTCGGAAAGTTGTCTTATCACAAGGAGATTGAGCAAGAAACTTGTGTGTTGCTCTTTTAAATAAATATTGATTTATTTATATTTAATTAACAAGGATTAGGCATGCGACAATCAACATAGAACCGCTACGCACTTAATCTCTGTTCAATAGTTCAAAAATATAGGAACCGACAAACAGCGACAGCGACTTTGTTTTATACTATGTAATGATGTACATGTATATTTTTTTTTAGAATGTACGCGATAAAGCTCTTGTGGAATTTGGGCATATCCTTGGCTACAATTTGGACCCCAAGGCCATAATACGTAAAATGTTACTATTATGTTTTCGTTTTCAAAGGGCATACAAACAAAAGGTAAGTCGAATAATCATTTTTTATGTAATTTGAATGGTAAACAAGCTGACGGCCCACCTGATGTTTGAATTGATTGAATTTAAAAATGAATCTGTATTATTGTAAACATATACAACACCAGCTATTGCCCGCGGCTTCGCTCGCATTAATTTATTTAGGGGTGGAATTTATCAAAATCTTTTCTTAGAGGATGCGTACGTCATAGTAACTTTATGCATGCAAAGTCTCAGCCCGTTCGGTTTAAAATTGACAAAGTTTCATACAAATTTTCATCCCCTATTTTATCCCCTTAGGGGTAGAATTAATCAAAATCCTTTCTTAGCAGATGCCTACGTCATAACATCTACTTGCATGCCAAATTTCAGCCCGATCCGTCCAGTGGTTTGGGCTGTGCGTTGATAGATCACTATGTCAGTCACCTTTGAATTATATATGTTTAGATTTATTTGAAAAGAATACGAGCTGAGTTTCTTGTCAGTTCTTCTCATCTCGAAATCATTCCGTACTGACGGTAGATTTGACATATCATAAGTCTGTAATAGACCTACATGAATACAGATATTTTAATCTTATATATAAAATTCTCGTGTCACAGTTTTCGTTCCCATACTCCTCCGAAACGGCTTGACCGATTCTCATGAAATTTTGTGAGCGTATTGAGTAGGTCTGAGAATCGGCCAACATCTATTTTTCATCCCCTTCTATGTTAGTGGTAGTCTACCCCTAATTTTTTTATTTTTATTTTAAGGCAAAACAACGTTTGCCAGGACGTGTAGTAAAATATATAAATCTTTACAGATTCTGAACCTTATAACTGAGTGCTACAAGACTGGAGTGCCAATGCATGAGGCTTTAACTATATCGAAGGCCCCCAAATGGATGGCAGAGGTGGACAAGGAACTTCAGATCCTGCCTGCATTTATACAGGTATTTTTTTTAGATTATAATGCAATGGTACCAGCTTGCTCTAAGGGTCTTTTTTATGGATGACAAATGGAATGGTGCACCCGCCCGCGCTAACGGTTTACGCTGGCGGGGCACCAGTGGAGGATAATAAGATAAACAAGAGGTCAGGTCAGTTAGCCCATTGTGACAAATTCACCTAGAATTTATCACACTTTTCTAGGGGGAACCGCGTGGAGGACAATCTAACATGGTGTATTGTTAGTAATTGTGTCATTAGTCCACATTACTAACAATCCCCTTCCCACCTGGGCTAAGGGTATATATATACCCTGGCGGGGCACCAGTGGAGGATGATATAGCATGAAGTCAAAAACAGAGCAAAAAAGGGTATTTGTATGAATAATAGCTAAGTTTCTTGTAAATTATTCTTGGATGTTCAACACTCAATAAAATATCTCTATTCATGTAGGTCTATTACAGAGTCTTATGATATGTCAAATCTACCGTCAGTTCGGAATGATTTCGAGATGAGAACTGACAAGAAACTCAGCTCGTATACCTTTCAAATACATGTTTATAATAATACAGATTCATTTTTAAATTCAAATTTTGAGAGAATAGAGTGACCACCAGCATATGATATTGCAAAAGCATAGTCTAATCAGTGTTCGAACCTGCGACCGTTGGAAGTTAGCGGTGTGCTATGCAAAAACTAAGGCGTTTAATTTCTTGTTTCAGCAAATAAACACACAAACAGAAACTGGGAACCCAGAACCAGGACCATCGGCATCTCATTATAATGTCAAGTTTCGAGTCCTACCAGGTGATGAAGCTACGACATCCAATGTTCACAAGGAATCCATCTCGGGTTTAGAACCTGAGGGTGAAGATAATAAAAGTGGTAAGGAAGATGACAGTGGAACGGAGGCTGTGGAGAATAGATGTCTGGTGGAGAATATCTCGAAGCAAATGGAATCGAACGGGCTACCAATGTCTGAATTCGTGAAAGCTGTAGTCAAGAAGGCACATCTTATGCAAACAACATCCGGCCAAAACATAATGAAGGCTCTAGCAAGGAGAATGAACACATCCACAAACACATTGTGCAATATATGGTAAGTTTTATTTAAAAAACTCTAGACAATTCAGAAAACGCCATCTAGTCTCACAGGAGAGTTTATGTTATAATTTTATTGTCAGATCGTTAAGTTAATTAACCTTTTTCTATACATATAAATAAAATTGGAGTGTCTGTTTGTAATATTGAAAGAACTGTCTTTTACTACATGCATATGATACGGTACATACACCAAAATAACATTTTTTATCATTTTTGTCTGTCTGTTTGAAATGGGTGGACCGATTTTGAGGGGATTAGCTTTTTTGGCAGGTAGCTGATGTAATAAGGAGTAACTTAAGATACTTTTATTTTAGAAAAAAAAAATATAACAATAATAATAATAATACTTACAATAAATTCCACGCAGACGTATTCGCGGGAAGGTAGTAAATAAATAAAATTAATAAGAAATATATAAAATATATAATAAATAAATAAAATATCTCAGGACTAAAATAACAGCTATATCCATGTGGAAACCCTCAGTTTCCAGATATTTTTATTTTAGAAAAAAAAAAATTACAATAAATTTCACGCGGACGAAGTCGCGGGAACAGCTAGTAAATAAATAAAATTAATAATAAAATAATCAATAAATAAAATAAATGATAAATAAATAAAATTAATAATAAATAAATAAATAAAATATTTCAGGACTAGAATAACAGCTATATCCATGTGGAAACTGAGAACTCTGCTGAAAGCCGGCGATATATCGGGCAAAGTGGACAGTTTCATTGCGATGACTTACGATGACTGGCTCGTGACTGATGTCATACTCATGTATGGACAGCCTGGGAATTTGATCACTAGTGTAAGTCTTTTTTTTTTATTTTTATGTGACTAGAAGCTATACTAGTTTACTTATTATACTTTCTACGTGTCACCATTGGTTGCAATGTCCTAGAACTCTTATCGCATGGGACATGTAAAGCCCAATTTAGAATCAGCCCGAGTGGGCAGGGCAGGCAAGCAGGTATATGTTATGACGTAGGCATCCGCTAAGAAAGGATTTTGATTAATTCTACCCCCAAGGGGATAAAATATGGGATGAAACTTTGTCAATTTTAAACCAATCGGGCCGAGACTTTGCTTGAATAAAGCTACTATGACATAGCCATCCCCTAAGAAATGATTTTGATTAATTCTACCCCCAAGGGGATAAAATATGGGATGAAACTTTGTCAATTTTAAACCAATCGGGCCGAGACTTTGCTTGAATAAAGCTACTATGACATAGCCATCCCCTAAGAAAGGATTTTGATAAATTCCACCCTTAAGGGGATAAAATAGGGGATGAAACTTTGTCAATTTTAAACCGATCGGGCTGAGACTTTGCATGGATAAAGCTACTATGACATAGCCATCCCCTAAGAAAGGATTTTGATAAATTCCACCCCTAAGGGGATAAAATAGGGTATGAAACTTTGTCAATTTTAAACCGATCGGGCTGAGACTTTGCTTGCATAAAGCTACTATGACATAGCCATCCCCTAAGAAAGGATTTTGATAAATTCCACCCCTAAGGGGATAAAATAGAGGATGAAACTTTGTCAATTTTAAACCGATCGGGCTTTTACTTTCTTTTTTTTTTTATTTTTGATAAATTCCGAGCGAAGCCGCGGGCAAAAGCTAGTTATACATATAAACCTTCCTCTTGAATAACTCTATCAATAAAAAATGGTTATTGTGGGTTATTCTTAAGAGATAGACATATCTACGCGGACTTTTTTGTTGACCCATTTAAGGTGTACAATAACGTAGTACATTATTTTGATTTATCTCGTGGGGTTCAGCCAGCGTTGGCAATGTAAGCGGAATAAAATGTGTTTATTCAGGACATCACATCAGAAACGTCTAAATTTATCAGTGTTTCTCTACAATATTATGTATGTATTATACATATAAACCTTCCACTTCAGTCAATTTATCTATAAAAAAAACCGCTTCAAAATCTGCTGCGTAGTTTTAATGCCAAATTTACACTCAGCCCGAGTGGGCAGGGAAGTGAGCACGGTAGTGAGCAGCGCGAGAGTGTAAACACGATACTTCCCATTGGCGCTGCCACTCGCGCTGCCCGGCGCTCCCTCGATTGTCGGTTTTTCGTGCGCGAGTCAAAGGACTGGCAGCGTGTTTTTACATTCAGCCCTCTCGCTCAGTTGTCGCCCGGCAATATTTCCGGCAGCGCGAGTGGCAGGGGAAGCGGCTGAATGTAAACGTAGCATTCATTGGCAACGCAGCTACGTAACCTTCAAGCTGTTGCTACCTGCAGCACGTGTACGCGACACGTGTAACTTTGTATATGAGGTCGGAACATCTCAATAAAGGCAGAACTCAATTAAGGGCATTACTAAATGTTTTTTCTTTATTTTGTTAATGGGCACTAGTCCACGCGGACGAAGTCGAGGGCTGAGCTAGTTTTTTTTATACCACGTAGGTAGTAAACAAGCATACGGCTCATCTGATGGTAAATGGATACCGGTTATGGACGCCTGAAACACCAGGGGTGTCACGTGCGCGTAGCCGACCCTTAATAAACCTTAATAGTCATTGTTAGATATTCTACTAGCCGTGCCCGCGACTTCGTCCGCTTGAAACAGTCACTTGACTTGACAAAAAAATACTTCATAAACTAACCCAAAAAAGAAAAAATGTGTTCATCGTTCTAGCTACAAACATGACGAATTTTCAATGAAATTTTCATCCCCTATTTTGTTTAACCCCTTTAAGGATAATTTTTTACTTACTTTGAATGTCATATTTACTTATATTGAATCAACAGCTTAAAAAATAAGTTTCAAACTTCTACAAATGACGATACTTCCATATAATCTTTCATCATCTCTTTCACCCCCTTACAATCTTTCGCTTCAAGAAGTAGCCTATGTCCTTTCTCAGGATTTAGACTATCTGTTTATCAAATTTCATTTATATCGGTTCAGTAGATTTGGCGTGAAAGCGAGACAGACAGTTACTTTCGTATTTATAATGTTAGTAAGGAGATATTCTTGTTACAGACTAACTTGTCGTCCCGGCATCTCCTGAGACCGTTGGTAACACTGTTCCACTTGGTGCAAACTTACCACATTGAGGAGAAGTGCAGTCTGCAGACGCTGAAGTTGAGGTGGCAAGCGCTCACCAGACAATATAACGCAGGGTAATGTACTGACTTGGACCTCATTTCAAAGACCCTAAAGGACCGAAAACCGGCATGGCATGTAGAGCCCTGTTACGGTATACTATATATAATAATAATAATAATAATCTCAGGACAATTCACACAGCGCCATCTAGACCCAAATTAAGCTAGCTATAGCTTGTGTTATGGGTACTAGATAACTGATACAAATACATAGATATGTTTTTTTTTGTAAATACATACAATATATATATATATAATAATATATAGAAAACACCCAGACCGATACAAACAATCATTTTTTTTTATTGGATTGTTTGGGCTATTGTCAGATGTGTAGCACCTGTAGCACTGCGACCTACATAGATCTATTGTGCTCGCCCTTTTCAGAGTTCGCTACCTAGACCCGTCAGGGACAAGAATTGAAGGATATTCTTAGGAGCGATCGTTTTTATCTCCTCGGGAAAGAGTGTAAACTTTCCAAAGGAGATATTTCGTTTATGCATGAGTGGGCTACAACCACATAGGATGTGAAGCGGCGTTTCCTCTTCAGTTTGGCAGAATCTGCAGATACTTGTCCAAACAATCATACTCATGAATACAAATGTTTGTACCGTTCAGAGTTACTTCGCATTTATAATAAGGATATTTACCTCTCTCGACGTTTCGACTAGGTTGCGAGAGAGAGTACCAAATTTAATTTAAATTGGTTCAGTAGTTTTGGCGTGACATCACCACAATCAGACAGAGTCATTTTAGGGTCTACACTATCTGCATAAATTACATTTAAGTTCAGTAGTTTTGGCGTGACAGCGCGACAGACAGACGAAAGTCATTTTCGCAGTTAATATTATTAACGGAAAAACTCGATTTTCACCGAAAAGAATGAGCTATCTTTAGCTGAAAGGTAGATATTGATTCAGGGAGACGTCAGCGTCGAGCGTGCTGCTGCAGCGGCGGTGGTACGAGCTGAAGCGAGCCGCGGGTCGCCAGTTGCGTGCCCGGTGGCGGCAAGGCGACCGAGGGCCAGCGCCGCACCCGCTCTACACGGTCATCGCGCGCCGGTACACGCACGTGGTCATCGAGCCGATGGCGGTGTGGTGGCACATGGTCGGCGTGTCGGCCGTCTTCCACTTCGAGGTAAGTTGTACATACGAAGGAAAGAGACGGAAAAGACTTGCAAGTACGTTGTACATACGAGAGAAAGAGACGGAAGTGACTTGCGGATACGTTGTACATACTAGGGGAAGAGACGGCAATATTGTGTGGTCTCTATCGCACACCTCTGGCGTCGGAAGGAATCCCAAGTTTTCTTGCTTAATTTTAACACAATCATTGCTTAGTATAAAACATATGTATGCTTAAATCTTAAAACTTTTTGATTCAAGAGGAACGTTTATATATATAATACATGTATACCCGTGCGAAGCCGGGACGAATAGCTAGTATTTTAATATACTTTTATTTATATAATACTATACATATATTTGACAACCTCGGTGGTCTAGCGGTGTAGCACACCGCTTTACGTCCGATGGTCGCGGGTTCGATTCCTCGCACGACACAAACGTTTGTATTCATGAGTATGATTGAATCGATCTGGGTGTTTTCTATGTATATTATATATTTATTAACGGAAATAAAGTCTATGTATTTGTACTTGTTATCTAGTACCCATAACATCAGTCAATCCTATCTCAGGACAATTCACACAGCGCCATCTAGACCCAAATTAAGATAGCTAATAGCTTAATTTGGGTCTAAATGGCGCTGTGTGAATTGTCCTGAGATTATTATTATTATATTGTGTTGCAGGATGATATCACGAAAATGAATATGGAGTCAGTTGTTAATGAGAAAGAAGGTAATTATATATTTTTTATATGTAAATGGAAACAAACAAACTTACAAACCAGTTGATGGAATGTGGAATCCGTCGCCTATATACTGTATATGACCATATCAACATCCTTTGTACCTTTTATACGATGTCAATTCAGAGGAAACTAATATTATATGTGTTTGAGTTCACATCAATATTGTAGAAACGATATTAAAAGAAGATAGTTTGTATTTAGTACTAATGTACCTAATGTGAAGATTATTACAAATATTGTAAATAGCGCCATCTAGTATTTATAGACCGAACTAAGTTGTTTATCGTAAGATAACCGTAACCCCCACTTCTCTCCCTACTACACTGACTTCGGTCTATAAATACGGAGGTCGGTAGTTGAATAATCCTCTTTCGTTGGTTGAGCTGATGATGCTGCGGGAATTTAGTCAACGAGCGCAGAGCGTGCCGGTTGTGTTTTGGATATTAAAGTGAATTGTATTAGAAATTGGTTTATCCCGGTCTTAGTTGGGTATGAAGGGAAATTACAAGTAGTGGAGGTGAGTGTTAATGCATTCTAAAAGGACCTTTTAAACCAACACTCGTGTCACAAGTCACGGACGCTACATGGGGTTTTCTCTTCTGGTAGCCGGCTTCAAAACTTAAGCCATCATCATTAATTTAGATTCTTTATTCTTTATTGTACACACACAGGAAAAAAAAAATAGCAATAATAAAATAAAAGTAATGTACAAGGGCGAGCTTATCTCTAAAAAGAAATTTAGTGCTTCTTCATATGTACTCTACAATTTAAATTAAAACTCAGTTTACAAAGCAAAATGACTCATCATCTGCTTCTTCCTTATCTCATTTATTTGGGATCGGCGTATTATGTTTTCCTCTTCCATTCATCTCTGTTCGCAGTCATCGCGTTATTTACTTCCTTTCTTACCATATCATCTTTCACACAGTCCATCCATCTATTTTTCGGCCTCCCTCTGCCCTTATAACAATCCACATTCATATGTAACACCTTCCTTAAAATATTATCCTCATTCCTACGCATTACATGTCCATACTACGATAGACAATTACTTTTCAACCTCTCCGACACCGGTGCCACTTTCACAAAGCAAAAGGACTAATTTCCATAAATAATCATACATCTAAGAGAAATAAACGTCTTAGCATTTCATGAATTCGCCGTGCGAGTGCCGGGTCCAACGTGTGGCAGTGAGGGAAACCCGGAGCAGTTCCCGGAACTTGTGACCCGGTTGTAGGTTTAAGAGGCCCGGTTGTAGATTGTCAACACTCACCTTCACCGCTCGTCTTTCTCTCTGTCCAGCCAGATCTGTAGGAGCCTGCTAGTGCAGCTTTAGATACATGTTCTAGTATAGAACTATCAGAATTATTAAACAGGCAAAGAACTTTTAGAAATAAATAAAACTAATGTGTTCAAAGAAAATAATCTAATTTGTGAATTAGATTATTTTGGTGGGCGTAATGTAACTTATATTGATTTAATAAAAACTTTCAGATTCAGACGACGATGTCATTCTGATAGAGAAACAAATAGAAACCATAGACGTTTGGAGTGATCACGAAGAAGAAGAAAATCGTCTAGTCATAGACGAAACGATGGCTGTTGCTGACAAACAGGAAAGTGACTTTAGAGAACAACGTAATGAATTAAGGGAACATAATATGGAAGTAGATGCACAAAATGTAGTCCCATCAAATGTAGCCAAAGTTTCATATTTAAGTAGACAAAATATAGATTTACTTCAGCACTCATTAGATGTAGATATCCAGGTCTCAGACTCATATATACATAATAAACCTAATTTAGTGCAATCGCCAAGTCAGGCAAAAACACATGATACTATACAAAGAATTGATAAAAATGTGGATATAGAAATCGGAAATATTAATATAGAAAATAGAGATACGGATAAAGGAAATGATAATTCAATTAAAGATACAGCTGGACACCAAAAAAATGTAGATTCACCGAACTGTGGAACAATGTCTAAACAAGTACCAGATTCTAATGAAGATAGTTCAACTATACATACAGAAGAAAATAATAAAAGTACTAATTTAAATAATAGTAATACAGATAAACAAAGTAATCAATCAAGTATATTAAATACAAAGGAATGTGTTGGAGATATAGATAAGCTTAATGAAACTGATAATGTACTTAAAGAAATCTCAGATTTATCAAAAGAAAGCAGTCCAATGGATGTACAGGAAGACACTGTAGAAAAAACAAATCTATCCCAACAATCACCAAATATTGACTTCCCTTTGAATATTCAGACCAACTCGAACACTCAAAATATAAATGAAGCAAAGACAACAGATCAAGAAACAATGAGGGCATTGAATAATCAAGATTTAAATAAACAATCAAATTCGAATGTTGCAAATGTCGCTGACAGAGAAAAACAAAACAATAAATCAAATGATACAAATAAAGACCTAGAATCAAGAAACGATAATAGAGATAATAATAAAGACCAACAACAATCCAATAAAGCAAAATCGTCGAAGACGACTTTAGTAGGAAAACAAACGGAATTACAGAATAAGAATTCAACCAATCCCGAATCCTCACATTTAATAAAGACATATACAGAATCACTAAATGATTATGCAAATATAAATAAAGAAATAAGAAAATATACTGTAAAAAAGCCGCAATCCGCAAAAAAAATACTTATCATGTCTCCAAATGAAATCAATTCAAAATTTGATGGTATGGATAGCAATATAACAGAAAAAAATTCTGAGAACGTTAAATCCCGTGGATTATTGCTAAAGCTCCTTACGAAACCACACCGTAAATTGAATGAAATGAATACCGGATATTATCAATTTACTCATGAAGCCGCAGCTAATAAAATACCCAAAGACACAACAAAAACTGTTGAAAAGAATGATAACGCTGTTGAAAAATCTGAAACATTGCAGATACTGGATGAATTAGATCCCAATAAAGCTGAAACCACACTCATATTCGATTCAGATAGCGACGAAGATATTTTAGTCAAAGATAAACAAGATGATGCAAATACAAATAACGCTCAATGTAAAAATTCTAAATACACAAGTGATGTATTAATGAATGAAGTATTGGACAATTTGAGATCTGAATCTGTAGATAATTTATCTATAAACAATTTGGTGGAAACACAAACTGGTAGAAATGATACACGCAGTAGTAACAGTTCTACATTTGTCGAATTATTATCTAGGAATAGACAAACTGGCAGTAATCATAGAGATGGAGGCATCAATGACGCTTCTAAATTAACCAAATCATCTACAAGTGAAACTGATCGTAGAATTGGTAAGTTTGTATTTAATTATACATTCTGAGATAAATGCAGATGATTGACAAGTTTTTTGTGTATCTGAATTTGCAGACAAATTGTCGGTCTGATGGTAAGTGGTAACCATGGCTATATACATGAACAGTATCACGGACATCATGTCATCGTGTAACGCCAGTGATACTACTGATAGTACCATTCCAGAGGAATAGAATATCAAGTCTTTTATCCTGTACTTTGTAATCTCATGTCTTACAACAGAAGCACAGCTAACTTCATGAATTTATATTATGCTGTTTAATTCCGCAACCATTAGCTTGTGTCATTATCATTTTTTTTCTTCATCATTGTCCCATTTATTTGTGATTGGCGTAATATGTTTTTCTCTTCCATTCATCTCTTCGCACACAGTCCTTCCATCTCTTTCGGTCTTCCTCTGCCCTTATAACCATCTACATTCACAAGTAACACCTTCCTTTAAATATGTTCTTCATTCCTACAATCCTTATCATGTGCGGAGACCTGACCACTGGAAGTGTTACATTCTTTTCTATTCGACTTTCAAGAAACCTTAATATACCCTTCTTAAAGAACCTTGTTAACTATAATATTATTTTCAGATGGAAAGCTGCTTATGTCAGTCGAAATACCTCTAATAAGAATAGACAAGACTCCATCTTGGAAGAAATACTCTAAGAATTATTCAATCGATTTACGTCTTGTGAATAATGATTGGGGCGTACGAAGATTGAGTTATGTTTTGAGCAAAGGACTAATAAAGACTGTTGGTCCTGTGGAGGAAATGGTATGTTATTTATATTTTTTTTTTAATTTGGGCAATTTTTTTATGGAGACCGTCCGCCCTGGGGGAGGTAGACGGGCATCGCCAGACATTTATCGGCTTATTTATGTATATATTTTTTTAAAGAAGATTTTAGTGCAGAATAATTTGAGGTCTACATCATTTAGATCCCTAGATTTGTTTTAATTAAATTGCTCACGGGTGATCGCGTTCCCAACGTGTGAATTTATGTTCGTTATGGACCGACCTCCCGGTGGGCGTGCGATTTGCAGCGTGTCAAAATGACATATTGCATAATGCCAGCTATTACAAGCCTGCTACGTGATTTTTTCTGTCATATAAAGGGTGATATCGAGCTATAAGTCGAGCCCGTTTGTCGACAGATGAAGTACTGCCGCGAGGTCCGGGTGCACGTGGCGCGGCTGCGGGGGCGCGTCGGGCACGCGGGGCCCGGGCGGCGCGTGCGGCTGCCCGACCTCGCCGCCCTGCGCCGCCGCCGCCCGCCCACCGCGCACGTCGCGCCCCGCCCGCACACACACACGGACGGCGACACCGACCCCCACTGTGAGTACACACACACGCGGGGCCCGGGCGGCGCGTGCGGCTGCCCGACCTCGCCGCCCTGCGCCGCCGCCGCCCGCCCACCGCGCACGTCGCGCCCCGCCCGCACACACACACGGACGGCGACACCGACCCCCACTGTGAGTACACACACACGCGGGGCCCGGGCGGCGCGTGCGGCTGCCCGACCTCGCCGCCCTGCGCCGCCGCCGCCCGCCCACCGCGCACGTCGCGCCCCGCCCGCACACACACACGGACGGCGACACCGACCCCCACTGTGAGTACACACACACGCGGGGCCCGGGCGGCGCGTGCGGCTGCCCGACCTCGCCGCCCTGCGCCGCCGCCGCCCGCCCACCGCGCACGTCGCGCCCCGCCCGCACACACACACGGACGGCGACACCGACCCCCACTGTGAGTACACACACACGCGGGGCCCGGGCGGCGCGTGCGGCTGCCCGACCTCGCCGCCCTGCGCCGCCGCCGCCCGCCCACCGCGCACGTCGCGCCCCGCCCGCACACACACACGGACGGCGACACCGACCCCCACTGTGAGTACACACACACGCGGGGCCCGGGCGGCGCGTGCGGCTGCCCGACCTCGCCGCCCTGCGCCGCCGCCGCCCGCCCACCGCGCACGTCGCGCCCCGCCCGCACACACACACGGACGGCGACACCGACCCCCACTGTGAGTACACACACACGCGGGGCCCGGGCGGCGCGTGCGGCTGCCCGACCTCGCCGCCCTGCGCCGCCGCCGCCCGCCCACCGCGCACGTCGCGCCCCGCCCGCACACACACACGGACGGCGACACCGACCCCCACTGTGAGTACACACACACGCGGGGCCCGGGCGGCGCGTGCGGCTGCCCGACCTCGCCGCCCTGCGCCGCCGCCGCCCGCCCACCGCGCACGTCGCGCCCCGCCCGCACACACACACGGACGGCGACACCGACCCCCACTGTGAGTACACACACACGCGGGGCCCGGGCGGCGCGTGCGGCTGCCCGACCTCGCTCGACCTGCGCCGCCGCGCCCGCCCACCGCGCACGTCGCGCCCCGCCCGCACACACACACACACGGACGGCGACACCGACCCCCACTGTGAGTACACACACACGCGGGGCCCGGGCGGCGCGTGCGGCTGCCCGACCTCGCCGCCCTGCGCCGCCGCCGCCCGCCCACCGCGCACGTCGCGCCCCGCCCGCACACACACACGGACGGCGACACCGACCCCCACTGTGAGTACACACACACGCGGGGCCCGGCCACTTTTATAGAAACAGGTATAAAATTAGATATCAAATAATATACTGAAGTCCCCATTAAATAAATTTAATATCTGTTAAATCATATTTATTTAGAGTCAAATTTACTCACTAAACAATTACTTAAATAACAAACGTGCATGACAATGCATTGTTTGAGCACGAGATCCCTCTCGTGCATGAACCATTAGATATCTTCTTTGTAATAAAGACCTATTTAAGAAAGATCAATAGACCATCGAGGACGACAAAATTATAAAACAAAGAGGTAACCTGAAACAACACAGAACAGATTTTCATGCAGTTTTCATCCATCAACAGGTTGATTAAATGATTCAAATACTCGTGCAAAGTCGAGGCGAGTTTCTAGTATAATATATAATGTTTTCAGGTGATGACGATATGGACAATATACCAACGGAAGAACAGCTGACGGATCTGCTAAGAAATTTGACTGTGAGTTACAATTATATATATTACACCCTATATATTTTTATACTATGATGGTGGCAATCAAGCATACGGCCCATCTGATGGTAAATGGTTACCGTAGCCTATGGATGCCTGAAACACCAGCGGTATCACGTGCGCGTTACCGACCCTTAAGAGGCCTATTACAAAATGATGCCGCTCAACTTTAGGTATAATCGCATGGATTTACGCACACATACAGTAATACACGCACACAGACGCAAATAACCGTGTAGCTCAATCGGTGTGGATTTAGTATGAACCATTTTGATCCTTGTAATATTTTAATTAATAATGTGATATGTTTCTACTTAACTAAGTAACATAAACTACTTATTGTATTTTTTTAAATAACGTGATTTATCTTAATTATCAAAGTGCTAATAATGACCATATTTTTTTATTATATTATTCCTAGAGGGTTGATGTCAGGATGCTGGCCGATTGTACAACTAAAAGCCAAAACCTTAAGTAATATGAGTAACAAATAATTGGGACAGGAAGACGAAATTACTATAACATAAATTTACTAATTAATTCTTCTTACGTATTAATTCAGTTTATTTATTAATAGATACAATATAATTTATTATAAGAGTCGGATACATTATTGCCATATTCACTTGTTCTAAATATTATACTTAGCAAATAATTATTTTATTTATATATAATAGTTGTGTTTTCAAGGCTTTGTTTTGATTTAAAGGTCCCATCCTTATATGTATATTAGGTGTGTCCGCGACTTCGTCAGCGTGGTATAATGAAATTGACCAAATAAAGGAAAAATATTTAGATTATAACCTAAAAAAGTTTCTTTGTTTCACTTAAACAATGACGATACTTTTATACAACCTTTCATCTCCGCTTTTAATCCTTTACAATACTTTTTTCGCACTATAAAGTAGTCTATGACCTTTCTCAGGGTATACTATCTGTGTATATGTATATCTATCTATATAGACTACCTGTGTATATATATGGTAGTGAATTTACAAGGTACAGGGGAATAACACCCGAGTTTTCAGGAATGGCAACGCATGAGGGAAACAATGTGCTGATATGAACATGTCAGGTACTGCTCATGTATATAGGCGACGGTTACCCCTTTCCATCAGGAGAGCCGTCAGCTTGTTTGCCATTCTAAGTTGTAAAAAAAAAGCTTCAACTGCTATCATTGCTGTTCCTGCATCATTGACGTCGCCGCATGATATTGGCTGATATTGCAGCTTCTCGTTCTTGGTTGGCCGATTCTTGATTCTTGATAAATAATTAATTGTTAATGTCAAACCTTTTTATAAATTATTATAAGACGCCTCATTGATTATATGTAATGAAATCACCATGAGCTATAGAGATTTTGGACAGAACCTTAAAAGACCTTAGAAACACCTCTGCTCTCATTGGCGGGATTACTTTTATACTTTTGCTGGAGATTTCTGAAAGACTCTCTGTGTCATTAACATCGTCTCCCTTATGGACTTTAATTGAAAGTTTAAAACTACTGACAAATTTGAGAGCTCATTTTTATGGAAGCACAGATAGTGATTTCCCACACTAAATGCTCAAACTTGAGGAAGGAATTTCTCAAAAGCATGATCCAGTCATGAAATTTAAGCCCGCCGAACATGTGCAATGGCGTCCCATTGGATATATTGCTTACTAAAGAATTGAAAGACAATTTAATTGTAGACCATTATAACCGGTACGTTAGCTGGGCAACCAGCTTATATACCAAGAATACCGATGATTCCAACGGATCTGCCAATACCATTTTAACGGCTTCAATTTCCGGTTAAAATATCATCTACACATGTAATAGATCTATGTATGTTTTGATCTTAAAAAACTACGCAGATTTTGATTCGTTGTTATTAAATAGACAGAATAGATAGACTCAAGAGGAAGGTTTATATATAACGTCCCAATACTGTACACGGATCTTTAAACGCGCGATAACCTATATATCCCATATTCACGCGGGCGAAGCCGCGAGCTAAAAGCTAGTCTCTAAATAAAAACATTTATAATGTTGTTGACTTTTCACCCAAACACGCATAATTATTTGACATAACTGTACTGTAATGAAAGTCCAACGAGTATAATAACAGAATAGCTGCAATTTAGAAATATCTGTATTGTGTAAAATAAAATAAAATTGGATAAAATATCTCTAAACATTAAGGAATATAATTTATATATAATTTGGTAATTTATTTACAATCCACATTGCATACTAGATGATATACACTATATAATACAAGACAAATGTTCGTAAAAATAATAATGGTATTTTTATAAACAATAACCCTATTTTAATTTAGAAAAAAACTACAAAATAAACATAGAGTAAAATTGGTTTACATTTTCTTACATTTTTCTCTCAGATAAGCGTTATTTTAAAAAATACTAAAATGTTCTCTTTTTTAATTTTAACAATTAATTGCCATTAGTGTGACGAAATACCATGCTCTTGTGCTTTTCATAGTCCAGCAGGGTAGGTAGGTTTTATTTGTAGCATAACTGTACTTTTGTCTTGGCATGCTAAAATAAATATTATATATATATATATTTAACAACAACTTTAAATTAATATTCGTAGAAATAAGTATATATTAGCAAAATTAATTAAATATTACTTAAATTATCAAAATTGTTTAGTCGCTCTATACTAATGTTCACTGACCAATGTCTATCTTAGCGGTGTTGTAAAAAATGGCATAGGTCCTACCTCGACGAGCGCTAGCGCAGCACTGAGAATTTACTTTTGGCGCAACGGAATTTATACAACTTTCAATTATTATTATTGTTTATTTTTTTCTTAGAAACTTATATTTTTTTTTCATATTTCTAATTTATAAGTATATTAACTTTATTATTATGTTTTTTTTATGCAAAAATTTCGTTGTATTTATGAGAAAATTAGAAATGATTATGGCAAAGTTTTGTTGAAATTTCGGGTTTAATTATGATCAATTTTTTAGATATTTAAGTTGAAAATGAAAAAAAGGACGATGCTGTCTCAATGTATAAAGTAATTATCAAGTTTTAGTAAAGATATCATATCAATTTATGTTTGTTTATTAATGAACGACGACCCCAAACTTCTGTCATTTAGCGTTTTTGAATAAACTATTTTAGAAATTAGGAAGACTAACAAAGAGAAAATTAACATTTCAAAGATGTAGTTTTTAAGATTAGATATCTATCTATATAATTCAGGAATAAAAATGTATATCCGACTCTTAATTTCTTAGAACCAGAACCCCAAAGACACTGCTTTTAGGCCAAAAAATGTGAAAGGCCTCTTAAGAAACCTTTCTTATATATAAAATTCTCGTGTCACTGTTTTCGTTCCCATACTCCTCCGAAACGGCTTGACCGATTCTCATGAAATTTTGTGAGCGTATTGAGTTGGTCTCAGAATCGGCCAACATCTATTTTTCATACCCCTAAATGTTAGGGGTAGTCCATCCTAAATTTTTTATTTTTAATTTTCAAAACAACGTTTGCCGGGACAGGTAATATACTATGTATATAATTTTCTTAAAAAATGCCATGCTGTAGTCTCGTGGGAAAATCTCAGCAGTAAGTTCATTCCACAATGTATGTGTACGCGGGAGGAAGCTCCTCTGAAACCGCACTGTTCGGGACCACTTAGGTTCCAGCGTGTGGGGATGAATTCCCTGTCGATGGCGAGCGGTGCGGTGGTAAAAGGTGGCTGTCGGCATCATGTCGAACAATTCCTCAGAACACAGTCCGTTGTATAATCGGTAGAACAAACAAAGCGAAGCGAAGTCTCGCCTCAAGCTTAGTAGCTCGATACCGCCAGAGAGATTGGTTTAATATGTGTTAGGGAAAATACTATATGTGGAAGCGTCTCGTACCTGGATGCTCCTGAATATTTCTATGTCAATATCCATTATCATCTATCAGAGAAACTGTCAATAAAATTGACTAGGATAATAATAGCTCTGTTTTTACCTGACTAGAATAAAGGCGTAGCGGAAAGTGCGTCGGCGTGGCGCCGGCAGCGAAACGATCAGCCGCAACCTCAGCTGCGCAATCACCACAAGCTGCCCCACCTACAGCTCACCTGGTAACGTTAAACTCTGCACTTACCACAAGAAGACCATAAAAAATCTTTAAAAACTCAGCCACTTCATAATCATACCTGTTGATTATCAATACATCTGTACATATAAATAAAATTGGAGTGTCTGTTTGTAATATTGAAATAACCGTTTTTTACTACATGCATATGAATATATATTGTATGTATATGTATTGGTATGTATTTATATATATATATATATTATTACGTTATGTAAGTATTATGTTAATCATAATGTACCGCCCACATGAATCTCTGTTTGCCCTATGGTTGACTGGGAGAAAATGCCTCTAGGTGTTAAGTCCGACATGTGCACCTTTATTAATGTATCTGTGCATTAAAGTTTAATAAATAAATAAATATGAATATAAACACGGTATATACATCAAAATACCTTTTTTTTTTTAATTTTTGTCTGTCTGTCTGTTTGCTGGACCGGGACTTTTTTTGGCAAGTAGCTGATGTAATAAAGAGTAACTTAGGCTACTTTTATTTTAGAAAAATAAAGTTAAATTCCACGCGGAGGAAGTCGCGGCTACAGCTAGTACTAAATAATAACTCGATATTCATCTCAGTAAACTATACTCACAGTATCTTCACGTACATTTAATACTTTCTTGAAACAGTGGTAAAATAGGTATGTTTTAACATGTCGCAGCACCTGCCACATCTGCTACTCGTTCAAGAAGCAACACTTCCTACGTGAGCAGACTGAACTACAGAAGGAGATAGAAGTACTGCTCGACACACTGCCGAAGACAGCCCTAAATGAATCGAAGGTAAGATATTTATGTAATAACTAGCTATTCCCGCGACTTCGTCCGCATGGAATTTAAGTTTATTTTTCTAAAATAAAAGTAGTCTAAAGAACTACAAATTATTTTGTTTGTCTTAAGTTATTCACTCCAAGAGATACTGATAGGTTCAAACTAATACATTTACATCCTGCATCATCCCTTATTTTATCCCCATGAGGTTGAATTTATCAAAATCCTATTTAAGCAAACATCTTCATCATTGTAGCTCCAATCTTTAATTTCAGTTCAATCAGTCGAAATTCTAAGAAGATTTATACAAACTTTCATCCCCTATTTTACCCCTTGGGGGTAGAATTAATCAAAATCCTAGCGGATGCCTACGGCATAACATCTACCTGCATGCCAAATTTCAGCGCGATCCGTCCAGTGGTTTGAGCTGTGCGTTGATAGATCACTATGTCAGTCACCTTTGAGTTATATATATTTAGACTAGCTGACACGCAAACGTTAACATGCCATGCTATTTAAAAATAGGAGTTGTGGTAGAAGGGTGAAAATGTGATGATAAAATAGGTTTGTAAGCACCGCCACTTGATAAATTAAAAAAAACTGCTAACTAATGGCTGTTAGGCTAACTTCATGTTTTTACTAGTTGAGCGGCCAAACGTTGTTTTGATATCGCTATTGACAATAGAGGTTAGTGATAGAATGGTGAAAATATAGTGTATGTATATTTTAATGTCACATCTGTGTTAGTGTTTCTAACTGTAATCTATTTATAATGCATTTAAAATCAATAAAATTAATAATAAATGATAGACCGTGTTAACAGAAAGAAAAGAAGTTTTTATTTTTATTTTTAATTACAATTATATGGCTTTTATACAAAAAGAGGTTTCATGTGCTAACAATCTGAAAAAAAAAATGTATAAATTATAAAAAAGTCTTTTTTTCGGATATCCACTTTTATTCCTTAGTTAGGGCTATAAAATAGATAATAACCTATTCTCAGACTATTCAAATATATACATACAATTTCATTAAAATCAGTTAAGCCGTTTCGGAGAAGTATGACAACTAACACTGACACGAGAATAAATAGATAAATAGTAATAATATCCATGGACAATTCACAGACATCTAATCTGAAATGTTTTATCGTGCAAGTATCGAACCCGCGGCCATCGGAATTAGCTGTGTGTTAAACCGCTAAACGACAATAGCACTCAAAGAGTTAAGTGACCTAATTAATCATAATTTAATGAAATAAACTCCTCAGAAACCAGTAAGCGAGATAGATCAAGACCCAGACTACAGTGTCAAGACTACAAAACAGAAGAAAAAGAAACAGCAAAATGTAACACGGACGATATCCAAACCATCCGACGATGATTACCAGGAATGGATAAGACAGAAGAATATCCATCAAAGGTTCTTCAAATTACCGTCTATGGATCTACAGAAGAAAACACAAAAAGATATTCCAACTGAAAACACACAACTGGGTGCGGTTGTAACTGTAGCGGAAATTGCAAATAGTAATATGGCAACACAAGAGGCATCAACGGGTAATGTAAACACACTCGAAAGCGTCATTGCGCCATCGAATGTAAATGAAAAAATAGACATTGAACCCGCAGAAACACAGCCTACACTCAAATCGTTAACAGGTAATAAAAACATAATCATCTTTGACGAGAATTTTCGACAGAAAATGGTTAAATCACTAAACGATATGGCCAAAAATAAAACTAATCCTGAGAATAATCTGCCACAATCTACTGATCCAACTGTGTTTCGAATTAGGGCCGGGAATACATTTGTTAATATAAATCATGAAAGTTTCAAGAAGGTAGTAGAAGATATTATTGGTGGTCAAAGTGTGGGGAATATTATTGATGATCAAAGTGTTGAACAGAGTCCTGGTAACAGCGGCGAACAGATGAGGAGTCAAAATATTAAAGAAATTATTGAACAAATTATAGGAGGACAATGTTTAGGACAGATTATTGATGATCAAATTATTGAACAGATCACTAATAAAGTTAAAGAAAATGAATATGTCGATGCTCAAAACGTTGAACAAAGCACGGACAGACAGAGTGATGGAGTAACTGAAAATAGTAATGTTAATCAGAATATTGTAGAAAATGTTAAAATTGAAAGCATTGGACAAATTGTAAACGAAGAAACTATTAACAGTGAAAGAGTTGATCAAGATATTGGACCAAATTTTAAACAAGTTAACAGTAAAATAGTCTATGAGAATGAAGAAAATATTAATGGCCATTTAGCTGGTCGAAATATAGAATTCGAAATACCTCTTATAGACCTTGGTCCACCTGAAATTAAAGTTGAACAACCTGCAGAGAGTGTAGCTCAAGATGAAATATTGGATACAGATACAATGATAAGGGAGGATCTACAGGAAACAATTGATAATAATGATACAAACGAAAATGTAACACAATTGCCTGCTGATGATTCGATGTCCATTGTCATTTCTAATGTTGTATCACTGGCTAACAATAAGGTAACAATTGTTTTTATTTCGTATTTAGTAAGAAGTATTCTGTATGATAATTTAGGATATGATTTGGTATCTATGCACCAAATGTCATTTAAATCAGTTTAGTAGGTTATATATACAAAGGATATATAATAATATGCTGATTCATCGGGGGTGCTGCTTGTGTGGACTGATCTGTTCTTATTACGAACACTGATTGGATTTTTTGCTTTTGCAATAGCAAATGCTGGTGGTCACTCTATTCTCCTGAATTTGAATTTAAATTAATCTGTATTATTGTAAACATGTACAACATTTATTTGAAAGAATACTAGCTGAGTTTCTTGTCAGTTTTTCTCATCTCGAAATCATTCCGAACTGATGGTAGATTTGACATATCATAAGAATCTGTAATAGACCTACAAATTTATCCCACAGGTGGATGATGTAGTTTCTGAATCATCAGAATTAATTAAGCAGTGTAGAGGCACGAAACGTCATCGTTCAGGTATAGACCCGATCAGCATCAAGCGTAAGTTTACAAATTTGGATGATGGTATAGTTGATTCCTCTTCCAATGACGAAACTACAATCGGTGGAAAGAAATATAACACGAATTTTAAAGTAACAAGAAATAAGCTCCGCAGTTTGGAAATCAACTCTGGCGCAATCGGTTCCGTACAAGTGTCGGAGAATATTGGGTTAACTATACAAGTTGGTGAGTATCTTTTTTTTATAGCATAAACGAGCTTACGACTCACCTCGCAACACCAGGGGAATTTCAAATATGTTACCGCCCCTTTTAGAAAGAATATGCTCTTTCCTTGAAGAAGAAGAAAACCTTCTTTATAATAATGGAGCTTCCACCTTCAGTCATTCTCAATATTAAAGTTTTAATTTATAATAATGGAATGGTGCACCCGTCTGCGCTAACGATATACACTGATGAACATGGAATTCTAAGTTCATCTCACATAAAGACTTCAAATTTTTTGTTACAGCATTAGACTCAAATAGGAATGAACCCAGTTCAGGACCATCATCAAATATTCACGACCATGACACATCATCAGGAAGCCGGGAGATTACTGATTTGACTTTAAGTGGTAAGATTTTTTTTTAATTTATAATTATAACCTTAGACAACCTTTATTGATTTGAAACAATAAAATTGTATAGGATAACATACAAGATTTAAAACATAATAGTGAGTTAAATAGTACATTTTGTTGTCAGCAAGAATAGTGCAATAGGTCAAACAACTGACAATTCATACAGCACCGTCTAGTCCCAAGTTAAGCAGATCTTGTGTTATGGGTACCGTTTATATGTGTTTATATATATGTATATGTATATATATATAAATACCTCTTTGCACACTTAGTTGATCCAGCCACGACCCCGTACATTGCTGGCTCCGCCTTTTGCACCGAATAACTTGAATCCAGTTGCGTATTTCTCGAGCGAAATGGCAACATAGCATTCTATTATGTGATGTTGCCAAATATATTCGTCGATAGTACTCTACTCGATATATATTTTTTCAACAACTTAATTTTTTAAATGCACGAAGACTTTTTGGCTCTGAATATATTTAAAAAATCAATAACTTGTGTTGATCAATTTATATACTCGTACTCCCAGCGATACTTGTTTTGATCCGAACATATACAGATACCGTAACGGTCTATCAATTATGAATTTATTATACCTAATGTAACTATTTTATATTCGCTTCATACATTGTATGATCCGCGTCGGTTGTAACGGTGGAGGCACGGGGGGAGCACCGTACACCGCACCCCGCGCCCTTTAGGCCTCGGTCTCTACTGCGCCATTTTGTATCTCAATTTGAATGCTCTAGTTGAACTGTGCACACGTCGACATTATTTTAAAGTCGCCATTTGAATTTGTTTTTGACTGAAGAATGAATGAAGACAAAAATGAAGGTCAAGGTATGTGTTTTACATTTAGTACCTAGTTAAGCGATTTTTTCTATTTGAAGTCCCGGCATGAAAAGCTATAATTTTTAAACCAAAGAACTTATACGAAGTTACAATTCAAACAATTCGAAATTCAATCTACTCAAAGTAGATTTTCAGTTCACTTCATCATCATCATCATCTCAGCCCGGAAGTCGTCCACTGCTGAACAAAGGCCTCCCCCAAAGATCTCCACGACGATCGGTCCTGCGCTGCTCGCATCCAATGCTTTCCAGCGATCTTGAGCAGATCGTCGGTCCACCTTGCTGGAGGCCTTCCCACGCTGCGTCTTCCGGTCCGCGGCCGCCACTAATTTCACTTAGTCGCGTTATATTTTAGCGATTTAAAGCACGTTTCTAATGATTTGTGATAGATACTGGAACGCGTTAAACACTTGGAACGTAAACTTTAGCTGCTGCAATTTTGAATTAGGTTGTTTGAGTTTCGTTCCAGCGTCATAGTTTGAATTTTTTCTCGGAATAGGTTATATTGGTTGTCATATTTTAACTTGTTATTTCTTTCTCTTCGAAATAAGGTTGTGATTCCTTGAATGGGTGTTTACTACATTTATAGCTTCTCGTGACGGGGACTTTACAGTTTGTTATGGCTGTCAAGTTGGCATTTTTTGAAACTGATAATAACATATGCTCCTGTGTTAACAAATCATAATAAAATACAGTTAATTACCTGCCCAATTCAATTATGTTTGAAGGGCTGTCACTTACATTTAGTTGTCAATTAAATCTGCTGTTGGTACATTACTGGCAATTTTACTTTGTTAAAAATTGCTTGAAGATGGAAATTAAGTTAAAGAGAGACCTTACCCTATTTTAAAGAAGCCCACTTGACTGTCAACATATTGCTATATAATCCTATATACACGTGGTTACAACTATTCTAAAATATTTATTATTTTTAGTTGAACTAGCTATCCAGATCAATGTTGCAGAAAAATTGAGGAGCCTACCTGTTTGTCAATTTATGGTTTGTAACATAATGCAAAGTTTGGGTTTAGATTGAGACATTTTCGTGTATGATTTATACATAAATTGTAAATGTTGCGTGCTACCTAGGTACAAAAGTATGTTGGTATCTATAAGGTTTCAGGTTTTCAGAGATCTTTTTCCAGTTCCGGCTCCTGGCGCTTCTAAAAGCTGTACAATGGAAGTAAGTAAGTAAGTCGTTTATTTGGAAAAAAATAATTACACCCTAAAATACATATTTGCTAATTCTGGCAAATAGTAGCACTACCATTCCAAACATAATTTTGAACCATCCCAAAGGGATAGTAACAGAAAGTCACTTGGCGAATTAGCGCGTATTTATTTATGTGAACGTGCGTCCACCTTTCAACTGACGCGCGCGCGAGTCTCGTGTCTCAACTAAAGGATCCCGGCCCCATTTTGATCCCGAAAATTTTGGATTTAAATTTGACAAATCCCGGATAGGATTGAAATTGATTTCTTAAATTTATTCTAATCATAGTAAATAGAGTTTAAATAATAATTTATCTGAATGCAAAACACGACAGATGTGGATATTACATACAACTTTTACCTTGAAGTATCTGGCCAGTACGGCAATTTTGATTTATCTCGAAGAAGATTGTCAAAATGATGCTGACATTTGCATGTTTGAGAAAAGAGTCTCTGAATGAGACACAAGAAAACGTTCTTTTACAAAAACAAATAAACGGTTGAAAGAACTATGTAAAAGTCGACTATTATTACAGGTCATGAAGAAATATGGATTCCTCCACCATCTGTATTGGACAGCCCAATAAAGTCAGGTGATAGTTTATTAGATCCACTGTCAGTATATGAAGTGGGTGCTCCTATGAGTTTGAGTGAATTTAAGACACTCATAGCAGACGCAGTGATAACCGTATCAGAACCTATTCCGGAAGCTTCAGGCTATGATGGAAACAACAGTGTGGTACTCTTAGATAACATCCAAGACTGTGCTGATATTCAAGTGTTTATTTTCAAGCCTGCTGAGGAAACTTGTGTAGCTTCAATAACAGATGACCTTCATTTAGATGAAGCAACAACTAGGTAAGCATCCAGTTTTGTTTTATTTAATCTAAGGATTTCGTTTTTGCATGTTTTTTTTGTCTAATTAACTAATAAAGATATGTTTTGTTAATGTGTGTGTATGCGTGCGTGCGTGCTTGCGTGCGTGCGTGCGTGCTTGCGTGCGTGCGTGCGTACGTGTGTGATTGAATTTTGCGTAGCGGTTTTTTAAGTACACATGTTTGTACCTCATTAATAATGTTTTTGTAAATTAAAAAGATAAAATCAACCGCACGTCATTGGAATTAAAACCATCTTTGCTACTTAGTGATAAAAATCTAAGTATATCCACCGACGTGCGTTTTCCAGTTTGGTGGATGTTTTCTCAGTCATTTTTGCCTTTATTGATTCTTTTGCATTTCAATTCAATTCAATTTATTTACTGGAACATGTGTACATAATGGTCTTAAGATAACAATAGCTTCAAACATCCCCTTCCGTTTCCGGCGTGGAAAATATTACAATAATATTAATATTACATTATTAATAATATAATATAATATAGTAATAATAATAATCTCAGGACAATTCACACAGCGCCATCTATACCCAAGTTAAGCTAGCTAAAGCTTGTGTTATGGGCACTAGACAACTGGTACATATAACATATATATACATATTATACATAGAAAACACCCAGACCGATACAAACAATCATACTCATGAATACAAATATTTGTGCCGTGCGAGGAATCGAACCCGCGACCATCGGTCGTAAAGCGGTGTGCTAGACCGCTAGACCACCGAGGTCGTCAATTATTATATTTAAAATGATTATTACAATCCATTATTATCACTTATCGTGGAATAATAACATTTATTTAGTAATTCTTTAAATAATTTACTTTTAAATTGTTAATTGTTCAAATTTCTATAATTGTCTGAAAGATAATTGAAAATTTCATAATCATAATTATTATCAATGACTTCATTGAGTTGTACCTATTATTTTAGCATAGTGACAAATGATACTGCAGGATCAGATGTAACAGACGAGCAACTTCCTAAAATGTCAAATAACGACCATGAAACAACCAGTCCGGAAACAGTAAAAGTAAGTTAAAAAAATTCAATTGATATTATGAAATTATTATTCATGGAGCCTTACGGCCGTTTTAGCGCTACTCGTGGGTGGGAGAAGCATATTAAAAAAAATATAATGTAATTTTATTTATTAAAAAAATATTAAGTAATATTTCGTTTTAGTGAAATTTGCTATCTCTATTAATAATATCTCAGGACAATTCACACAGCGCCATCTAGTCCCAAACTAAGCAGAGCTTGTGTTATGGGTACTAGACAACTGATGTAATACATGGATTTTTTTTTGTAAATAAATACATATTATAAACACCCAGATCGATACAAACAATCATACTCATGAATACAAATGTTTGTACCGCGTGAGGAATTGAACCCACGATCATCGGATATAGGGTTCATTCCCGGGAATTCTCGGTTCGAGAATTCCCGGGAAATTCATGGGTTTTATTCCCGGGAAATCGAGCTCGAGAAAAGTCGAGAACTCGAGAAATCATGTACCTATGTATATAGAAATTAAATTGCCCTTTGTTTTGTTGCGAGGCGGCGCAATAATTTAAGATATTAACGTTATTGTTTTCTTTCTTGTTATTTTTTTATTTTGTAGAAACTATTTTTGTTTACGTTGTTTTTTTTTTCTAAATAAGCAGCCAAAAATGATGCTGTCATTATAAATATAAGTCTGAATACTTAGGTCCTAAAAAATTTAAATTGGCGTTTTTTAAGGGAATAACCTGAAGTATTTATTTTGAAAATATAATATATTTATTTAATCAAAGTATGTACCATTTCTATTTATGCACTTTTGCCTTTTGTTTTTGCACTTTGGACTGCCCCATCGGAGTTTAATTTTTTCCCTTGCAAGAAGTTATCCAAATTTCGAAAAAAATGGTAATTTTTCCAATTGAAGCTCTTCTAATTTGGTAACTGTCTGTTGTGCAGTATGTGGTCAAGCGTTCTTGGCGATTGACCAGCCTCGGTTGTTTAGCAGCTAGCTTTTCCATCATGGTTTCTCAATTGCTGACAATACACATTTGCCGTAATCGTCTGGCCAGATTTAAGAAAGCTGAAGTGAACAACACCGGAAATAGTCCACCAAACGTTCACAAGTAACATTTTTTGAGCCAATTTTCGCTTGGGGCAGGATTTGGTTGGTTCGCCAGGGTTTAGCCATTGCAATGAGCGTTTCCGATTATCGTACAAGATCCACTTTCCATCACAGGAAGTGATTTGATTTAAAATCCCTTTATTATTATGCCGGTTGATTAAAGTAACGCAGCAGGCTACACGCGGTTTGTCGATTTACTCCATTAAATTCATGAAGGACCTACTTTTCCAGGTTTTTCACCTTCCTATTAAGTAAATCAGGATTGAGCGCAGTGGAATGTTTTGTTATTTATAAGAAATATATTAAAAAGCTTAAAAGACACTATTTTTTATTGAGATAATTTTTATACATAGAATAATGATAGTATTTATAATGTTTGTTGCTAAGTAACAGCTCGCTAAGAAGTATGTATACTTCTTCACATCCTCGGAAGTTTTAAGTTAAATTCTTTAATCCTATTTTGGAACTTATCTTTTCTAGCCTGGGACCGAACAAGGGTTTCGTTAACATATCGGCTAGCTGTTCTTCTAATGAAACTTGCTTCACATCGAAATCTCCATTGCTAACACATTCTCTTACAAAGAAATGTTTTAGTTTAAGATTTCTGGACGCGACACCTACTGCATATGATATGTCAGGCCGTGTGTCTACTGAAAGATATGATAATGCACCCACAGACTGTCTATATGGAAAATTTGGCATAACACTGTCTTTGTCTTTAACTAAATTTTCTTTAATAATCGGCGTTGGTGCAGATTTACAATTAGTCATTCCAAAACTATCTAAAATTTTCTTTAAATACACATTTTGACATAGTGTTATAGTATTATCTTTCTGTACATTAATTTCCATCCCTAGGAATTATGATGCAGGCTTTGTTGTGATTTTAAATCGCGCTTCGTTGTATACTACCAGTCCATCATCAACATAAAGACCAAGGAATATTTTGGAATTTTCTCTAACTCGGATGTACAAGCATGAATCTGCTTCGCTCTGTTTGAATCCGCTTTCTTCTAAAAACTTTCCAATGCATGTATTCCAGCACCGAGGCGCTTGTTTTAACCCATAGAGGCTGCGCTTTAGTTTACAGACTCTCTTCGTACCATCTTGGTAGCCTTCTGGCTGTTTCATATATAGCTCTTCGCTTACTGTACCGTTTAAAAAGGCAGTAGATACATCAAACTGATATAGTTACAGATTTTCTTGGGCAGCTATGGCTAAAAGTGTTCTGACTGTGCTCAGACGAACTACTGGACTAAATGTTTTGCCATAATCTAAACCAGGTTTCTGGGAATAACCTTTGATCACCATTCTGGCTTTGTACCTTTCGATAGAACCATCAGGGTTCATTTTTATTTTGTAAACCCATGTGCAGGGTAAGGCTTTTCGAACTTTAGGTAGATCCACCAAATCCCAGGTTTATTCTGTTCAAGTGACATTATTACACTCAACATAGCTTCTTGCCATTTTTCCCTATCTGATGACTGAATTGCTTCTTTAAATGTTACAGGTTCTTTGGGTTTGTTTTCAATATCTTCAACTGCGGCCATAATGAAATCATCATAACGCTTAGGAAGATTTATATTTGATATGTCTCGTAAAGTTCTTGTTTGTTTTCTGACAATTCTGATTCATCTTCATCAAATGAATTATTAATAGATATATCAATATATTTCCATAATTTATGTCTTACAAGGATAGCTTCAGCTTGAATTACCCATGTGTCGTAGTTCTCTTTTGTTAAGGGCTCAATTTTCTCTAACTCGGATGTACAAGCATGGATCTGCTTCGCTCTGCTTGAATCCGCTTTCTTCTAAAAACTTTCCAATGCACTCCACCACGCTCTGCTACCAGTGTCTTTTAAGTTTGTCCCATAATGTTTTTGCTGTGGTGCAATATTTTATTTGCTTCAGTTCAGAAGGCGAGATTTTTAATACAAGTTCCGACTTTGCCTGTCTATCTCCTTCTATTTCATCTGAAGTGCTATCAGCAGTCAAGGGCGCTTCAATATATTTCCATAATTTATGTCTTACAAGGATAGCTTCAGCTTGAATTACCCATGTGTCGTAGTTCTCTTTTGTTAAGGGCTCAATTTTTGTAACCGACATTTTATAGGAATTCTCATAAAATCGTTAAGTAAATCAGGATTGAGCGCAGTGGAATATTTTGTTATTTATAAGAAATATAATAAAAAGGTTAAAAGACACTATTTATAATGTTTGTTGCTAAGTAACAGCTCGCTAAGAAGTATGTATACTTCTTCACACTTCCAAATTTGCTAAAGGATTAAAACAGTTTTGTCACTAATACCGCAGCCTGCAGCTAACTCGGACGGGTTTGCGATGGATCCGCTTCCACAATAGTCTTCAATTCTTCATTATCAACCTTGGATTCCGGCCGCCCACAGAGATTGCTTTGCAGGTCGAAATTTCCAGAACGAAAACGTTGGAACTAAAATGCACGTGTTTTCTTTTTGCGAGACCACTGCCATACACATCATTAATACTTCGAACCGTTTAGCACCGTGTAGCACTGGTAGCACTGGTGCCACAGCGGAACTCGTACTCGTAAATAACGCGATATTTTAAGTTTTTCATTTTGTATGCTGTGAGTGACCCAAAGTGAATAGCTGTATAAATTTGGAAATGGAATTCCTAACCAAAGAGGAGATATTTGAGATCAGTAGGCCAGGGCCAAGTGGCCAGTACGACAAAACGCCAATTTCATATGTAAGGACCTAATATTATATCTCTATTTAAAAAAAAATCATAATATTAATTATATTAAATATACTCAATAAAAGTTTAATTTGATACTTTTATTTGAGAGGAAAACCACTGAATTTTTTGACGTTATTGGAACCAAATAATATGAGAAAACGTACGTAAATGTAAATTTCTCGACAACCCGAGAAGACCCGAGAAATTGACCTCGAGAATTCTCGAGACCCGAGAAATTGAAAAGCTCGAGAAATCATGAACCCTCATCGGATAGTAAAGCGATGTGCTAATACACTAGACCACCGAGGCTGTCATTGTTAAGAATATTCAGATGATATAGAGTTTAAATAAGTTGTAATCAATAAAACATTACTGTTTGCATGCAACGCCAATAGATGGCGCTGTATCAAAATTAAAACGCGTTATCGTTTCGTTTTATCGAAAGTCCATATGTATTTTACTTTATCGATCGATCGGATGTCCACTTTAAACGGGGACCGATGTTACGATGGCCTGAGCCGAGGTTCGAACCCTTAGCGGTGCTCTCAGACTTAAAGTCGTATCCGTCAGGCGGGAGTTGCCTTTCAACCGTTCCATAAGTCCTTCCTTTGGTTTGGAGTGTCATCTGCACTCGCCCCCTATCGTCCGGTGAAACTATAAAGGCCAGCTGCGGCCAACAGCATTAGAGTAGTCCGAAAAAAAACTTTTTTGTACATGTACCCGTATTTGAAAACAACCAATAAACCTTATATACACGAGTATAGGGTATTGGTTTATAGTACCCTTAGGACCTTGTGGTTTTAACAGATGTCATAAAAATTTCCTATGACTCGTAATAAACATGACTCGAGTTAACTCGAGTTGATATTCATGTAACTCGAGTTCACTCGGGAGAGATGTGCTAACTCGTAATATATATGACTCGAGTTAACTCGAGTTGAAATTCAGGTAACTCGGGTTCACTCGGGAGAGATGTGCTAACTCGTAATATATATGACTCGAGTTAACTCGAGTTGAAATTCAGGTAACTCGAGTTCACTCGGGAGAGATGTGCTAACTCGTAATATATATGACTCGAGTTAACTCGAGTTGATATTCAGGTAACTCGAGTTAACTCGGTAGAGATGGACTAACTCGTAATATATATGACTCGAGTTAACTCGAGTTGATATTCAGGTAACTCGAGTTAACTCGGTAGAGATGGACTAACTCGTAATATATATGACTCGAGTTAACTCGAGTTGAAATTCAGATAACTCGAGTGGAATATTTTTTTTTTATATTATTTCGAACAATTCTAATGTTTTTGGGCGCAGCTAGCCTTGGAAGCTTCACCAAACTATAGGGGGCGAGTAGAAATGGCACAATGGCTCTCGAGTTGGCAGAATTCAACTCGAGTTGACATATCTCTATTCCACCCACCCATTTCATCTCCAGTCTGGAGGATCATTTTTCACCCAAAATCTACTCGTGATTTATTTTTTAATATATTAAATTACATAAAAATACTTGTTTATCCAATAAACGTATGGATGGATGGATGTTTTCATGCCGGAAAATGTTTTTTTACAGAGCGAAGAATTATTCGAAAAATCTTCTGACGTATCAGATAACGAACAAATCGAGGGCAACTGTGACTTTCCTCAAACAGATGGTTCAGATTATATTTCTGATGGTGGTGATAAAAGTCAAAATGCTAGCAAAAAAAGTGTAAGTTCAAATTATTCATGAAAACTTTCTCTTTTGTGTTACTTAAATTGGATTGTGAATTAAAAGTTTGATTTCGGTTACAGACTACCTGTGATAGTTTGACCGTACTTCCGAAAATAACGGACATATCTTTAGAAGAGGTAAGTGATTTGTAGATGTAGGTTGTGACGTTGAACATGTTTTAGAAGACACTAGCTGTTCCCGCGACTTCGTGTGCGTGGAATTTAACTTGATTTTTCTAAAATTAATGTAGCCTAAGTTACTCCTTATACATCAGCTACCTGCCAAAGAAAAGTCCCTTCAAAATCGGTCCAGCCATTTCAGAGATTACCCGGAACAAATAGACAGACAGACAAAAATTGTAAAAAATGTTATTTTAGTGAATGTACCGTGTTTATATTCATATGCATGTAGTAAAAAACGGTTATTTCAATATTACGAACAGACACTCCAATTATATTTATATGTGTAGATGGAACACCAAGATTAGGCTAATGCGGACTCTAATCTTCTCCATATTTTTGTATGCTTCTGTTAGATATGCGTAGTGTATATGCGTAGTAACATACCTAACAGCTTCTGAGACATGGACCTGGAAATCACACGTAAAATCCAAAATAGATGCTTTCGAGATGTGGTGTTGGCGCAAAATGTTAGGTATATCATAGACGGAGCGCCGCACTAATGCATCTATTTTGGAACAACTGAGAACCCGTCTCTCTACTGTATACTTCCAGCGTCTGCTAACTTTTTTCGGCCACGTGGCCCGTCGAAAACCAGATAATTGGGAAAAATGTATATGTAATGGTAGGCCACGTGGACGGTAGAAGGGGCAAAGGTAGGGCACCTGCACGTTGGACTGATCCTGTACGAGAAGCTGTCAGACGAAATATACAGTCGGCGGTCCATTTAGCACAAGATAGAAATGCCTGGAGAGTTTTGGTTGGAAGGAGCATTCCTGGTGGTCACGAACCTCAGTCTTGAGGAACCGACAAAGAAGAAGATGAAAAACCGTCAGTTCTCGTAATATAATTATTAGATAAAATTTGCATGTCATAGGCCATTTGCATACATTACATTTTTTACAATTTTTGTCTGTCTGTCTGTTTGTTTCGGCTAACCTCTGAAATGGCTGGACCGATTTTGACGGGACTTTCTTTGGCAGGTAGCTGATATAATAGGGAGTAACTTAGGCTACTTTAATTTTAGAAAAATATAGTTCAATTCTACGCGGACGAAGTCGCGGGTGCAGCTATTACGATCTATAACTTTTAATATTATTTGCTATTCAATAAATTCTGTCGTTTTGATTTATCCAGGTTGCACCAACGAAATCAGCGGGACAACGAAGTTGGGATAGACGGAACTGTTGCCCCTATTGCGAGAACTTAGTGACGAATTTTACGCGCCATGTAACGAGGAATCATGGTGATGAAGTAGAGGTCCTAAAGCTTATGGCTATCAAAGACTCAGATCCTAAAATTCAAAAAAAGAAAAGGCAAGCTATTACTGAGAATTTGAGAAATCGTGGTAATTACATTCACAATAGCAATGTGGTTTCAAATAATAAGGGATATTTAATACCGTCGAGAAGGAAGCCTCATAAAGAAGTACCTGGAAGTCCATCAGGATTTGTGATCTGTAAAAAATGCCTGGGTACTTACAAAAGGTCAACGTTCTACAGACATTCCAAGAAGTGTATAGGTGAGGAAGATGATACGCCTCATTACGCCCTTGCTAAACACGCATTAAGTATTACACCAAAATTTGCTCATACATCGAAAGAATTTCAACAGAACATACTATGTAAGCTGCGTAGTGACGAAATTTCTCGTATTGTGAAACAAGATCCTTTAATTATTGCATATGGCTGTACACTTCTGACGAATATGAAAGTAAGAAGTGTAAGAAGTGTAAATGTAATATGCTCCAGAATGAGAGACCTTGCCAATCTTTTAAAGATCGTACGAGAAAAAAATTCTGAGATTACCCAACTACAAAACTTGTTTGAGCCTAAGTACTATGAATGTTTTATAGAAGCAGTAAAAGTAATGAGTGGTTTTGATGAAGAAACTGGCTACGTTAAAAAGGTTAGCGTACCTGCAAGAATTCGACTAGAAATATTTGGTTGTATTGATATTTTATTTACCAATACTATTATGGACAAGTCAATAGCAGAAAAAGAAGACATCAAGAATAAATTGAACGGATTTAAGTTACTCTTCGTGGCCAATTGGCAATGGGAAGTTTCTTCGAATGCTGAGAAAACACGGAAGCGTGACCTCATGACAGAAGCAGAAGATATGCCACCAGAGAAAGAAATCGAAGAAGTTATGATAAAAATGAATGAACTGGAAGAAGACTATGATGATAAAAAAAAGGATATCACAAATGTCAATTGCGAAAATATTTGTTAGGTTACAATTGCACATATTATACTTTTATATCGCAAACGAAGTGGTAATGTTGCCGAAGTAGAGCTTCAATGTTATCTTAACCGAAAGACAAACAATATTCCACCGCAAGTACAGGAAATTCTGGACAAAAAAACAAAAATAAGCTATATCAGATTTAGACATTTCCCAAACTCCAAGTAAACGAGGTAGGTCTGTACCCGTGCTACTGACAAAAGTCAAATAAAATAAATAAAATAGCTTGTCGATCAATTTTGAAAATTTCGTCCGATTACTTGTCTGCATCGACACTCACGGATAAACCATTTGATGGAGGGAGATGTCTTAAAAGAATAAAAAACATGTGCGTCTTAAAAAAAGCCGCAAATTTTGACCTCGACTGGATTGGCACCATATTGCCCCGATTTCTCAAGTTCATGGTAAAACTGACGATAAATATAACCAACATTTAGCTACATTTCTCGGTCACGATATGCAAGTGCATGTCAGTAACAATCGATTACCCATACAAGCTATTCAAAAGGGCCTTGTTGGCAGCAGACTTTTAGAAATTGAAAATCATTCAATAAACAAAGAAAATCCTATAGAAAAAGAAAAAGTGATAATGACAGATAGCATAGAAAATGAAACCAAATGTGATTATATTAAGGACAAACAAATCAAAACTTTCAAAAATAAAGAGCAACAAATAGCAGCAGAAATAAAGGATAATATAATTAAAGATAATCACAGCGACAACATTATGATCAATGAAGACAATAATAAAGAGAATGATCACCAAAATAAAAGCGTTATATGTAAAGAAAGAAGTGAGAAAATAAGAAGAGTAATTATGTTAAAGAGAAAAATAAGAAAGACAAAAAAAATACTTACCGATAAAAAGTTGAACAACAGCTGAACATAAGAGCAAATAAATAAATAAACTAACAATTGACGAAACCAAAAAATATATAAGTGAACAAAAAAGTGCTCCAAAGCAGATGCCGTCAATTTCGGGTCATCGGATAGCGAAATTTCTATTAACATTGCACTCAAACGTACAGAGCATTAAAAAAAGAAATAAGTAAGTATTTCAGTTACCGATGAATCCGATGATGGATCTGATGAAGAAATAACTGTACCAAAACCAATAAGACGAAAGAAAACTCATAACAAATGTAGTAGAGGTGAGGTTGAAGCAGTAATGCGTCATCTAAAACAATTTGTAAAAATGAAAGAAAATTCAGGAAAACAACTATGCGCAAAGAGCCAATTCTGCATAAACGAACTTGGATGCAAATTAAAACACATCCACAATATTGTAAATATTTATAATAAAAATATAAAATCCAAGGCCTGTCTCTTTGCGCAATATTTCCTTTGAATTAAGGACAAGTGTAATTTCATTTCATGGGGCTTCACGGAAAGATTTGTTTGACTACAGCAAAGTGCTGTGAGTGAAGAACAATTGAATGGCAAAGCAACAGCTAAAGTGGAGTGGATGAAGTTTTCTCTCGTTGCACTTCGCAGTAGTCGTTATTTTGTCCCTTAGTTTACCAATCGCTCCAATCTGCTGTTAATTAATATTTACATCAACAATATTGTAAATATTTATAATAAAAATATAAAATCCAAGGACTGCCTCTTTCGCAATATTTCCTTTGAATTAAAGGCAAGTGTACAATTTCATTTCATTGTTCTTTGTTTCAGCTGAAAAGTACTCAAAATAACAATTATTCTTAGTGTTTTGTTAATACTAGTCACAATTCTTGTTTCCCTTTTTTTTATTTCTTATAAAATATCATATGGTCCCCGGAGATTTAGTTCCGGGGGTTTGATAAAAAAAAATATTTTTATATTTTTGTTAAAACTCGGACAAGAAAAAATGCATAAGACTGCATAGAATTTAATATTGTATTATAATATAAGAGAAACAATGGTTTATTTAAATAAGTGTTATATTTTAAGTAACAATGTTTAATTATAATTAATACCACTGCACCAACACTCCGATCGTGCAAAAAATATTTTGACTGTTTCACTATTCTTTAATGAAAATTATGGATAAATAATAGGGAAATACTTTTTAGGGAATAGGGAATTACTAGTTTTACTATTTTAGGTTTGATTAGATATTATGAAGACCCCTTCCGTCTAACACATACTTACATTTTTGAGATGATTATGAATGACTTTGCGAGTTACCAATGTTTTTTCTATTGTAAATATCAACACTACAATAATTGCTTTATTATTTTTCGAAAACGAAAATAAAATCTATCGATCAACATAAAGTTTTTTATTCGAAATCTACAAAATAAGCACACGCACTTTCATGCCTACAGATGAGTGGAGCGACTGCTTATTCAGTCGCTCCACTCATTTATAGGTACTGCATCGTCGTCGTATGCTGTTCATTATTTCACTCCTTTGTAATTGTTGGTTCTTCATTTATACTAGTTGATTATAACCGCTGTGTTATCGTCCGTTGATTCACTATTTGCTGCACTCGTGCATGTCGTTCAGAGAATGACAATGCAACAGTAAGTGGAGAGTAGAGACAAGCACACCAATGGAGGACGTTGCAGCGACTACAGCAAAGTGCTGTGAGTGAAGAACTGAATGGCAAAGCAACAGCTACAACGGAGTGGAGCAAGTGAAAAAGCAGTACATGACAACGCATCAGCTAAAGAGGAGTGGAGTGAGTGATGGAGTTTCACTCGTTGCACTTCGCAGTAGTCGTTATTTTGTCCCTCAGTTTACCAATCGCTCCATTCTGCTGTGGTTATTGCGTCATCATCCTCTGGTTGTTTTCTCATGACATTTTCTGTAAATGATGCGTCTTCCACTGATATTTCGCTCGCTCTAGTCGATCGCTGCCACTTATACCACTTGCTGCACTCCGTTGTAGTTAATGCGTCATACGCTAGTTCACTACTCACTCGAGCATCATCTTCTAGTTCACTCGCTCCACTGGTGGGTGTTGCACCTTTGTGTACTATCTCTTCACTCCCTCAGTAACGTTGTTACAAAAAGAAAGAGTCCGGTCCAAAAAATAACAAGTATTGAAGTTTGATCTGGAGTCACGTTACTCCAGATTGATTTCTTGTGAGTTTTCCTTTTTGTGAGACAAGATTCTCTACTACTTTGAGAATTTGAAATACTAGACATTATTAAGTTACTGTAGCCCAAACGTGCCAATGAGGAAGCCCTTGGTAAATGCTGCGCCCTGATTAGCCCAGTTGAATTGGATCAAATCTACCTTTTTGGCGTATAAAAATCTATAAAAATCCCTTAATTATTATTATTACTCATCGTGACACTTGTGGCTCCGGACGGAGCTACATATTTATGGTCAGCTGGCATTGGATCAACATAAGACACCTGGATCAACAAGTGAAAATGGATCAACAAATTAGTACCTATATGGCACGTTAGAGCCACAAAGTGCCCAAAGGACATCTATACGTATATATATATATATATATATATATATATATATATGTATAAACACCCAGACCAATACAAACAATTGTAGTCATAAATATACATATTTGCACCGTATGAGGAATCGAACCCGCCATTATCGTAAGTTAAGTGTGTGCTAAACCGCTAGACCACTGAGGCTGTCATATTAAATATACGATATTGTCCAGGATCCTATTAGTGCTCGCCCGAACGCTAGAGCCGCATCTTGTTGCGTGCATTACGGACATCACGTTATCATGTGACGCCCGTGATAGCGTGATACTCATGCGTTGCCATTCCAGAGTACTAAAGTGTCATGCCTCTTATCCTGTAACTTCACTGTCTAATCTGCACCTTACAGCCAAAACACGGCTGTTTATTAATTTCCAATATTACAACTCTTAAATTCTGATGATTCTTATTTTTACTGTTTTTAGATACTGACAGTAGTAGCGATCCTTCATGGCACATTCCTGAGAAGAAGAAGAAGAAAGGTGAATATTATTAAATCAATCTATTTCCAATATAAAAATACGTTTATATATGTAGTACATTTTAGACAGTTACGGGGTTTTTATTAATGGTATATTAAGGTTTCGTAAGGCCGATTGGGCAGGGAAGTGAGGAGCGCGAGAGTGTAAACATTATACTTCCCATGCCATTGGCGCTGCCACTCGCTCTGCCCGGCGCTCCCTCGATTGTCGGTTTTTCTTGCGCGAGTCAAATGACTGGCAGCGCGAGTGGCAGTGTGTTTTTACATTCAGCCCTCTCGCTCAGTTGTCGCCCGGCAATATTTCCGGCACTGCGAGTGGCAGGGGAAGCGGCTGAATGTAAACGTAGCAAGGTCGGCAAAACCCACATGATACCCATGGTGTTTCAGACGTCGATAGGCTACGGCAACTGTTTACCATCATATGGGCCGTATTCTTGATTGCCACCTTCGTGCAATACAATATAAATGTTTGCACCGTGCGCGTAATCGAACCCGCGACCATCTAGACAACAGATGCTATTTCGGTAATTATTATTAATTGTTTTTTGCAGCTAAAAAGCGTGTTAAGAAGCCCCATTCAGACGTGGAAATCGACGATATCATGCTCGTCCCACCCCTTCCTATTGCACAGTACCTCTTAGAACGCGAAGCTGAGTTACAGTCACTCCTTATATTATGCATAGACCTATCCAAACCCATTTGGAGACTATTCCAAGACCAATTAGTGGTGACAGATTATATGATACCATTCGATGAACCGTCATACTGGAGTACGGGACCCGCAGGTAAAACTGCCAAGTTGATTTTACCTAATACACAACCAAAAAGTAACCAGATGGGTCAAAGTGAGAACCAGATGGACCAAAATGGGGATCAGATGGGTCAAAGTAGGAATCAGACGAACCTAATTGGGAACCAGATGAGTCAAAATGGAAACCAGACGAGTCAAAATAGAAGTCGGTTGGAGGATGTGGTCGTAGTGTCTGGTCGGGATTCAAACGTGTCTACTAATGTGTTCACAAACACAGACGGCACTACTGTGCTGCTGCATGCTCCCGATGAAGTTTGTATACAGAATAATATATACAAGAGGATATATGACAACCCGCTTGTCTATGCTCGGGTGAGTAATTTGTTTGTCATTGGAGTCATACACCTTGTAAGCTGTGTATTAGATTTGGTATCGGTAGTATTAGAAATCTACTCACGACTCATCCGTTCAGTTCGCGGGCTGCTCCTATGATGCCATTTTTGCGCAAGTCTCTGTTCATAGACCGCCATCTTGATTCTTTTTAATTAGATGTATCCCATAATTTAAATGACTTGTCATCTTTCTCTGATACTGATGATTTTTCTGATTCTCTGATATCTATAAAAAACTTTTCTAGAACCATTAAAAAAAGTTGATAAAAAAATGACTATGATTATTCAATTTATTTGAATTAAGGATTTATTATTGTTTATTGATTTTTTTTTATTTTACTTATTTATATGCAGTATCACAAAAATATTAATATTAAGATATACGTTTCTGCATTGTTATAATCTTTCTCTGATACATATCTTGTTTGTTCACAGGTGAAGTATGTCGTATCGGATATAAATATTTGTAGTATACTCGAAACCAAACAAATACCTATAGAACTATATTCATTACGAACTGGCGTGATATCACCCACGTGTAAAGAGGCTTACCCCAAAAAAATACCCAATACACCTAATACTATTAAGAAAACTGTCAAAAAACCAGGGGGTAACAACACCCCCACACCTAGTTCCACGAATCAAGTAACTGGAAACCAACTTCCAGTATCTTCATCTACAGTACTACCAGTACACAAAGAACCGCCAGCTATAGACAAATCATCAGATGCAATGACTATGGCAGTCCAGGCGACAATTTCTAAAACAGTTTTACCTCCCTCAAAACAGGTACGTGTATATTCTGCCCCCACTCACACTATGCGAGCTGTACCAAGTAATAATGTTCAAAATCCTCTAGTAACGGTAGCATCAAACCATTCGATGTTCCAACCATCTAGTTTTACACAGTCTTCAATATTAACAAATTACATCACCGTCAATCCAACTGAACCTCCTATTAGGTCTTTCATCCCAGCCAATTATATACCACCTAACAATCCAGAGACAACAACTCTTTCTGATACATTTTCCAATTTACCTGCAAATCATGTACTGGTTAGAAATTCAGAAATAAGGTATTCTCCTGCCCCATGGTCCAAATCTTCATCGCTGCTTAGGACGATGGGAAATGAAACTAATAAAACACCATCGAATAATGTAGACAGTCAGCCAAAAATTTCAGTTAAATCTTTCGCCAAAGAAATTACATACTCTCCCTCGGCTAATAGTCTGCCGGCTGCTGCGAGTCCCTATGTGCAACCAAAATTAATTATCACGCCAACTGTACCTCTAACGAATGAATCTAAACCTTCAGAAGGTGAAGAAGAATACAAATATATTATGATAGTCTAGATTTAAGGTTAATTTAGTCAATCAGTATGGAATAGACGCTTTAATAATTTGGAAATTTAACTTAAATATACATGATGACGAAATGATGAAACAACATGATGAAATATACATGATCTACAAGGTTGTGTGTGTTATAACAGTAGGTTTTGTTATAACACACACACAATCTTGTAGATCATCAAAAACAATATGTATAAACAAAACAGAATGTATTATCAATTGTAAAATATTGGTCTCAGAATTGTGCCTTAAGGTATATATGTATATTTGTAGTCGTTAATAATTAGCAAGCTACACAATTTAATAGTCCACTGCATAATACATACAGATTTTGAAGCTTAGAAATAAAAAATTTAAGATTGAAGTAGTCAAATATACTGTAATGTAAAATAGTTGCTGTAAATTTTCAACTTCATCTGCGTCACGTTTCCTTGTTTCAGCAAAAGTTTCATTGCGCCTTCGCTCCTCCTAAAAAGTGCTTAAATTAAGTTTATTTGAATAAAGTATTTTCTACTCTATTATATTGGTTGTAAATTGTGTTACATAATCTATGACACAATAACGTGGCTTTAGTTAAAATAATTTTCAGATTCTGTTCAGTACATTCAGATATTATCTCCTACAAACTCACAAAATTTAAAATATAATATTAATGTGAACTAAAAAATACGGATAATTATTTTATTAGCATATTAGAAAATATAAATATTGGCCCCAGAGATGAACCCTGTGGAACAACTATCCTAACATAGCTATTAGAGTCAAAATCGTTCAATCTATTAGATCTGTTAGATAAAATTTAAGATTACCTATTCCATACTGATTTGTAGATTATAAATAAGTAATTTTTAATAAGTTATCGATTAAATAAGAATGTAGAATTAAGTTATTTAATCTTGTATTAATAAGCGTTTCTAATATATTGGTCCTAGTTGTGTGCCTAGAGGAATACATTTAATCAGTCATGTTGATCTTAAATTTTATAGATAAGTAATTTGTAATGAATGTTGTCGTATAATAATAATATTTATTAAGCCACAATCATATCTAAATCATTTTCATAAACAATTTGTGAACAGCAGATACCTGGGAATAATGATAAAAGTTGTGGGTGGGGAATAGTATGGTTTTAAAAATACACCTTGAGTATGGGTCTTTGTGCTCTTTATAATTTTAATGATGATAATGATGACCCATGAAGTGATACAGTATGTGAGGAGGGATTGGTCGAGGACTTGTAGACCATCCTAACAATATCATCAGTCACATAACGCAATCTTGTAAAGACTTACATAAGTTTACGAATCCTCCCGACTGTAACACTTGAGAAGGTGCTGGAAGTTAAGTTTATAATCTAAATACAATTCTAGGTATCTTATTGTGTCATTGCGAACTAGAAAAGGACAGTTGCAGTGGGAGGTATAATTAAAAGGGTTGATATGATGTTTTGGGATACACAATTTCATTTTAAGATTGAGGTAAAGCCAGTTGGAGACACAGTGAAATCCAGATTAGGCATAGTTGTATACTTACTACTAATTATTTTACAATACGGAATTTCCAGTGATCAGAGGAAGGTAATACAGATCAGGAAAAGGATGGGTCCTAAATTACTTCCCTACGGAATTCCGTATTCAATGTCGAAGTTAGTACATTATATTCACGAGGAGGATTGTTTGTATTGATCTGGTTGTTTTTTTATGTATATGAAGTATTTACAAAAATATATATTTAAGTATTTATAAGAGTCGTCTAGTACCTATAATACAGAGCTTAGCTTGAGACTAGATGCCGCTGTGTAAACTGTCCAAGCTTATTATCTAGAACGTTCGTTAGTGCAAACGGACAGAAAAATTGTAACAACTGTACATATATTATTTATACGCGGACTGATTCATAATTAAGCTCTGTAACAGTGTTCTATGAAGTTACAAAACAAAATATCTTTAATTGTGTGAGTGCTTTACAACATTTAGGATAAGTAAAATCTACTGTCAGTTTGGGTAGTTTTGAGCCGAGAAGAACTGACAAGACTGCTCTAACTCTATCAAATGAGCTTGTATTGTTAGAGTATAAGCTCATATTATTATGCATGTATATGAAATGATATTCACTTGTGTTTTATACAAGTTTAGTCAAGTGTAAACATATTTTTCTTTTTGTAAATAATTTATATGTGACATTAGTCAAATGTTTACGTACATAAGTTTACTTTCTATTCAATAATTGTAATAGTTTATTGTAACGTAATTAAATGCACTACACGTACCTTACTAAGGTACTCATGTCAGTGGATATATATGTTGTTTTTTATTTATATAATAATGATCTGTTACTCGAGATTTTCTGTTACAAATTTTCAACCCCATTTCACACCATCCAAGCTATTTTTTGATAAGAACAGATGAAATTATTCAAAAATTGGTGGATGAATGAATGAATGGAATGGAGGCCATTCCACCTGGAGGTAGTGTTAGTAATGTGGATTAACCATCTTAGTGCCACGGCGATAGATTTATCTAAAAGTGCCAGATACGCGGTAGCGACTCACGCGTCAGTGTTTTTGAGTTTCGGCCGCTATTTTGAAAATTGAAACATTTTTACAAAAGTTACACATTATTTTGTCTTATTCCAAAATTTCACGAAATAGAGGGTAATTCTCCTTTGCATTTTTCACATATATTACGAAAAAATGTATGGCACTAACGGTTAATATAATAATAATGAATATTACATTAAATTTTCAATCGTACAAAACTACTTTATTTAAATTATTGACCGGGTCTTATTAATCAGACAGTCAGCTCGTGACCACGGCTAGTGCAACCTAGTCGAAACGTCGAGAGAGGTAAATACCTTTATTTGCCATAAAATGATTCGTGTTAAAACCCGGTTAATAATTTAAATAATGTATATTAAACACGAAAGTTTAAAATTAACTAGTACCACAGATAATATAATATTACATACTAGTACAAAACTACTGCCGTTAGTAACGCTATGTAATATTATATTATCTTCTCTATCTATTATCTAGCTTATGAAGATACGTGAAGGGAGATGACAAAAAAAACTGGCAAACTCAATAAATAATACAAGTTTATTTTGATTGCACAAAGTACGGCGACAGACGGGACACCTGGCACGCTTTATGAACAATAAAATTGCATTCATTCAAAGAACAAATATTAGAAAATCATTCATAAATTTACAATATTTTATAACTATGCCAATATGTAAACACTAGTCTATAATTCAACACTAGCACTATGTCACACTAATAACATATAGTTTAAAACATTTTTACATATATATTTGTTTTTGGTTTGTTTGGTCTATTGTCAGGTGCACCTGTATAGATCTATTGTGCTCGCCCTTTTTCAGAGTCCGCTCCCTAGACCCGTCAGGGACAAGAATTGAAGGATATTCTTAGGAGCGATGGTTTTTTCTCCTCAGGATAGTGTATTATATGTGTGTGTGAATTGTTCAAGGTTTATATGTTACCTACATATAAAAGGTAAGTATGTAGGTAACATATAATAACAATTCACACAGCGCCATCTAGTCCCAAGCTAACCAGAGTTTGTATTGTTACTAGACAACTGATATGAATACATAGAATTTTTTTTTGTAAATACGATTATACGTAGACGACACCTTGACTGATAAAAACAATCACATCCATGAATACAAATGTTTGTACCGTGCGAGGAATCGAACCCACGACCATCGGATAGTAAAGCGGTGTGCTAAACCGCTAGACCACCGAGCCAATCGAGAATGTAACAAAACAAAGAGGGTATTTTTTTAAGAATTACAGATCTAGTGTTTACATATTACCCGCGATTTCATCTGTAAAATAGTTACAATTACGTCAAAATATGCTAAGCTAAAAGAAAATTTACATAAATTTCGAATAAATATATCCAGTCTCGTATTGGTGGGAACACTACGCGCTGCACCCCGGCTTCACTCCGTTCATAGATTAAAAAAATAAGACGTTTCTATTTATAACATATATATATATATATAACAATAATCTCAGAATATATAAGGGGTAGCTGCGGAAAACAACTTTAGTTCTATTCTAAAAAAAACTACTCTCCATGAGACTGCTAAACAATAATAATCTCAGGACAATTCACACAGCGCCATCTAGACCCAAGTTAAGCTAGCTAAAGCTTGTGTTATGAGTACTAGACAACTGATACAAATACATAGATTTTTTTTTCGTAAATACGTACATATTATACATAGAAAACACCCAGACCGATACAAACAAACATACTCATGAATACAAATGTTTGTGCCGTGCGAGGAATCGAACCCGCGCCGATCGGAAGTACGGTTGTGTTAAACCGCTAGACAACCGAGGCCGTCCGGTAAATATAGGAATATTCAATACAATCTGTATGGCGGATAAAAAGTGAATTTTTTATTTGTTAGTTAAACTGTATGTGTTTATTCTTGAAGCCGAACCTTACACAAATGGGTGCAGCCGCTTACAAACAAACCAAATCGGTAAATCAATAAAATCAGTCTAATAGTTTTGCTTAACAACTAAATTTATAATTATAAATGGCTATTACATTTTACGTCAATTGTGTCAAGCAACATGCGGCCTGTCGGATGAAGCGAGAATCACACAGAGAAAGATGTAACACTTGCAAATATTTCTTGTTTTAAACATACTAGAATTTAAACATAGCAAGTCGAAATCCACGCGGCACCCTTGGGAAACCATCGAGAAATTCACTAGACCTGACCTGACCTCATGCTCATCTTATCATCCCCCACTGGTGCCCCGCCAGGGTACACCGTTAGCGCAGGTGCACCATACCATTATCATCCTTAAATAAGTCCTATTACAGTTGCAGATGCGTTGTTAGCAACAGCAACTGTCAAATACTTCATAATCACAAAACTGTTGATAATCAATTTGTTTGAAACTAGAAACAATTGTAAATGTATTACATATTAATATCCCTGTTTAGAGACATTTACAAAGTATGTCACACGTCAAAGCAATAAGTGTGACATAGTGTGACCTCCCCGGTCACACTATGTCACACTTGGTTCACACAGTTCGCCACAATATTTGTGACAAAATCACACTATGTCACAATACGTTATAATATTTGAGACAAAATTTATATTTTACTAAAATAAAATAATTGTATTCAAAACCATTTCCAGAACTGTTAATTTTATCACTTGTATATGTAAAGTTGTAGAACATATATGTATGTATTATAGTAGGTAGGGAAATGGTCACAAATGTGACCGACTGTGACGTGACCATAAATTTAGTGTGACATACTTTACAATTGGCCCGTTTATCGCTGTAAACATAAAGTTTATTGTAACTGTACTTACAATGGGTCAGACTTACAAATTGTTACATATATATACTTACAAATTATTATTAAATAAGATATATTTACAAGGGCATGGTACAATGAAAACTATGGAAGGACTGAGATTAAAATACGGGAATTAACTGAAGAAATGACCGCGATGGTGCATCTTAATCCTTACTTCATTACATAGTATAAAACAAAGTCACTGTCTGTCTGTCCCTATGTATGCTGAACAATCTTTAAAACTTCGCAACGGATTTCGAAGCGGTTTTAATAGATAGAGTGATTCAAGATTGAAATAACAGTTTTTTACTACATGCATATGAATATAAATACGATACATACACGAAAATAACATTTTTTATAAATTTTGTCTGTCTGTTTGTTTTGGCCAATCTCTGAAATGGCTTTGCCGATTTTGCCGGCACTTTTTTCGGCAGGTAGCTGATGTAATAAGAAGTAACTTAGGCTACTTTTATTTTAGGAAAATAAAGTTAAATTCCACGCGGACGAAGTCGCGGGAACAGCTAGTATCAGAATAACACACAGCCATGTGCACCTTTTGCGTGTTTGTATATTAAAGTTATATATATATATATAAAATAAACCGTTGCTCATCATATCTTCGGTCAATTCCACTTTACACAATATAAAAAATTCATATGTAATACATACATAAATTGTAATCTTAAATATATGAATTGTTACAAAATATTTACAATTAAGTGCAATATACCCGCCCTGAGTGAGCATTGTAAGTCACGAATTACAAATTGTAAGTGTACGAGTGTAACTTACAATTTCTTTTACACTAGAACAACAAAATTACAATTAATAGATTACTAAAATATATGCAACAGTTTCTTTCTGCTTCACTTTCTGTTTAACAAAATAGATCGTATGTTAGAAAAAGACAGAACTTTTGTTAAAGCTATTGCTAGCAATGTACCATGTCAGGTTGACCTCCACCCGGTTCCCCCTGGAAGCCATCGTGATAAATTCCTGTTGAATATGTCACGATGTGCTAACTGACCTGACCTCATGCTCATGTTATCATCCTCCACTGGTGCTGCCAGCGTATACCGTTAGCGCAGGCGGGTGTATGTAAAAATGTGATTTTACGGTATTTTAAAACAAAAACTGCGACATTTTAGTAACCTACTTTTAAGAATACAATTAAAATATTTACACAATACTTTTAATGTAAATTTATCAGACTTACAACAATATTGTTTAAATATTGAAAAATGAAGTAAATATTTTGTTACTTGCTGAGCATATTATAAGTTATGTTCATTTTTACAACTTAACATTTTTATAAGTATGTACGGAAATTTAATAAACCTGACTAAGATTTTGTCATTTACGACAGTTCATCATCATCTGCTTCTTCCTTATCCCATTTATTTGTGGTCGTCGTAATATTTTTCTCTTCCATTCATCTCTGTTCGCAGTCATCTCGTTATTACTTCCTTTCTTACCATATCATCTTTCACACAGTCCATCCATCTATTTTTCGGCCTTCCTCTGCCTTTATAACCATCCACATTAATATGTAACACCTTTAGGATATGATCTTCATTCATACGCATTACACGCTTATACTATATTTGCGACAGTTATTTCTACTTAATTCAGAAGTCTTGGTAGGTAGATAGATAAGACATTTATTTCAATTATTACAAATCAAACACTTATATAGACCACCGCTAGACCACCGAGGCCGTCCTGTACTGTTCTGTCCAGACCACTGAGGTATTCTTAAGTACTGTAAAAATTTCAGTACCCAGACCGATACAAACAATCATACTCATGAATACAAATGTTTGTGCCGTGGTCGAACCTGCGACCAGCGTAGTAAGGCGTACTACACCGCTAGACTAGCGGCGCCGTCTAATATCGCGATAGTCAAAACCATAGCAAATATATTAAATTCCCATATATATAGTTACAAAACTACTTCATATATGATACCTATTAAAATTATTACCAACCTTTGTGTTTCTAACAATATAAATGCAAAAATCAGTTACCGATATCATATCGAACATATCATTTGACAATATTGTATCTTGAAACGTTAATATTTTCGTACAAATTAGGAATTGTATCAAAAAATTTTTTATATATATAATACAATAGTAAGAAATCTATGAAAGTAGTATAAACCTTGGTACCGTAAGCAACGCCGGGCGGCGAGCATACTAAACCTTATATAGTGGAATACATGACTAGTAATTTTTATACAGGCATCCTTATATATTGAAATGAAGTATTTAAAATCAAAAGGACATTATTCATTCAAACTAGGCAGGGGCGGATCTACCTAAGGCTACCTTCCGGCTAATCTCTGAAATGGCTGAACCGTTTTTGACGAAACTTTTATAGGCAGGCGTAATAAAGAGTAACTTAGGCTACTATTATTTTCGAAAAATAAAATAAAATTCCACGCGGACGAAGACGCGTGTACAGGTAGTAAACAATAAAAAAAATGCCAGTCCCTATGTGATAAATAAGATTTTTGAATCGGTCTTCAACGTGTCAAAACACTTTAGTTTAATATATAAGGAACATATGAAAAAAACGTTTATTTTTTACAAATATAAACGCTGCGTGCATTTAAAAAACACTATATCCATTACCACCCATTAAAAAACATGGTTAAGTTGTCATTAAGTCATAAATTTCATCACAAATGCGTATATTTAACTATTTTGTTCTAATCTTTTAGTATATAATCGTTCGTACATTTTATATCCTAAGCGTAACAGCACAATTGCACTTAACTTGGTCACTGACGTGTTCGGACATGTTCATAATATAATCGGACGTGCTGGCGCCGCTGTAGGACATGTCCGACTGGTACGCACTTGAACAGTACTCGCACGAGTACTGGTCCGTTTCGTTACGATAGTCAAGTACGCTCGCCTGGCTGTACCCGGTATAGTTCACCGTGAATTCTGACATGCACTCACATATACACGCTTGGCAGTCGGACGCTGGTAACCACTGCTCCGGCTGCGTCACTCTATGTTCCTGCTGCGTCACTCTATGTTCCTGCTGCGTCACTCTTTGTTCCTGCTGTGTCACTCTTTGTTCCTGTTGCGTCACTTGATTAACCGGATTTACTAGACGATCCCGCGTTACTGCATTACTACGATCCATCTTACGGTATTCTTGCTGAATTGCCCGCATACGACTTTGGTACCACTGGTCCGCCTGCGTCACCCGATTGTCTGTTTGCGTCACCTCGTTCACACACGGCTGGCGAGGCTTCAGGTGGCACTAGCAATGGAACTGCTGCTGCGTGATGGCCGACAAATCCTTCATGAGACCCTCGAGGTTTTGCATCTCGCGGTGCAGCCGCTCGGTGGACCGCGACGGGGTCAGGGGTTCTAATTCTTCAGCGCAGTGCGGTACGCCGCCACCTGATGGAATTTATTAAATTTCATTAATCAGTAATGACAAATGAGCTAACGGCCCACCTGATGGACCTTCCATCCAGCCATCCATAAATGATTTATTTTATTTATATGTGTATAGGTGACGATTCATCTATACACATACATAGATTTTTTTTTTCATATTATATGATATCTCTAGCTGTTACCGCGACTTCGTCCGCGTGGAATTTAACTTTATTTTTCTAAAATAAAAGTACCCTAAAGATTATTTTATTCGTCTTAATTTATTCGTTCCATTAGGTACTAGTTTTTAGTGAGTAGGAGTCTCACAGTACCCGCGGGCTTCCCCCGGGGCCGGCGGGTCTCCATGACGGATTTTCTCCAAGTAAAAAAAAAAAGGTACTGATAGGTTCAAACTAATACATTTACATCCTGCATCATCCCTTATTTTATCCCCATGGGGGTTCAATTTATCAAAATCCTATTTAAGCGAATGTCTCCAATCATAGTTGCTCCAATGTTTAATTTCAGTTCAATCATTCGAAAATCAAAGATTTGTACAAACTTTCATCCCCTATTTTATCCCCTTAGGGGTATAATTTATCAAAATCCTTTCTTAGGGGATGCCTACGTCATAGTAGCTTTATGCAGGCAAAGTCTCAGCCCTATCGGTTTAAAATTGACAAAGTTTCATACAAACTTTCATCCCCTATTTTATGCCCTTGGGGGTAGAATTAATCAAAATCCTTTCTTAGCGAATGCCTACGTCATAACATCTACCTGCATGCCAAATTTTAGCCCGATCCGTCCAGTGGTTTGGGCTGTGCGTTGATAGATCACTATGTCAGTCACCTTTGAGTTATATATATTTAGATATTCAATCGTAAGTGTACGATTCGAAATATGAGTAGCTGAAGTCAAGTGCGAGGAATCGAACCCGCGACCATCGGAAGTAGACCGTCATACATATTCCACCTTTCAAACTGAATATAGGTAACAAATGAGTTGTAACGGATTAGAAAGAACTACCAATGATGTTTGACTTATAAAATGATTGAATCATTGAAAGTATAACTGAATCTTATTAATATTATATGGATATATGTTTGTTACAAAAAAAAAATGAGGGAATGAACAATGGTTACTCATAATCATACTTACCGAGCTGCAGTCTATTGGGTATGTGTCCGGGAGATGAACTGGCACTCTTCTTGTACGGGGACGTCTCTCTCACGCTACCTGCTGGTGATTTTCAAAATTCAAATTACATTTATGCATGTATATGGATAGTTCTAATAAATATATTCTACTAGCTGTACTGGCGACATTTTTTATCTTTATTTTTCTAAAATAAAAGTAGCCTAAGTTACTTTTTATTACATCAGCTACCTGCCAAAAAAAGTTCCGTTAAAATCGGTCCAGCCATTTCGGAGATTAGCCGAAACAAACAGACAGACAGACAGACAGACAGACAGACAGACAAAAAATGTTATTTTGGTGTATTTATATTCATATGCATGTAGTAAAAAACGGTTATTTCAATATTACAAACAGACACTCCAATTTTATTTATATGTATAGATTACTTTCCCTATCGTCCAGGTCGCATAGTTACTTCAGTTGAGAAGAAGTTACTAGAAACTCAATTGTATATAAGTTAAGTTAGGTTTTTACCACAGACCTGCAGATCTGTTAAATCGAAGCCATTCTGTTAAACGCAATCACAGCTTAATGATAAGTGTGCAGAATAGTGCGGAGCAGTTCTGGAAGGTTCTAGAACGTTCTAGAACCGCTGCATACTATCTTAATTAATACACTATCCGTTCACACTCCATACTGTCAGTTAGGGTTCTGGAACTTTCTAGAAAGTTATAGAGGAGTGCAGCGAGGCGTCGTGCAGAGTGGAGCGGTTCTAGAAGGTTGTAGAAGGTTCTAGAACGTGCCGGGGGGTACGTACCGCGCGAGTGCGCCGGCGAGGAGTGCAGCGAGGCGTCGTGCAGCGCGAAGCTGTGCAGGCCGCGGCGATAGAGTGGAGCGGTTCTAGAAGGTTGTAGAAGGTTCTAGAACGTGCCGGGGGGTACGTACCGCGCGAGTGCGCCGGCGAGGAGTGCAGCGAGGCGTCGTGCAGCGCGAAGCTGTGCAGGCCGCGCGCGCGCTGCAGCGAGCTGCCGCCGCTCCCCGCGCCCCCGCCCCCCGCGCCGCCCCCCACACCCCCCACACCGCCCGCGCCCCCCGCGCCCGCCTCGCTGCTCACGGACTCGCGGCTGCAATGCACACACACTCTCATTAAAACTTTACATTTGAGTTCCGGCAGACATCGGCCACTTCACGTCGTAGTTTATCTCTCTGATTTGAATTAGGCGGGGGATCGAAATTACGACGGCCTGAATCGAGGTTCGAACCACTAACCTTAGAATAGAGTCGTATCCGTCAGTCAGAAGTTAGTTAGTTAATTTTTTTCTCTATATTTTTTCTGGAATTTTTGTACACAAAGTGTAACTACGACAATCTTATCATATCTATACTAATTCTGGGAGTTTGAATTATCTACTGCACTCCATTACATTTCCATCTATTAAACTTATAAAACCTAACTGTGATGAACAGTAATAAAGCAGAATTAGTCCGAAACACAAGGTACGAAAGCTCAATTTTAAATGCTGGAGTGTATGAGGAATGCGGAGTGTAGAGGGTGGTGAATGGTGGTGGTACTGACTGCGTGTAGTGTCCGAGGGGCTCGTAGGCGACGTAGTGTCCGCGCTCGCGCGCCGCGCACGCGTAGATGTCCCCGCCGGGGCCCGCGCCCCCGGGCGGACCCGGCGGACCCCCGGGGCCCCCGGGACCCGCGGGGCCCCCGGGGCCCGCCGCCGCGCACGCCGCCCCCAGCGGACACGACCCCGACCCGCCTGCAAAACAGTAATCATTCTTAACCTCCTTTATCATACGTTATTGCATTGTAAAGTTTTTTTTTTTCACTTATCAGATTTATACTTTTTAATTTACATACTATCTCAGTAGTCTAGCGGTTAGCTAGTAGCACAGCGCTTTACTTCCGATGCTCTCAGGTTGGATTCCTCGTGCGGTACAAACATTTCTATTCATAAGTATGATTCTTTATATTGGTATGGGTGATTTCTATGTAAATTTTTGTATGTATGTATTTCCAAAATGAATCTGCCTATCTAATCTCCTAAAAACGAGTACACATCTTACAGAGCAAACATCTTAGAGGCTGAAAACGTTGAGACTGGAGACGAATAAGTTATTACAATTATTATTAATTATATACTGACATCATCCATTTCATATATCCTCGAGAGTTGCGATACTATATAATTTTACTTGTGACATAAATCAATATAATATTCTGCAGACCGGTATTAGACCGGTACCTTCTTCTTTCCTCGTCTCGTCTTGGTCTCTTTCACATTTTGGTCCTTCGAGCCGGATTTGAACCAGCGACCTATTTTAAGTTATTTTAACACTAAATATAATAAATGATAGTGTTCGAGACTCACAGGGCGCGGGCGGCGGATGTTGCGGATGCGAATGCGGATGCAGCGGATGCTGTTGGTGTAGAGACGACTGCGGGGACCCTAGCGGCGCCACGCCCGCCAGCAGCGGGGTGCTCTGCAAAGGTAACTAAAGGTAGCTCACATACACTAGTTACTAATAGGTCTTTCATACCAAACATTACTTCTAACTGGAGGTGCCAATATTTCCTACAGATTTACTTTTAAGTAAAAATTTTATAAATAGTGTGTATGCTTTTAATACAAAAATAAAAGTATTATCTATGTAAGAACCATACTTTTTCAATGTTGATAAGTCGACTTCAATTTTGTCTTTAATTTGCTTAAAGTATGAATACCTTGGTCTTTACCCTCTTCCTCTTTCCTTCTATATTTCCCTTAATAAAAATTTTCATAAATCCATTGTGCCGTATCAAGTGTCCTAACATTTTTCTTCGTCTATTTTCTATTGTCCAATACATAACAAAATAAAATGTATCTCTATCTGGGAGCCATATGAAAGTGACCCATAATTTTTGGGAGTCAGTATGAAGGGTAGTCAATAGAACACGTACCTGGTCGACTAGCGCGTGCCTCGGGCGTCGCTCGCAGGTGGCCGCGCAGCCTGCGCCCACGCCCGTCATTGCTGTAGACAGATTTTTTTTATGAACGACAATGTATTGTTTACTCTGGTGGGGCACCAATGAAGGATGATAAGATGAACATGAGGTCAGGTTAATGACCATGACCATGACAAATACAAAAGGAATTTTTTATTAAGGTATCTTAACCTAACCTTACTTCAAAGCTAGAAATCTGGTAATAAGTCCATATTCCTAACAATCTCCTTTCCCCTCAGGTAGGGACAGTTATGCTATCATGTGTCATGTCTCCATGCTCCTCTATCATTCACACTGAGAGGTAGAGAGAGAGAGGGTTAGAGAAGGGGGGGAGAGGGAGAGAGAGATATGACATTGTAGTTTTGGAGTAGGATATTGGACAAGTGGAGTTTTATTATATATTTTTTATGTATAACAAACTAGAAAGTCTTGTTATATAAATAATGTAGAACTTGTCATTCTGGAGGAGTAACATGTTTTCTCTATCAACTTGTAATTTCACTGCTAAATATCGAAATAGAGCATTGTTTGCCGGTAAAAAAAAGTAGAGGCATATTATTTTTATAAAGTATACTTCGGCGAAATTAATATTTAATTCTGATATTTGAAACTAATGTTTTCCCTAAACAATATATTGTATCAATCCGGCTCGAAGGACCATAAAAATGTATGAGTTTGACACATACAATGCTATGATGTTTCGTATTACTTGATAACTTGATTTATTGAGTACACGTATGTTTGTGTTTGGACTGATTATTGATTGTGGGGACTGATGCTCGCTTGTGTATACTGAAGGAAAAACCGTATGTTAGGGTGTTATATAGATGTGGAGAGGTTTAAAATGTTGCCGGTTGTACGATAACATACCGAACAGCTAAATTTTATTCTCTTTAATAGATTATCTTCCAAACTGAAACCAAAACACAACTCAAGGCAATTACAAAGCTACCTCTAATTTACACCTTTAAAATAAAAACACAAATATGAAAATGGGACCAAATAAATAAAAAAAAATCAAGAAAAAGAAAACCGGTGTCTCACGTCTGTAGTCGTAGCGCTCGCACCGCTCGCAGCGGTCCGAGCGGTCCGAGCGGTCTGAGCGGTCCGAGCGCTCGCACCGCTCGTACCGCTCGTACCGCTCGCACCGCGTCGCAGACGAGCGGACCGCACTCTCCTCGCTGTCCGCGCGAGACGGCGACCGCCGGGAGTCTTTACGCAACCAAATACAACTCAAAATAATAAAACAAATAAATAATAAATAAAACAAACGTAAACTAACAAACAAAAACAATATTGTCAATAAAACTAAATTCGGTAATTAATGATAATATATATGAAATGTCATAAGAGCGTTTCCTTCATCCGTCATACTCGTGGTCGATAACCGCTTGTAGGAACTGGTCTGCGGCTGATTTAATTTTATTGTGTCTTTATATTTGACCCTAATAAATTAGTGCCCCATAGGTAAATACTTTTATTTGCTATAAATTAGTTCGTGTTAAGAGCCGGTGAAAAATTTAAATAATGCATATTAAACACGAAAGTTTAAAAATAATTAAAAGCAAGGATTATTTAAAAGAGCAACACACAAGTTTCTTGCTCGTTCTTCTTTTAATGAGACAGCTTTCCAAACGAGAGATAAATTAAAAAAAATTGTTATGACTATTCAAAAGTGCTTAAATTATGTTTATTTGAATAAAGGATTTTCTATTCTATTCCTTCAAATTAAGATATATATATATATATTCATCATCATGAAATAAAAATCATTAATAAATAAAAAATAAAAAGAACGACGAATTGAACGAATGACCGAACAGTGAACGAATCGTTCGTGCCGAGTGAGCGACATGGACTGACCGACATATGTGGGTACGTAGTGGCGGCGGTCGAGCGAGGCCAGCGAGGCCAGCGACGCGGGCGGGGGGTGCCGCGCGGGCTCGTACTCCGCCGCCCCGCCCCCCAGCCCCCCTCCGCCCCCCATGCCGCCTCCGCCGCCCCCCGAGCGGCCTAGAGTCAGCGTGGAGGCTGCCAGCGCGCTGCCCTCAGTGCTGCCGGCCGACACTGCGCGAACAATACTTTTATATCACCACCGAACGTTTAATCATTACATAGTACAAAACAAAGTCGCTGTCGCTGCCTGTCCGTCCCTATGTATGCTTAAATCTTTAAAACTACGCTACGGATTTTTAAGCGGTTTTTTTAATACATAGAGTGATTCAAGAAGGTTTATATGTATAATACATGTACACCCGGGCGAAGTCGAGGCGAGTAGCTAGTATCGTATAAATGGGAATCTGATTTGTTTTTTTTTGCATCTAATCTTGCTATAGCAGTTCTTATACATTTTACAGCTTAACTGTTGTTAAATAAAAATAAAAAATTGATTATACGCTTCGTTTGATTCAAGCTTGCAATCGTTCTTAGAAATTTTAAAAGTTATCAAAGGTATATCTTAAATTTTTAAATCCAATCAAATACTTTATTTGTAGAATACAGTATGTATAAATTTTAGCAATATTAAATATTATGTTATTCAGTGCACATACAAGGGTGCAAATCTTTATATTAAGACCATATGTTAATGTTTATTTTTAATTTTTACGCTAATTGTTTTTGTTCTTCTAAAATACAAAATTTTTAATGTATACTTTATTTTCTCTAACATTAAATTTTTTTTTATCAAATCAATAAACTATACGCAAAGTTACATATATATAACAACATATGAATAACATATAAATAACAAAGCCGTACTCTTACTAGCGGAGCTGTGCAGACTTTTGTCCATGTGTTTCAATTCCATCTGGTCGTGGTGTATCCAAAGGTCTGGAGGTTTGATAGCCGCCGATGCTGACGATTTCTGGTACGTGCTGAAAAAAAAAGATTAAACAAAAATGTGACGGCAGTCCAATGCAGGTATATGACAGTGACGGCAGCCTGGTGTGCTGGTGAGGGTGTGAGGGTGTGAGGGTGTGAGGGTACCTGGTGTCGGGTGAGAGCGGCGGCTGCGAGCGGCGGCAGCACAGCGACAGCGCCAGCGCGGCCGCCAGCGCCAGCACCGCGCACGCGCCGCCCGCGCTCGCCCACAGCCACGCCGACGTCGCGCTCGCCAGCCCACCGCCCTCGCCGGAGTCTGCCACAACATACGACATATACATTCAGATCGATTTAGAGCAGCTACACGACTGAAAATTATCCATGACGTTAATACTTAATTCTTAATTTTGGTGGAGTTTGGGAGCGGGATGTACAATCATTCATCATTTTTTATATAATATTACTTTAGCAATATTGCCAGTTGAGTAGATATCAAATCTATTGACGGAAAATGGAAGGATGTACAAATTAAAGATCTGAATTAGTTTTCAAGGATAAGGAGAGTGACGAGATTAATGTGCTAAAAGTAATGAACTCGATAAATTTGTGATAGTCGTAAGTTTAAAGGTTAAAATAATCTTTTTGGAACAAGGGCGCGGAGAGCGGGTCAAGCCTGTACTGGCGGCGGTAGGTGATGCGCGGGCGCAGTGGGGCCTTAGCGGAGGCCTGCAGTGAAGAGCGAGTCGAAATTCTGACACTGACCTGGCGGCGTGGTGTACAGCAGCGGCGCGGAGGGCGGGCCGAGCCCCCGCGCGGTGCGGGCCTGCACCCGCAGCAGGTAGGCGGTGAGGAGCGAGTACTGTGGAGGTGGGAGTGGTGCCCTGACCTGGCGGCGTGGTGTACAGCAGCGGCGCGGAGGGCGGGCCGAGCCCCCGCGCGGTGCGGGCCTGCACCCGCAGCAGGTAGGCGGTGAGGCAGCGAGTACTGTGGAGGTGGGAGTGGTGCCCTGACCTGGCGGCGTGGTGTACAGCAGCGGCGCGGAGGGCGGGCCGAGCCCCCGCGCGGTGCGGGCCTGCACCCGCAGCAGGTAGGCGGTGAGGAGCGAGTACTGTGGAGGTGGGAGTGGTGCCCTGACCTGGCGGCGTGGTGTACAGCAGCGGCGCGGAGGGCGGGCCGAGCCCCCGCGCGGTGCGGGCCTGCACCCGCAGCAGGTAGGCGGTGAGGAGCGAGTACTGTGGAGGTGGGAGTGGTGCCCTGACCTGGCGGCGTGGTGTACAGCAGCGGCGCGGAGGGCGGGCCGAGCCCCCGCGCGGTGCGGGCCTGCACCCGCAGCAGGTAGGCGGTGAGGAGCGAGTACTGTGGAGGTGGGAGTGGTGCCCTGACCTGGCGGCGTGGTGTACAGCAGCGGCGCGGAGGGCGGGCCGAGCCCCCGCGCGGTGCGGGCCTGCACCCGCAGCAGGTAGGCGGTGAGGAGCGAGTACTGTGGAGGTGGGAGTGGTGCCCTGACCTGGCGGCGTGGTGTACAGCAGCGGCGCGGAGGGCGGGCCGAGCCCCCGCGCGGTGCGGGCCTGCACCCGCAGCAGGTAGGCGGTGAGGAGCGAGTACTGTGGAGGTGGGAGTGGTGCCCTGACCTGGCGGCGTGGTGTACAGCAGCGGCGCGGAGGGCGGGCCGAGCCCCCGCGCGGTGCGGGCCTGCACCCGCAGCAGGTAGGCGGTGAGGAGCGAGTACTGTGGAGGTGGGAGTGGTGCCCTGACCTGGCGGCGTGGTGTACAGCAGCGGCGCGGAGGGCGGGCCGAGCCCCCGCGCGGTGCGGGCCTGCACCCGCAGCAGGTAGGCGGTGAGGAGCGAGTACTGTGGAGGTGGGAGTGGTGCCCTGACCTGGCGGCGTGGTGTACAGCAGCGGCGCGGAGGGCGGGCCGAGCCCCCGCGCGGTGCGGGCCTGCACCCGCAGCAGGTAGGCGGTGAGGAGCGAGTACTGTGGAGGTGGGAGTGGTGCCCTGACCTGGCGGCGTGGTGTACAGCAGCGGCGCGGAGGGCGGGCCGAGCCCCCGCGCGGTGCGGGCCTGCACCCGCAGCAGGTAGGCGGTGAGGAGCGAGTACTGTGGAGGTGGGAGTGGTGCCCTGACCTGGCGGCGTGGTGTACAGCAGCGGCGCGGAGGGCGGGCCGAGCCCCCGCGCGGTGCGGGCCTGCACCCGCAGCAGGTAGGCGGTGAGGAGCGAGTACTGTGGAGGTGGGAGTGGTGCCCTGACCTGGCGGCGTGGTGTACAGCAGCGGCGCGGAGGGCGGGCCGAGCCCCCGCGCGGTGCGGGCCTGCACCCGCAGCAGGTAGGCGGTGAGGAGCGAGTACTGTGGAGGTGGGAGTGGTGCCCTGACCTGGCGGCGTGGTGTACAGCAGCGGCGCGGAGGGCGGGCCGAGCCCCCGCGCGGTGCGGGCCTGCACCCGCAGCAGGTAGGCGGTGCGGGGCCGCAGCCTGTCGAGCCGCGCGCGCTCCCCCGCCGCCGCCAGCGCCGCCCACTCCTCGCCGCCGCCGCGCTGCACCGCGAACGTCACCACGTATCCTGTCACACCATACACACACTGTTATGATATTGGTCAAAATCCGGCTCGAAGGATCAATATTATAACACAGATCGACGGACAGAATCTAGATACTGTTTTCAATCCGGCTCGGAGGACCAGTTAATTATTATACCACAATATTTTTTTGTACCACAAACCGACAGACATATAAATAACGTTCGTCTAGTGTAATTAATCCATTGTATGTGAAGCTGGAAGAACTGATAATTATTAATTCTTTGAATCATACCACCAGACGTACACAAAACATATACAAGGTCAAACACTGATCATACGTCAGTTATGCATAACTATAACTTGCGTCATATTTCAGTCAATAGAATAAAGTGACCAAAACAATCTCTCATGCGAATACTTTACTGACAGAATTCAGCGACATGTAATCTACATTAAAATGAATAGATAACAACTAAAATTGAAAATTGTGTATCCGGTTCGAAGGACCAGCGTGCAATGGTCCGTCGAGCCGGAGCAGTGTGAGAGTGTGAGAGTGAGACTCGCCGGTGATGCGTCCGTTGGGGCGCGCGGGCGGCCCCCAGGAGAGGTCGAGGGCGCGCGCGGGGGCGGCGGGGGGCGGCGCGGGGGCGGCGCGCACGTCCCGCGGGGGGGACGCGGGCGCGGCCTCCAGCGACGTGTTGCTCGCCAACATCGACCACGACGACTCGCGCCCGCCTGCACGCCGCCACGCACACAATCAATCATACATCACTTTGGAAAAACTTCTACATACAATACAACATTTTTGTTTATATACAAATTTAACGGACTCGTAATTAGATTGGGACTAAGACGAGTTACTTATAAAAATGGGATCCCACGACAGTTAATGGCGAATGGTTGTAGTTAATAGGTAAAAATTTCACACAAAATTATTTAGAAGGAAGTACCACTCTTTGGTAGATCTTTTTAGAACATTTTAAACAATTTTAAAAAAATCAGTGGTATTAGGGACGGATAGTTGGAGACCTCGAAAACTTCTGATGAGCTTGACGGTGAACTCTTAGGTGGTGTAGAGCCCCAGATCATCCAGCATGCAGTCGAGGTCTGAGCCGTCGAAGGAGAAACCTGTAATACCTCTGATGAGCTTGACGGCGAACTCATAGGTGGTGTAGGGCCTCAGGTCGTCCAGCATGCAGTTGAGGTCTGAAGCGTTGAAGTACCGCGGCCTTGCGCCCGCCGCCGCCCACCGCACCACGTACCGTCGACCGTCCGTCGCCGTCTGACAATGCACCACACGTATATTGACCTCTCATCTCTACACAAGCCAGCTAATCGCACATGAAGTGAACTGCTAATATTCTCTCGTCAACTCCTGAAGACTACGGTGCCGTTGTAGCATGTAATTTCTCTGCTTTATAGCACTCTACATTCTGAAAAGCTTACTGCAGCTTCCAAAGAAAGTAATAGGGAGACAGAGATACACATCTTAATAATATTATAGACGCGAAAGTTTATAAGTTGTTGTTTCTTACTCTTTCACGCAAAAACTTTTAAACGGATTTTGATGAAACTTTACAGTAATATACCTTTTGCATCAGAATAACACATCGGCTATACTTTTTATTGAAATGTAATGTATATGTAATGTGTAACGGGTAAAACCGCGGGCCCAGCTAGTAAAAAATAATTTCTCAAACATATCAAATAGTATAAGTAATGATGAAAAAAAAAATAGAAAATATAGATTTATGTAAAAGCAACTAAAAGCGCATTATGTATCAACAATTACATCTCGGCTGTATTCTTTAGTATCAAACTTATAAGATTAACAATAATATTAGTAAGATACAGACCTGTCCCTTAGCTAGCGTGGGGTCCGTCCAATACAGAACAGCAGTAGTACCACTCAACATTATAGCCTGTAATACAATAAAAAAAAAATACCATGAACTAACGAAACTCCGGGTTTTACAAGATTTAGTTTATTAGAAAAACTAAAACAATCCAAAAATTGGTCCTTCGAGCCTTCTAGTTCCTGATCCAATAAAATTTATTAGAGCATCGACACCTCGTGTTTCAATAGACTACGGTAACCGTTTACCATCAGATACGCTGTATGTTTAGTAACTATCGTCGGTTAAAGAAAATTGGTCCTTCGAGCCTTTGAGCTCATAAAATCGAGTATTAAAAAAATAAGTAATTCAATTGAGTTTCTTGCCAGTTCTTCTCAATTGGATCTATATACTGAATTGGACGGTAGAGAAAAACATATAATATAAAAAATTTAACGTTCCTAAGCGGCTAAAATAACCTACATGAATAAATGACTTTTGAATTTTGAATTGTATACCTTGAGCCCGACGGGCGGTATGAGCGGCGGGGGCTCGTCCTCGTCGTCCCCGTCCCCGTCCCCGTCCCCGTCGCCCCCGTCGCCCCCGTCGTCGTCCCCCAGGCCGGGGTCGTCGCCCTCGGCGGCGGCGGGCCGCGTGCGTACAGTCGCATACACCAGCGGGCCTAGGCCCAGTGCGTTGCCAGCGCGCAGCGATATCACGTACTCTGAGTTCGGTTCTAAGGAGCAAATCACATCCCGTGTGTATCATGTATCATACACCATCCCATTCCACTTGTCACGAAGTCTTACAAATATTATAAACACGGACACAAAAACTCTTGAGTGGATTTTAATGAAACGTTAGCTTATATATCAGAATCACTCATCATTACATAGTGTAAAACAAAGTCGCTGTCGCTGTCTATCCGTCCCTATGTATGCTTAAATCTTTAAAACTACGCAATGGATTTTGAAGCGGTTATTTTTTAATAGATAGAGTGATTCTAGAGGAAGGTTTATATGTATAATACATGTACACCCGGGTGAAGCCGGGCGAGTAGCTAGTAGACTATAAACTTCATACGAGTGATATTGCGGTCATAGCCAAAACCATTTTCTTCTGCTTCTTAGAAAAGTATCAAAAATACAACGTGTGCTGTACAAAGTGCTCTGTACAAATATAGTGTGACCACCAAAGTCTGCTGCCGAAAAGATTACTCTGTAAAATGTGTATCGGATAGGCGAGAATAACCATTTATCATAAGCCAATTGGTCAGTTTGTTTTCAGTCCAAATGCAATAAAATGCAGTGAGAGTAGATGATAAGTATCCGCCTGACTCACCTAGTCCGCGTATAACGTGCGAGCGGTGGTGCGCGGCGAGCTGCCGCGAGTGGTCGTCGGGGACCCCGAGCCCCCAGCCGAGCCAGTAGCTGCGCACCACCACGCCCCCGCCGCCCCCGCCACCCCCGCCACCCCCGCCGCCGTCCTCGCCCTCCTCCGACCACCACACAGAGATCCAGTCGCGGCCCGCGCGAGCTACCAAACAAAACCGTTACATAAATAACTAAAATCTTTTAGAGGTCTATCTACTAGGTTCTATCTTCAACCATTTTACCACCAATACTTGAGTAGATCGGCATCCGGCTCGAAGGACCAAAAATCAGTCCGACACTAAACTCTGCAGTCGCGGCCCGCGCGAGCTAGGAAATAAAGCCGTTACATAACTAACCAAAATTTTTAGAGGTCTATCTACTAGGTTCTATCTTCAACCATTTTACCACCAATACTTGAGTAGATCGGCATCCGGCTCGAAGGACCAAAAATCAGTCCGACACTAAACTCAGGACTACCACAGCGCCTTTGAAATTAAATAAATGAAACAACCAGTGAAGTTGGATTCACAAAAGTATATCTATATTTATACCAGTTGTTTAGTACCCATAACACGAGCTCCACTTAGGTTGGGACTAGATGGCGCTGTGTGAATTGTCCGGAGATATTATTACTATTATATAAAAAAATTCTTACTGGTGAGAGGCGGCGGCTTGCCAGGCACCCTGGTCTCGTCGAGGAGCTGCTGTAAGGTGGTGGCCGTCACCCACTCACTGAACGGCCCTGAACCGTTCGCGTTGATCGCGCACACACGAATCTGTAAGTTTGTGTGAACAAAACTTTTTAAAAACGTAACTTAAACTTATATACCTTCATCATCAGCCCACTGCAGTCCACTGCTGGACATAGGCGTCTCCCAAGGCACGCCACTGGGCACGATGTTCAGCCAGTTACTACCGGCAACCCTACGTTTGTGGTCGCTCCACCTAACTGCGGGGCGTCCTACACTACTACGGCGTTTGCCAATTCGCGATCTCCACTCTAGAACAGGTCTACTCCAGCGAACATCAGTTCTGCGACAGATATGACCAGTCCACTGCCACTTCAACTTGCGAATACGAAGGTTTAAAGTCACCGATACGGGTTTGGCATGATACAATTGTCCCTAAATAAAAAAGATGGTTACCTGGTAAGTGGTACCGGTGTCGAGGTCACGCAGCTCGGCGCGGCGCGCGTCTGCCGGCGTGGTCAGTGACCCCGCGCGGCGCCGCCCCGCCGCGCCCCCCGCGCCCCCCGCCGCGCCCCCGGGGCCCGCCCCCAGCGGCCGGTAGCGCAGCTTGTAGCCCGTCAGGGGGCCGCGGTGCGTGCGGGCGGGCGGGGCCTCCCACCGGACCACGATCGTCTACGACCACAACCACTGTTAAAATACTGTTGAAAACAGAGTACGAGAGGACTGAGGGTGGGACGCGTTCAAGAAGAGAGGATGCTGCTGAAGATGGCGTGCTGTCCGGTACCGAAGCCATTATAGTTTCGTCCGCTGCCTCAGAAGGGGAAGAGTGCGACAAGGGACTGGAATAGATATAATTGTAGGAGTCAAGAGAGTGCGCGCTTTTTAACGCAAATTCCCCGTAGATTCGACCAGTATAACCGAGAGGTTGGAATGGCCATGGGTTGGTGGAAGGTTGTTGAAAATAGAGCCGGTACTATCGCGCGCGCAGGTCCCGGTTGTGGTGTGTGGTGTGTGGTGTGTGGTGTGTGTACTGACCTCCCCGGCGGCGGGCGCGGCGCTGACGTTGGCGGGCGGCGCGGCGGGGACGTCCCCGGCGGTGCGCGCGCGCAGGTCGCGGGCGGGGGCTCCCCCGACGGCGGCGGCGCGCACCCAGTACTCGGTGGCGGCGCGCAGGCCGCCCACAGTGGCCGTCACCGGGCCCGCGCCCGCGGCCTCCACCACCTGCACCTGCTCGCGGTTGCTGTCCACCTGCACATCCGCGAGGAATTTACGAATATAGAAAAAAAATACAAATTATTCCTAAAATTAAATCGGCTCGGAAGGACCAAAAAAATTTTTGTCTAATTTACCATATGAAATTCTGAAAGAGAGCAAATTCACGATTTTGAATTACCTAATTTATGGTTTTAAATGACACGAGTAAAATATCCGGCTCGGAAGGACTAAGAATGTTTTGTCTAGTTGACCATATTAAATTCTGACAAACAATAAATACACAATTTTGAATTAATGTATACTTTTAAATTACAACTATTTCAATTGCTGTGTAGATAATATTTATATTTTATATCGTAGTATTTAATTTAAAAAAATCTAAAATATAAAGTTTCAAACAACAATATGTACACACAAGACTATTTAATTCTGCACGTTAAGATCAAATAAACATACCTCAGTGTAATACAGGTGATAATTAAGCGGCGGGGGAGCGGCCGCGGCGTGCGGGAGGGGTGCGGGCGGCCCCCACGCGGCCCGCAGCGAGTGCGGCCCCACCACCTCCACGCGGAACCCCGTCGGCGGACCGTACACCAACTCCTCCTCGGGGGTCCGCACTTCTATCGTCTGCCGAACACCCAAAGAATACCGTTAAAGGCTTCAAGAGATAATCAGATTGGAGTAGATTTTTTATCCGGCTCTAAGGATCAAAATGTTCAGGCTGGAATATGTGAAGTGCGAATATCTTAGCAAGGTGCAAAAGATTATATTTAATAAAATTTTACAACTCTTCAGGGATAACAGATTGCTTCACAGTCAACAATATAGTTTCACTGCCGGCTAGTCTATTACTGACACATATATTCAAATCATAGAAGTCACAGGATGCACTCGGAATTCTTTGTGATCTATCAAAGGCATTTGATTGCGTGTACCATAAAACACTGTTGTACACGGTCGATCATTATGATATAAGATATGACCTAAATTCAATGAAAACTTATCTAGACGTAGATATTGATGGTTTAAAGTCTGAGAGAGCTAATATTAAGAAGGGCGTTCCACAAGGGTCAATCTTAGACCTATTTCTCTTTTTCTCTACTCACTAAAACATTACTATGACGAGCGTGCATGGCAATAGTTGATCATGCACGGAATTTTCATTTACATAATGTTAGGCTGGTTTTACAATAAAGAATATCAATTGAGTTTCTTGCCAGTTCTTCAATTAGATCTATATACTGAACAGGACGGTAGGGAAAAAAATATAATATAAATAAATTAACGTTCATAAGCGGCTAAAATGTCCTAGATGAATAAATCATTTTTGAATTTGAATTTGATAATTATGGTTTAAAGTATGAGGGAGCTAATATTAAGAGGGCGTTCCACAGGGGATAAAGTTAGGCCCAGTTTTTGTTTGGTGGTGTACCTGCGTGGGCGGCGACAGCGCGGCGGCGGCGGCGGCGCGCAGCTCGAACTGGTAGGTGGTGGCGGGCTGCACCGGCACGTTGGTCTCGTGACGGCTCGCGGCGCCGCGCCACACGCGCTCCCTGACACACCGCAGTTATACAATAACGATACAATACAAACATTCAATTTCACAAAAATCGGTCTAGTCGTTTCGGAGGAGTATGGTATCTAACATTGTGACACGAGAATTTTATATATAACATTCTTTTAAGTAATATTAAGTTGCCTGAAATAAATGATCATCATCATTTCAGCCCGGAAGACGTCCAGTGCTGAACAAACCCCCCCTCCCACAAAATTTTCACGACGATAGGTCGTGTGCTGCTCGCAATCAACCATTTAAAGCGATCTTGACCAGATCGTCGGTCCACCTTGCTGGAGGCCATCCCACGCTGCGTCTTCCGATCCGCGGTCGCCACTCGAGGACTTTACTGCCTCAACGGCCTTCTATCCTACAAGCTATGTGCCCAAACGTATACCAATTGGCGATTACGGCAATATGCACCCAAGTGAATTTACTCCCATATAAATAATAATTTAATAACGAGATGACTGCGAACAGGGATGAATAGAAGAGAAAAACATACTACGCCGACCACAAATAAATGGGATAAGGAAGAAGCAGGTGATGATGATGAAGAAAGATTTGAGATGAAGAAAATGAATATGCCTTACCGATCGCTGCCTTTCACTTTGTACATCACAGCATAACCGACCAGCTCCGCCCCTATATGTTCCGGCTCCTCCCAGCTCAGCGTCACGAATCTATGCTTCACCAGCACCGCTTTGAAGTTCCTCGGCTCCGACAGAACACTGGCGTTACTCTTCAACGCATCCAGATCCAAATCTTCAGCAGCATGAAATACATCCTCGTCATAATACATGTCTGGAACTGGGGTGTAGGCTGAGGAGGTCTCTCCAAGGAAATTGGAGTCGAGGGTGGGATCGGTGGTGTCCACGTCGACGGTGATCAGGGTTTTTAGTATGTGGGTGGTATTAAGTTTTTGGGTGGGTTTTGGGAGGACGGTCTCTATATGGGTTAGGGAGAAAAACAAATAAAAAAGAAATAAAAATAATGTAAAAAAAAAACATAATCAAAAAAAAATTACGTCTTTGATTTAACAGTCAAATATATTTAAAAAAAAAAAACTTTACAGAGTATACTAGCTACTCGCCCCGGCTTCGTCCGTGTGTACATGTATTATACATATAAACTTTCCTCTTGAATCACTCTATTTATTAAAATAAACCGCTTCAAAATCCGTTGCGTAGTTATAAAGATTTAAGCATACATAGGGACGGACAGACAGCGACAGCGACTTTGTTTTATACTATGTAGTGAAAACAGTCTCCGCCGCTGTCTGTTAGCTTATAACTTTTTAAGTACCCAACAGAAATAGAAATAATCTTTATTCAAATAAATTCATTACAAGCACTTTTGAATAGTCATATTTTGATTCCACCACTCATTCGGAATGCAGATTCATCACAAGAAGAATGAGCAAGAAACTTGTGTGTTGCTCTTTTTAATAGATGTAAATTATTTATACAACGGATTTTAATATAGTTTTCAGCAATAGATAGAGCGATTCAAGAGAAAGGTTTATATGTATAATGCATGTAGTCCCGTGCGAATTTAAAACAAAACTTTTCATGAATGAATGAATGAATGTATGTGTGTATGTCTGGTACTGACCGTGTGCGGGCGGACGCACCACTAGCCGCAGCGCCGCCGCCGCCGCCCCGGCCGCGGAGCGCCCGGAGCACCCCACCATGCCCGCGTCCACGCCCAGCACGCCCTGGATGCGCAGCGACCTGCAACCCACACACCGACACTCTATTAACAGATATATCTCTATATTTATATCTCTATCCTCTATATATATATATATGTATATATATATATTTTTTTTTTTAATTTATTTAATTAACACAATATAAACTTACAGCTAACTGCCAACACGTTTATATTTTAAAACTATTTATATTACTTAAATTATACAGCCTGAAATAATAAAAATTATAATAAAATTATACTTTATACTATATAGCCTGAGCAAACCGTATGATGGCAAATTGCACGGCGCAACGCGAACATTTCACTAACTTAGTAATTTCTTTTTGCGACTTCCCCTGTTCATGGAGAACTTATATTTTTACTCGATTTTCCAAACTAATTTCACTTATTTTCTGTATTTTTAAGTAAATTAGGCGTCAATTTAATCACTGAGTTAGAAATAAAAACTTGTTTACTCGTTAGAGTCTTGAATACAAGTGACCAAACATTGACTAATAAATAACGCAAAAAATCGAATCCTTTCTTTTCAGTCACCAGGTCTTTTAAGACCATAAAAAATAGATGTTTGCTTTTATAAGAAGGTATTTATGACCCCGATGTGCCATCTAAGATAAACATTTATTCATTGTTTAATTGGTAAACATGAATTGTGCATTTTTCTGGGGTGCCTAATACTTTTGGCCAAGGCTATATATATATACCTTAATATGTATATGTATTTAGTATTCATATAATATTTAACTCTCTTCTTTAGTGCGCCACCTACCTCTCCCTCCAATACTTTTATCTCCCTGGTTGTCTGTAAGAGATCGCTTTGAGCGATACGGCCGCCTTTTGTTCGCATATTTTTCTTTCTTTATTTTTTGTAATTATTTGTTATTTTTTTTTATGCGCAATAAAGAGTTTTTATTATTATTAAATACATATAGATGCATATGGCAGACTTAACACCATGAGATATTTTCTCCCAGTCAACCATTCGTCAAACAGAGATGTATGTGGGCAGTGCAATTAAAATGTAGACAAGGTCAACACGAAAGACAGTAGAGATGTGCTAACTCGTAATAAACATGACTCGAGTTGACTCGAGTTACCTGGAATTTTTTTTTATTTTTTCGAACAAATCTAATGTTTTTGGGCGCAGCTAGCCTTGAAAGCTTCATCGAACTTTAAAGGGCGAGTAGAAATAGCACTTTAAAGCCGCGAAAGGACTTCTGGAACGCATAATCATTTTATTGATAACATAATCTGACGAATATGCGAAAATCAGTCAGTTCGGAATGATTTCGAGATGAGAAGAACTGACAAGAAACTCAGCTCGTATTCTTTTCAAATAAATGTTGTACATGTTTACAATAATACAGATTGATTTAAATTCAAATTTGGGAGAATATAGTGATATAGCATATGCTATCACAAACAACAAAAAAAATTATTCAGTGTTCGTAACTTGAACAGATCAGTCCCCAAGCAATCAATTAAATGAATAATTACCCATCGACAATAGATATATCGTGGTTGTTTGGCGTGAGCGGCTCCCCGTCCTTCAGCCACGTAATTGTAGGAGTTGGCCGGCCTCGAACCTCACACCGTAGCAGTACGTCGCCACGCGTGTACGCCGTAACCACTGGAGCAGATGGTAGGTGCACTCGAGGTGGGGTCTGTAAAACAATATCCAAATTCAAAATTGAAGGTATCTTCATTCATGTAGGTCTATTACATTTTAGAATTTTTCAATTCGAACCAATTCAGCAGTAAATAGAATATTAAAATGAATTAAAATGATAATATTTACACGTTGACATAAGAAAAATTCCTGAGATATAAAAGTGACATTCTTACATAGCATAAAACAAAGTCGCTGTCGCTGTCTGTCCGTTCTATGAATGTGTACACGACGGAATCAATTAGAAAGTAATTAGTATAATAAGTTATCATCAATAAAATATATAATATAGTGTCTTTTATTCCCCTAGATATAAATAATTAGTATAAGCAAAATTTGTATATAAGTAAGATCATTTTTGTTAATAATAATAAATCAAGCGCAACGTACAGTTGCAGTAGGGAAGGCCACCCGTCGGGCGTCTATATAAAGAGCGCGGTCCGCATTCACTGGCGGTCCTCTCCGATCGATCCCCCGTCCAATTCAAACGGGGATCGAAATTACGACGGCCTGAGCCGAGGTTCGAACCCCTAGTGGTGCCCTCAGACTAAAGTCGTATCCGTCGGGCAGGAGTTGGCCTTCAGCCGCTCCATAAGTCCTTCCGCGGGTTTGGAGTGCCATCTGCACTCGCCCCATAACGTCCGGTGAAGCTGTAAAGGCCAGCTACGGCCAACAGCATTAGAGTAGTCCGAAAAAAAAAAAAATTCACTGGCGAGACAGCGACCCGATAGGTGCCTTCCTACTAAGTGCAAACAACCGAGCATTTTTACTTCGCCGTCCGACCATACGACCAGGGATCCTAGTACATAGTCCTGTCACCATCAGTATGCTTAAATCTTTAAAACTACGCAACGGATTTTGTAGCGATTTTCTTAATACATAGAGTGATTCAAGAGGATGGTTTATATGTATAATACATGTACACCCGTGCGAAGCCGGGGCGAGTAGATAGTAATATTATAAAGTTGAAGAGTTTGTTTGTTTGAACGGGGTAATCTCAGAAATGATTGGTTCGAATTGAAAAATTATTTTTGTGTTGAATAGTCCATTTGTCGATAGCTTTAAGCTATATAACATTACGCTACGACCAATTGGCTTTATCAACCTACACCCGTGTCACAAGTCACATCCGCTACTTGGGGTGTCTCTTCCGGTATCCGGCTTCAAAGTCTAAGGTCGGATTTCACAAATCATAGCATAAATACGTTCAAGGAAACGGAGTTCAGCGTGAACTCGAAAAAAAGAACGACGTTGATCTCGTTTTACTTTAAATGAAATTCACCAGCGTTATACAGATCGCGTTTATCAAAATGAAGTTTAGATTTTCATTCGTTCACAGTGTTACACGCTCATAAAATAATATTCGATGCAATGGGTAATTTAAATAAAATAATTCTAAGAAATATTTATAATTCAATCATGTGATAATTAGGATAAGTTTTTTAATTTTTAATTTAATAAGTACCGTCGACTACAAAGTATAAAACAACAACCTTTACCTATAAACTAGTAAAAAAATATTTTATTGAGGATTTTTTTTTATATTACTGGCAATTTTCTTTTTATGCCCGATATTGTATTGTCAAAAATTTGATTGATGACTGTTTGACAACTGACAGCTGCTTTAAATAAATTTAAAGAGTTAACTGTAGGAAATCAGGCGTTCAGAATTTATAAACGTGTTTAGCGGAATTTGTAGTGGCGAAATGCAAAATGAAGCTTTGAACACGTTTAACATGTTAAGAATAGAATAGAATAGAATAGAAAATCATTTATTCAAATAAACTTAATTTAAGCACTTTTGATTAGTTATAACAATTTGTTTTTTATCTACCACTCGTTCGGAAAGCTGTCTCATCACAAGAAGAACGAGCAAGAAACTTGTGTGTTGCTCTTTTAAATAATCCTTGTAAGTTTACATTTACAAGTCGAAACGTGTGAATACAAACTACCAACAAGCACTAATTTTCGGGTCAAATATAAATATGCAATAAGATTAAATCAGTCGTAGTGATAAGAGCAGACCAGTCCCTACAAGCAGCACTCGTTTCACGAGTATGACGGATGAGCCAGCCATCACTGCGCTCTATCATATTTTAGGGAGCCCAATGACCCGGCCCACCACGCCGCCACATGTCTGGACATTTTAGTGAGCATGACTACTCATTCCACACGACCACGTCACAGCTACAAAATAATATGTAATAATAAATTAATGGCGTTCAGTACGAACTAAACGTGATCAGTTTCTTTGGTGAAATCCGACCTAAGTCGTCATCATAATTAGTGGATCCTACATTTAATATTAGATAGAGATAGATAGATAGAATATACTTTATTTGCAACGTACAGTAAAGAAGAAGCACAAACAATATAACAAAAGACACATGTATCGTTACAATAAGGCGGCCTTATTGCTAAAAGCAATCTTTTCAAGGCAACCTTAGGGAAACGGATTGAAACATCGAACAGGTAGGTAAAATGACATGAACAGGAGAAAACTAAAAGGTAACAAATATATAATGATAATAAAGAAAAATAATAATAAATATTATATGAATTAAAATTTATGTACACAATAATATTCATATATTAAACTAGATACACTTACATAAACTACATACATAATTTTAAAGTTAAATAGAATAAACTAAATATAAATTAAAATGCCATACTAACTGAAATATTACATATCTTAATATTAATATTAATATTAATATTACATATCTCATCATGTATTAAATCTGTATGGACCTGAGGATCTCAGGGTTTTTTATGGTGCTACTCTAAAGGCCCTCTTATCGAAAGCTGTTTCATTTGGTAAACTACACAAAACTTTATGCCGATGGAACTGTGTGTGTGTTAACTAACTGCAAGGAATACACTAGTTATCCTATTGGTACAGTTGAGATATTTATAAAATAGCGAGCGTGCGGGCGGCCGCGAGTGTCCCGAATTGGTCGGCCTGTTCCTACAGTGGTGGCACTGTTTGTAGTGATTGCCACAACTTTCATTAACCTCACTCTCTCACTCTCCTCTCAACTGTCCCACGCGCCAAATGACTGAGTAACCTAGCCCACTCATGCATAAACGAAATATCTCCTTTGGAAAGTATACACTCTTTCCTGAGGAGCTCGCCAACCATTGCTCCTAAGAATATCCTTCAATTCTTGTCCCTGATGGGTCTAGGTAGCGAACTCTGAAAAAGGGCGAGCACAATAGATCTATGTAGGTCGCAGTGCTACAGGTGCTACAAAAACCTGACAATAGCCCAAACAACCCAATAAAAAAAATATATAAAAAAATACGCGTCAACCAAACCACATGTTATCGAGACTACGAAACGCTATTCATGTATATAGGCAATTTTTTCCAAAAAATGTTTAATGGGGTCATTGACGTGCCATCAAATAATTTTGACTTTCTGATTATTTGGAAAATAATACTATCAAAACTCTCTATGAAATAAAGTAAACAAAAGAGGTACATTTTGGATTGTTTTCATTACACGCATAAATTAAATTACTGTAACATTAGTGTGACTTCTGTTGCTGCAGGTTAGATGACAAATAATTTATATCAGGCTTGTACGATGTTACTTTTAGCAAAATGCATGCTGAACTGGATTCATCTGTCAAACGGTTTCTAACCGAGTTTTTAATGTTATTCATCTCTGAAAATAATGACTCGCAGGCATAGGTAGGTGGAAATATTGTTAAAATAGCATGAGGCAGATTCTTCAAACAGTTTTATGATCGACGACGTGCCCAAAAGATTATGTCGCGTGCCATTGGTTCGCCTACCCTGAACTACAGCATAAGCTCGTTTCCTTTGCCAAATACATAAAAAAAAAAAAAACAATACTGACCAACACGTGCAGCTGCGTGTTGAAGTCTGTGGAGTCCAGCCTGGAGTGCGCGCGGCACGTGTACACGCCCGCGTCTAGAGCACGTGCAGACTGCACGCGCAACGAGCCCCACCCCACCAGGTAGAAGCGGGAGTCCAGGTCGCTACGAACAAACAAACATTATTTAATTCTCAACCATGTTTAAAATACATGCCCCGGGCCGCAACTGAAAGGGAAGGCAGGAAGATTTTTATACGTATAATTAGTAAAAATCATGGGATCTTACCACGTTTTATATTTATTTGCTGAGTTACCGATATTTCGGTAGTCTTTCAACCACCATGATCACGGGTAAACTGAAGAGCAGCGGGTAGATGGAAAATGAAATCTTTTTATGGGCAGACATATGCGTCTACCTTCACACGTCTTCGTTTGTTGCTACTACTGGAACTCGCTCGATATTCATCTCGGCAAACCGTACTCACGAGAATAATGACCGCGTCAAGTTTAAAACAGGAAGATTTTTTTTCCAGGACAATTCACACAGCGCCATCTAGACCCAAGTTAAGCTTGTATTATAGGTACTAGATAACTGATACATATACATAGATATTTTTTTTTGTAAATATATACATATTATACATAGAAAACACCCAGATCGATATAAACTATTATACTCATGAATACAAATTGTTTGTGCCGTGCGAGGAATCGAACCCGCGACCATCGGTCGTAAAGCGGTGTGCTAGACCGCTAGACCACCGAGGTTAAGATTGTTAGTAATGTGGACTAATAACCCCATTACTACCAATGTACCATGTCAGGTTGACCTCCATGCGGTTCCCCCTGGAAACCATCGTGATAAATTCATGTTGAATTTACTTTGATGGACTAACTGACCTGACCTCATGCTCATCTTATCATCGTCCGCTGGTGCCCCGCCAGCGTAAACCATCAGCATCAGGTGCACCATTACATTATCAATAATATAACCCCTAGGATCGTTCCCCCATCAATTCAAATGGGGCTTGAAATTACAAATTCAAATTCAAAAATCATTTATTCATGTAGGACATTTTAGCCGCTTATTAACGTCAAGTTTTTACATTATAATTTTTTTCCCTACCGTCCAGTTCGGTATATAGATCCAATTGAGAAGAACTGGCAAGAAACTCAATTGAATTACTTTTTTTTTTAAACGATTACTTAAACGACGAGCGTGCATGGCAATAGTTTTCATGTTCGGAATTTTCATTTAATGTTAGACATAGACACCTATATAAATACCTATACATTGTAAATAAACTGGCTTTAAAAAAAAAAGTAATTCAATTGAGTTTCTTGCCAGTTCTTCTCAATTGGATCTATATACCGAACTGGACGGTAGGGAAATAAAATATAATGTAAAAACTTGACGTTCATAAGCGGCTAAAATGTCCTACATGAATAAATTATTTTTACGACGGCTTGAGCCGAGGTTCGAATCTCTAGCGGTGCCCTCAGACTAAAATCGTATCCGTCAGGCGGGAGTTAACCTTTAGCCGCTCTATAAGTCCCTCCTTTGGTTTGGAGTGCCATCTGCACTCGCCCCTTATCGTCCGGCGAAGCTGTAAAGGCCAGCTGCGGATAACAGCCTTAGAGTAGTTAAAAAAATTGACTCACTTGAGGTCTATAGCGATGCCGTTGTTAAGCCAAGTGATCTCCGGTTTAGGGTTGCCAGTTGCCGCACAGTCGAATGTTGCAGATGCACCTACAACATTAATAATAATAATAATAATAATATATTGGGACAATTTATCATATCCTAAGGACGGTGTTACATATGATGTGGAAGGTTATAAGGGTAGAGGAAGACCGAAAAAGAGATGGATGGACTGTGTGAAAGATGATATGGTGAGAAAGGAAGTAAATAACGAGATGACTGCGAACAGGGATGAATGGAAGAGAAAAACATATTACGACGACCACAAATAAATGGGATAAGGAACAAGCAGATCTGTCGGGACAATTTACATAGCGCCATCTAGTCCCAAGCTACAACAGAGCTTGTGTTATGATACTAGATAACATATTATACAGAAAACATGCAGATCAATACAAACAATCAAATTCATATATAAATAAACAACTCAGGACAATTCACACAAGCTTTAGCTAGCTTAACTTGGGTCTAGATGGCGCTGTGTGAATTGTCCTGAGATTATTATTATGTAAGCGGTTAGTAGAGAGTGAGGTAGGGATGGTGACCTTCCATGACGGTAACTGGCTGCGGCGTGGCGATGAACCGCGGTGGTGACTCCGCGTTACCAGCTTCTGCACTCACCACCAGCTCTGTGGGCTTGCCCGTGCTGAAATGACAATAAATAAATAAATAATTAACACTGCCCCATCTAGTCCCACGGTAAGCAGAGCTTGGTGTTACGTGGTTTTTTTTTTGTAGATGATAATGGAATGGTGCACCCGCCTGCGCTAACGGTTTACGCTGGCGGGGCACCAGTGGAGGATGATAAGAACATGAGGTCAGGTCAATTAGCACATCGCGACAAATTCACCAAGAATTTATAGAAATAGAAATAGAAATAATCTTTATTCAAATAAACTCATTACAAGCACTTTTGAATAGCCATATTTTGATTCTACCACTCATTCGGAATGCAGATTCATCACAAGAAGAATGAGCAAGAAACTTGTGTGTTGCTTTTTTTAATAGATGTTCTTTTATATAAATAATTACAGAACAACAAGTAACGGCGTGCGATAATCGCTACGCACTCATTATTAATGTAATCAGATAATATTGTCAGTGCTATAGATTTAAAGTTTTTCTATAAAAACATTAGATTATAAAAACATCGAACCCCTAGTGGTGCCCTCAGACTAAAGTCGTATCCGTCAGGCGGGAGTTGGCCTTCAGCCGCTCCATAAGTCCTTCCTTTGGTTTGGAGTGTCATCTGCACTCGCCCCCTAACTGTGAAGCTGTAAAGGCCAGCTGCGGCGTACAGCATTAGAGTAGTCCGAACAAAAAAGGGTAGATTTACATTTCAACTTGTACAAAATATGAATGAATTGCATTGGCATCAATCCATTAGCAGCTCGTAAACAGGCTTACGGGTGACCCAGCGCGACCACAATAACAATGAACATAAACAATATAATAACGTTAGTTAACAAACATATTTCTAAAGATTAGAAATACATATTTCTAATCTGTCTCTCGACTTGATTAATATTTTTTTCGGACTACTCTTATGATGGCCGCAGCTGGCATATACAGCTTCACCGAACGATAGGAGGCGAGTAGAGATGACACTCCAAACCGAAGGAAGGACTTATGGAGCGGCTGATGGCCAACTCCCGCCTGACGGATACGACTTTAGTCTGAGGGCATCATTAGGGGTTCGAACCTCGGCTCAGGCCGTCGTAATTTCGATCCCCGTTTGAATTGGATGGGCCTCGATCAGGCTGCATTTAATTGCAATGTTTGGGTTTTGGATACTAATTTACACGTGTAATACACACGCCGCTGCACGCTGCTAATGAGTTACACGTGCCGTGCGATATGACTTCTCCGAAATACAGTTAAGAGGACTAAAGGTGGCACGTGTAGAAAATACTTGATGTTGCTATATGATAAATAATGTATTTACATGTATCGATCCGGCCTGTTCTGTAGAGCGACCCGGCAGGAGTACGAAGCTTGGTCGTCGAGCCGTAGCGTGTCCACCTCGAGGGCACCACTCACCGTCACTGATACCCGTCCTTCTTCTAGCCGTACTGGGGAGCCGTTCTTCAACCAAGTCACCTGCAAGTACCACAGAATGATGTATAATAGTATGTAGGACGAATGAAAGTATGACACAATTTCTATACTTAAATATTCTATATGTTCACAAAGATCTTCACTTATTTCCAAAAAAACAGCAATATTCATAATATTAATACTAGATTTAAAGACAGACTTACTGTCCCCAAGTATCGTTTAGAAAAATGCAATAGGTCTTTTATGGGAATAGGTATAAAAATTTACAATAAGATACCATATATTGGAATTACCCTTAAATAACTTCAAAACATCTGTTAAATCATATTTACTGAGCAAATCGATTACTTGAATGACGAGCGTGCATGGCAATAGTTGTTCATGCACGGTATTTTCATTTAATGTTAGAAATAGTCACCTATATAAATACCTATACATTGTAAATAAACTGGCTTTTAAAATCAAAGTAACTCAATTGAGTTTCTTGCCAGTTCTTCTCAATTGGATCTATATACCGAACTGGACGGTAAGGACAAAAAGAAATAATAATGATTTTTGCATTTGAATTTGAATTTACCAAAGTCAACAAAAATAAGTAAAATCAATATGATAACGAAAAATTTTGACCTAGTTTAGTTTGTGGTGACCTAGTACAGTGGTGAGGTCATAAGCACCGCGCTACAAGTGGACAATTACGCTTATTCAAACACTTTTTTTTATACTACGATGGTGGCAAACAAGCATACGGCCCATCTGATGGTAAATCGATACCGTAGCCTATGGACGTCTGAAGCAACGGATATGTTACGTACGCGTTGCCAACCCTTAAGAAACCTTAATATACCCTTCTTGAAAAGCCCCTTCTGTACTCACATTGACTTTAAGTGTTGGCGGAGCAGTGTGGGGTCGAGCAATTCCGTACACCCTTCGATCTGGCGTCGAGGTCGCTGGAAGGAGCACTCGCAGCGCCACGCGCGCCTCCTGTGTCGACCTCATAGTGCACGTGAGGAGTGCCATACCACCTAGAGCACCCAGCACTGACCTGGGCCCAGGGGTCAGGATTGGCAGCTCTGGAATTTAAGACAACAATTATTATTATTTTGTTTAATTCCCTTAGTAAAGACGTCAGAATTGGCAGCTCTGGAAGATGAAACAAAAGAGCAACACACAAGTTTCTTGCTCATTCTTCTTGTGATGAATCTGCATTCCGAATGAGTGGTGGAATCAAAATATGACTATTCAAAAGTGCTTCTAATGATTTTATTTGAATAAAGATTATTTCTATTTCTAAGAAGAAAACAAAAATATTGATAGTAGTTATTCTGAAGAAAAGAAAGGTGAATAAGACGCTGTTTCGTTAAGCGGAGTCTTACTGTACTTTAATTTTTTGGTAAATGTTATGTTATTCTTAAGGTTACAATTACCAGCTAAAAAAACTGTGGCGACTCTGGACACGATGGTGCCGACGCCGTCCACCGTCGCCACGCACTGGTACTGCCCCGCCACTGCCGCTGACATCTTCTCAATGACCAGCGATCCGTTTGTTTGTTGCTTTCTGAAATGAAATGAAATGAAATATGAAATGAAATATGAAATGAAATATGAAATGAAATAATTTATTTGCGAATTATAATTAATATGATGTTACATGAAATTGATTGATCAGCAATATTTACCATACAGGCATGCAAATTACGTGAAGGTGTTTGTGTTACTTAAATATTCTTGGACACTGTAAAAATTACCAAGTGACAGCCAATTCTTTAGTTTTGCGTTTGAAAAACGTATGAGACCCCAGTTCTTTAATCTCTCTTGGAAGATTGTTGTACACTTTGATGCACAAAATCCATATTAATATTTATAATATATTTATTACAGTGCAGTATTGACTAATTCGGAGACTATATGAGCAAAGACGCATCGTGGGAAGGCATCCAGCAAGGTGGACCGACGATCTGGTCAGGATCGCGGGAAGGCATTGGATGCGAGCAGCGCAGGACCGATCGTGGTGGAGATCTTTGGGGGAGGCCTATGTCCAGCAGCGGACGTCTTCCGTGCTGCGATGATGATGAGCATATATGGACTTATCCCTAGCAGAGATCTCATCCAGTCAACCTAACACAGCGGATGTTGAGGTGACTGGATACCTGCTATAAATACATATTGGATAAAGCGTTACATAACTAGAGACCCGCCCTGGCTTCGCGCGGGTGCAATGCTTTATAGACACGCGCCGCCGGCCGGGCCGGTACCGCTGCATCGCTATGTCCCTGCATTTTTAATCTGTAATATCTTCGGAAATTACCTGCTGTAAATTATACATCGGGCCATATTGATCTATATTAAATGGACAATGTATTTAAGATACATAATGGGGATAAAAATTATTGCTGTATTGCTTAAAATCTCATATCAGTCCATAAAGCATAAATCAGTCATAGTTATCAGACTAGACCAGTCTCTACAGGCTGCACCCTTTCACGAGTATAACGATGAGCCAGCCATATTACTTGAACATTACCTGTATTTGTCAGTGCCGGAGAGGGTATGGTCCCTCGTAGGGGGCGCTGAAGTACTGTGCCGCCAGGAGAGCCTCGTGGTGTGGTGTGAGGCTGCTGAACACGCCAGAATCGTGCTGTCTCCCTCCACCACCACCGCATCTTGAGGTTCTGATAGGAATCGTACTCCTGGGTCTAACTGTTCGTCTCCACCTGAAAAATAAGGGTATTATGACTAAACGAGATCTTTTAGTCCTTTTAAGGAATCTTTAAAATTTTATAGCATACGGCCATCTGATGGTAAACGGTTACCGTAGCCTATGGACGCCTGAAACACCAGGAGTGACACGTGCGCGTGGCTAACCATTAAGAAACCTCAATAAAGCCTTCTTGATAAACCCCATGCTGTAGTCTCTATAGTAAACCTCGGCAGGTAGTTCATTCCACAATCTAAGTGTACGCGGGGGGAAGCTCCTCTGAAACCGCACTGTCCGAGACAATTTAGGTCCCAGTGTGTGGAGATGAATTCCCTGTCTGAATAAGAAACATATATGTACATATATATAAAGGGTGAACAAAAAACATATATGTTTTTTTATATTTATAATTTTTTTTTTTATGCTCGGTGGATACTGTAATTACCCTAAGATAAGTTTGCTTTTGTAGCTTAACATTTTTTCCCAATCGCCAGAATCAAACTCAGGACTTGTCAAGTTTAAATCCACACAGTATACCATAGTATCGTCTCACCTATTCGTCTTTCTACATGTTTAAAAACTAAAATGCAATACCTTCCAACGTGAGCGAGTTTATTAGTTTTTCAAATGCACATTGCAAATGCAGATTGTCGGCTGCGGATGCAGTAAACAATGCAGATTCATCACAAGTTCACTGCAACCACCGGCTCTATTGTGTACATAATTCAAGCGACACAGTTTTGATGGAGTTTCTGTACAATGGCTCAACAAAAGTAAATCAATTTAAGCTCAAGGATCAACGCGATTGATGGAAACAAGTTAGATATATACATAGACTAGCTTTTGCCTGCAGTTTCGCTCGCGTTAAGAAGTATTATTATTAATTAGGTATGGTTTTTGCGGCTTTACTTTTGTTTCCTTTCTTAGGGGATGCCTACGTCATAGTAGCTTTATGCATGCAAAGTCTCAGCGCGATCAGTTTAAAATTGACATAGTTTCATACAAACTTTCATCCCCTTGGGGGTAGAATTAATCAAAAACCTTTCTTAGCGGATGCCTACGTCATAAGGTCACAGTCACAGTGAAGTGATATCTAAATATCATAACATATCTAAACACATAACAGCCCAAACCACTGGATGGAAATTTGGCATGCAGGTAGATGTTATGACGTAGGCATCCGCTAAGGATTTTGATTAATTCTACCCCCAAAGGGATAAAATAGGGTATGAAAGTTTATATGAAAGTTTGTTAATTTTAAACCGATCGGGCTGAGACTTTGCATGCATAAAGCTACTATGACGTAGGCATCCCCTAAGAAAGAATTTTGATAAATTCCACCCCTAAGGGGATAAATTAACGCGAGCGAAGTCGCGGGCAAAAGCTAGTATTTTATAACAATAAAAGTCTGTCGTAAAAGTCGTGTCTTTTTACATTTCGTCGAGAACCTCTCTCAGGTCTCAAGTGTCTCTTGAAGACTAGATCAAACAGCGTCGTTCATTTATAAATACTGGTGGATTTGCTTGTTTTACAACTTTGTACGCCGTTTCAAGAACCATTACTTATTTATTTCGTCTGATTTATTCAAACACTTTCTTTTTAGTACTTGTAGTGAAATCCTTGCTACCTTATCTATATCTAAATATATATAACTCAAAGGTGACTGACGTAGTGATCTATCAACGCACAGCCCAAACTACTGGACGGATCGGACTGAAATTTGACATGCAGGTAGATGTTATGATGTAGGCATCCGCTAAGAAAGGATTTTGATTAATTCTACCCCCTTGGGGGTAGAATTAAATAGGGGATGAAAGTTTGTATGAAACTTTGTCAATTTTAAACTGATCGCGCTGAGACTTTGCATGCATAAAGCTACTATGACGTAGGCATCCCCAAAGAAAGCATTTTGATAAATTCCACCCCTAAGGGGATAAATCAACGCGAACGAAGCCGCGAGCAATAGCTAGTGTATATATAAAATTCTCGTGTCTCAACGTTAGTTGTCATACTTCGAAACCGCAAAATCAAATTAAAATTTAAAAATCATTTATTCATTTTAGCCGCATATGAACGGCGAGTTTTTTTGTATTATATTATATTTTTTTTCCCTACCGTCAATTTCCAGTTCAGTATATAGATCGAACTGAACCGGAAACTCTATTGAATTTCTGAATTCGTTTAACCAATTTTGATGAAATTTTATCTGTATACTCGGTAGTTCTGAAAATAGGTTATCTATTTTTATATCCCTAAGTGTCAAGGTTAATTATTAAAATAATAAGAATATTTTATTATACATTTAAGCACTTTTGAATAGTCATCACATTATTTTTTAATCTACCGCTCATTCGGAAAGCTGACTCATCACAAGAAGAACGAGTAAGAAACTTGCGTGTTGCTCTTTTAAATAATTTTATTATTACTTTACATTTTAAGTTTAAGTGTGTGAATGCAAACCACCAATTAGCACTAATTCAATTAAACACTCAAATAGAAAAAATATTAAGTATACAACCAACTGGTTAAACAACTAAATAAGAGGAAATCAGTCGTAGTGATTAGAGCAGATCAGTCCCTATAAGCAGCACCCGTTCACGAGTATGACAGATGAGCCAGCTATCACTGCGCTCGACCATAACCCACTCTACAAGTAATATCCTCAGAATAATGACGTAAATATATTTAACGATATGGCTGCGCAGGCATCCTGTTATAATTACATCAGCCCTACAAGAGACTTGTCTATCTTCGTTAGTTTGCAAACTGAACAAAACTCGTTATCTTGTACAAAGTTTTTCCAATTTAACCCAAAGCTTAGTCATGTTAAAATTAGACCAGTGGTAAATAATAATCTTATATATAAAATTCTCGTGTCACAATGTTACCATATTCCGAAACGGCTTGAGCGATTTTTATGAGATTTTATATGCATATTCAGTAATAATAATAATATCTCAGGACAATTCACACAGCGCCATCTAGTCCCAAGCTAAGACGAGCTTGTGTTATGGGTACTAGACAACTGATATAAATACATGGATACATTTTTTTTGTAAATAAATACATATTATACATAGAAAACACCCAGACCGATACAAACAATCATACTCATGAATACAAATGTTTGTACCGTGCGCGGAATCAAACCCACGACCAATGGATAGTAAAGCGGTGTGCTAAACCACTATACCACCGAGGCTGTCAGTAGGTCTAGGAATTGTGTCATATCACAATGTTAGTTGCCATACTCCTCCGAAACGGCTTGATCGATTTTTATGAAATTTTATATGCATATTCAGTAGGTCTGAGAATCGGCTACAGTGGTAAATAATAATCTTATATATAAAATTCTCGTGTCTCAATGTTAGTTACCATTCTTCTCCGAAACTTGACCGATTTTTATGAAATTTTATATAATGAAAAATAGCGTGTCTATTTTTCATATCCCTAAGTGATAAGGGTTGTCCACCCCTGTCCAACATTTGTTTTTTTGACAATTTTAATATTTTTATAATGTGACGTTATAAAATATATACAACCCTAAGTTTTCACTCTTCTATCACCATCACTATCGGACTACTGCCTTCAGAGGCAGTTTCAGATATTTGGCCTCCAAGTGTTGGAATAACTTACCTCCTCCCATTCGCTATATAAAAACTAAAGTGAATTTTAAAAACCTTTTAAAAAAACACTTATTGTCTGAACAACTGACTTTAAATAGGAGGTCCTTTATCTGACGAGTCTTTTTCAACGACCGAAGTCTGTAAGCATGGTCAGGAACAATAATATCTGACTCACGGCGCGTTTAGCCAGCGACCTTATATATGCTAACACCTATTATATATGTACGTAGTATGTATAGCTTAACAATATATGTATAACATAACACATCACATCATTTTTAATCTATTTATATATTGTATAATGTTTTGTAATTGTATAATTGTTTAAGAGCTCGAAGTGTAATATATAAACATTCACGTATATATGTATGTAAGTATGTATTTAATTATAGGAGCCAACAGAATATCAGCGCTGCAGACTTATCTGTAGCTTTATGCTGAGTTGGTTGCCTCTTCATCATTGCGACACATAAAGCCACCTCCATTTTTATTTTAATTTGCAACATTATATTTCTGTACTATTTAATTTGTAAACTTTATTTCTATTTATAAAATGTATCTCATGTATGCTGTGTTTGTAATTGTTGAATAAGGAACTTATCTATCTATGTATCTATCAAATCTTATTTTTTAATAGCGATTTTAGCTTATATAGTAAAACAACGTGGCGAGCTAGTTTTATATATAAAATTCTCGTGTCACAATGTTAGTTACCATACTCCTCCGAAACGACTAGACCAATTTTTATGAGATTTTATATGCATGTTCCGTAGGTCTGAGAATCGGGTACTATCTATTTTTCATACCACTAAGTGATAAGGGTTGTCTACTAACAACAATTTTATTATTTATTTATTTGTATGTGGCATTAAAAATGCATACAACCCTAAATTTTCGCCCTTCTATCATCAACCCCTATATTTAAGCGATTTTAATTTATATGACAAAACAACGTTTGGGAGGTCAGCTAGTCATAAATAACCTTGGACAATTACTACAGCGCGGTGGGAAAGGGGATTGCTAGCAATGTACCATGCCATGTTGATCTCCACGCGGTTCCCCCTGGAAACCATCGTGATAAAATCTTGTTGAATTTGTCACGATGGGCTAACTGACTTGACCTCATGCTCATCTTATCATCTTCTACTGGTGCCCTGCCATCGTAAACCGTTAGCGCAGGCGGGTGCACCATTCCATTATCATCAAAAAAAAAATTAACACAGCGCCATCTAGTCCCACGGTAAGCAGAACTTATGTTATGAAAATACATGTAAATAAAATATATGTTTTTTGTAAATACATAACATAGAAAACACCCAGATCGCTACAAATATACTCATGAATACAAATGTTTACATCGTGAGAGGAATCGAACCCGCGACCGTTGGAAGTAAAGCGGTGTGCTAAACCGCTAGACCACCAAGGCCGTCGTAAGTTGGCTACATCGTTACCAGTGTAACAAAGGCCTGCTTTGTAAGATGTGTCTTGGTTTAGAGATGAGATATTACAGCATCTGGAGGCTTGACATCTTAATCCTTTGGAATTGCAGCGTATGAGTGGTATCAAGCGAGATGATAACGCAATGTCCGTAGTAGTGTTTATATATATATAGGCGACGAATACGACTATTGGTCAGCTTGTATGCCTTTTAAATTACCTATACCTTTTTGTCCTTATTGGGACCTAGAGGTCCCGTAGCTAGCAATGTGCCCAATCAGGTAAACATTCATTCGGATATTTTCGGAAATCTTCGTGTCTAATTCCTAGCAAAAGCGCCACGCTGTGCTAACTGCCTCGACTGCATGGTCACTCTATCATCCTCCACTGGTGCCCAATTGTGGTGAGTGTACCATGATCATGGCTTGATGACACGTTGGTTTTCCAAAAACTTTGTTATTACCAAGAAGTTATTTTTCCTTATTGGGACCTAGAGGTCCCGTTGCTAGCAATGTGCCCAATCAGGTAAACATTCATTCGGATATTTTAGGAAATCTTCGTGTTTAATTCCTAGCAAATGCGCCACACTGTGCTAACTGCCTCGACTGCATAGTCATTCTATCATCCTCCACTGGTGCCCAATTGTGGTGGGTGTACCATGTCGATGGCTTGACACGTTGGTTTTTCAAAGAACTCGATTAGTACCAAGAACTTTTTGTTCCTTATTGGGACCTAGATGTCCCGTTGTTGGCAATATACCCAAAGCTAAACTCTCTTTGCAAAAACTATGGAAACCATAGTGAATAATTCGTATTAAATTCAGCAAGATGTGCTAAGTGATGGGACCTCATCCTCGTCCTATGATCCTGTACAGATTCCCCGCTAGCGTATACCGTTGACGCAGGCGGGTGCAACATGACAATGGCTTGACACATTAGTATTTAGAAAAGTTTTATTCCTTTGGGGAAAAAAACTTTGGGACTTTGAGGTCCCGTTGTTAGCAATGTTGGGCACAAGGTAAACTTTCTTCGGCTATCAGTTACGTAAAACTTTAACAACTTAGGGTCGCGACCCATAGTGTGGGAAATATGAACGACACTTGAAGACAAGTTTTAGTATCAAAATTTTGAGAATATTGTTGGTCTTTTTTTGTTGTCCAGCGGTTTTTTTTATGGGGTTGTTTGGGCTATTGTCAGATATTTGTAGCACCTGTATCACTGCGACCTACATAGATCTATTGTGCGTGCCCTTTTTCAAATTTCGCTACCTAGACACGTCAGGGACGAGAATTGAAGGATATTCTTAGGAGCGATGGTTTTTATCTCCTCGGGATACAGATACAACTTTCCAAAGGAGATATTTCGTTTATGCATGAGTGGACTACAACCACATAGGATGTGTAGTGGCGTTTCCTTTAGTCCAGCAGTTTAACATACCGCTTTAATTCCAATGGTCGCGGGTTCTATTCGCACACCACTCAATAATTTATATTCATGGGATATTTCATCATCACTCGTATACATAGAAAATTTCAAAAACTTAAACTATTATATAGTCAGAAAGACAAATATAAATTATGATAGTTTGTATTGGTCTCTATGTTTTCTACGTATATTATGTTAATACTTTAACAAAAAAAATTTAGACATCAGAATATCACATTTCATACGGGTGGAACCGCGTGCACAGCTATCTTTTTCTTCATTATTACAAAATTAGCCAAAGTTACTCCTTATAACATTAGCTATCTGCGATTTAAAGTCACATCAAAATCGGTCTATCCGTTACAAAAATTAACATATGGTAGTGGCGTATATACTTTCATATACATTTAGTGAAAAGCTGTTAATTTAAAATTACAAGCAGACACTTCAACTTTATTTAATTCTATTATTTGGCTTATATGTAAACGTTTTAGTAGTAAAAAAAAAAAGATAAAATACTTAGTCTTGCTATTAATTCTGTAGTACATATATCACAAGCTCACACAATACAATACATACTAAATGACGGTATGGAATTGGTCAATGTTACTATTATAATTACGTTAGTAATTACTCTATCTACCCTACCTTTAATTTCAGTCGTAAAGCTATAATAAACAAACGTAATGACATCAACAGGGCACGGTTGAATCACAACGCTCCGGAACTTGGAACCCGGCATTTAAATTACCAGGAAATATCTGGAGAGCCATTAGAGGTAGCGCGATTTCTGGAACGTTCTACCACTTAATAATTAACTTTAATGTACGTTTAAAGATTACTTGGAATTATCGATTACTTTCGAAACTTGAGAAAGCGGTTCATTTTAAACAACGTGATACCCGCGACTTCGTCTACTTTTATTGAAATAAAAATCCTAATGATATATCCGACCGTGTAACAATTCGTCTTCACATCAGATATCTACCCTACGATCCCCCGTCCAATTCAAACGAGGATCGAAATTACGCGGCCTGAGCTTAGGTTCGAACCCCTAGCGGTGCCCTCATACTAAAGTCGTATGTCGGCCTTTAGCCGCTTCATAAGTCCTTCCCCGGGTTTGTAGTGCCATCTGCACTGGCACCCTATCGTCTGGTAAAGGTCAGGAAGCTGTAAAGGCCAGCTGCGGCCAACAGCATTAGAGTAGTCCGAAAAAAAACAGACATTATGGTACCGTTTAGTCGTGAGAAAACAATAAAAAGACAAACATTCTTTCATCTGCGTAATTTTTGTATAAAAGAGTACAAAATCTTTAATTTAATTTGTATATTTAGTTTGTAAATGTACAAATTTCTAAATAAAGTTAAATTATAAGTAATAAAGAAAATATACTTACAAGTATACAAGAAACAAAAATTTTGTCTCTATAGGTACATATAATATATTTGTGTTAAATATATACTTATATACATATATTGTTTGACGACCTCGGTGGTCTAGCGGTCTAGCACACCGCTTTATGTCCGATGGTCACGGGTTCGATTCTTCGCACGGCACAAACATTTGTATTCATGAGTATGATTGTTTGTATCTGTCTGGGTATTTTCTATGTATAATATGTATGTATTTACGAAAAAAAATTTATCTATGTATATGTATCAGTTGTCTAGTACCCATAACACAAGCTTTAGCTAGCTTAACTTGGGTCTAGATGTCGCTGTGTGAATTGTCCTGAGATTATTATATATTATTAATCTCAGTAGTACTAAGTATTTATACTATATGTATGTATATATATGTTTATAAGTATGAAGGTATCTTCTTTCTTTATTTCATTATTTTACAGCATCGGTGTTCTAGCGTGTTTAGCACACCGCCTTACTTCTTAACTGGTCTAGGACCCATAACACAAGCTCTGCTTAGTTTGGCACTAGATGGCGCTGTGTGAATTATCCAGGGTTATTACTGTTCTTTCTTCTTAGACCTCATCCTTGGCGCCAAAACCATAACTTCAATATTCGCTGCAACATGCTTATTTATAGATGGCGCTTTGTGAATTATCCTGGGTTATTACTGTACAGGACATATAGCTCGTAGGACAGTTGACAGTTGGGGTAATAAAGTCCTCGAATGGCGACCACGGATCGGAAGACGCAGCGTTGGGAGGCCACCAGCAAGGTGGACCGACGATCTGGTCAAGATCGCTGGAAGGCATTGGATGCGAGCAGCGCAGGACCGATCGTCGTGGAGATCTTTGGGGGAGGCCTATGTCCAGCAGTGGACGTCTTTCCAGCTGCGATGATGATAATGTTACTGTTCATTCTTTCTAGACCTCATCTTTGGCACCAAATAACTGCTTCACCGACTACAATATTCGCTGCAACATTTTCTTTTATAGATGGCGCTGTGTGAATTGTCCAGAGTTATTACTGTTCATTCTCCTTAGACTACATCTTTGGCGCCTTTGGACGATATATATCTATTGGGAAAATGATCTCTGATACAGTCTCGTTTTTTACGGTTCGCGGGAAAACTTCTATTCCTTTTGGTGACGGCCGCTGTCGGAAGTATCAGCTAAAGTAAAGTCTAAAGATTTTCTTAGTGGCTGTGTTGCCACACGCCAAAAACATGTCTTCCATATTCGGGGCAACATTTTCATTTATAGATGGCGCTGTGTGAATTGTCCTGGGCTATTACTGTTCATTCTTCCTAGACCTCATCCTTGGCGCCAAAACCATAACTTCCATATTCGAGGCAACATTTTTATTTATAGATGGCGCTTTGTGAATTACCTGGGTTATTACTGTACAGGGCATATAGCTCATAGGACAGATGGCCGTTGGGGTAATAAAGTCCTCAAGTGGCGACGATGGAAGACGCAGCGTGAGAAGGCGTCCAGAAAGGTGGACCGACGATCTGGTCAAGATCGCTGGAAGGCATTGGATGCGAGCAGCGCAGGACCGATCGTCGTGGAGATCTTGTCGTCCACTGCTGGTCATAGGCCTCCCGCCTATGTCCAGCAGTGGACGTCTTCCGAGCTGCGATGATGATGATGTTACTGTTCATTCTTTCTAGACATCATCCTTGGCGCCAATAAATAACTGCTTCACCGACTACAATATTTGCTGCAACATTTTCATTTATAGATGGCGCTGTGTGAATTGTCCTGGGCTATTACTGTTCATTCTTCCTAGACCTCATCCTTGGCGCCAAAACCATAACTTCCATATTCGGGGCAACATTTTCATTTATAGATGGCGCTGTGTGAATTGTCCTGGGCTTTTACTGTTCATTCTTCCTAGACCTCATCCTTGGCGCCAAAACCATAACTTCCATATTCGGGGCAACATTTTCATTTATAGATGGCGCTGTGTGAAATGTCCTGGGCTATTACTGTTCATTCTTCCTAGACCTCATCCTTGGCGCCAAAACCATAACTTCCATATTCGAGGCAACATTTTTATTTATAGATGGCGCTTTGTGAATTGTCCTGGGTTATTACTGTACAGGGCACATAGCTCGTAGGACAGATGGCCGTTGGAGTAATAAAGTCCTCGAGTGGCGACCACGGATCGGAAGATACAGCGTGGGAAGGCGTCCAGAAAGGTGGACCGACGATCTGGTCAAGATCGCTGGAAGGCATTGGATGCGAGCAGCGCAGGACCGATCGTCGTGGAGATCTTGTCGTCCACTGCTGGACACACGCCTCCCGCCTATGTCCAGCAGTGGACGTCTTCCGAGCTGCGATGATGATGATATTACTGCTCATTCTTTCTAGACATCATCCTTGGCGCCAAAAATAACTGCCTCACCGACTACAATATTTGCTGCAACATTTTCATTTATAGATGGCGCTGTGTGAATTTATTATTTGTCCTGGGCTATTACTGTTCATTCTTCCTAGACCTCATCCTTGGCGCCAAAACCATAACTTCAATATTCGCTGCAACATGCTTATTTATAGATGGCGCTGTGGGAATTGTCCTGGGCTATTACTGTTCTTTCTTCTTAGACCCCATCCTTGGCGCCAAAACCATAACTTCCTTATTCGAGGCAACATTTTTATTTATAGATGGCGCTTTGTGAATTATCCTGGGTTATTACTGTACAGGGCACATAGCTCGTAGGACAGATGGCCGTTGGGGTAATAAAGTCCTCGAGTGGCGACCACGGATCGGAAGACGCAGCGTGGGAAGGCGTCCAGAAAGGTGGACCGACGATCTGGTCAAGATCGCTGGAAGGCATTGGATGCGAGCAGCGCAGGACCGATCGTGGTGGAGATCTTGTCGTCCACTGCTGGACATAGGCCTCCCGCCTATGTCCAGCAGTGGACGTCTTCCGAGCTGCGATGATGATAATGTTACTGTTCATTCTTTCTAGACATCATCCTTGGCGCCAAAAATAACTGCTTCACTGACTACAATATTTGCTGCAACATTTTCATTTATAGATGGCGCTGTGTGAATTGTCCTGGGCTATTACTGTTCATTCTTCCTAGACCTCATCCTTGGCGCCAAAACCATAACTTCCATATTCGGGGCAACATTTTTATTTAAGACGACGCAATAAAACACGATACTTTGGCGGGGGTGTACAATCGTAAAGTTAGATTTATGCTCCCTGCGAATCAGCTGTTTCCGGAACGCCGCGGGGGTTCCAACCCCTAACTGTACACTTGTAATATCTGTAACATTGTAGTTTTATCAGCCCCCAGTCCTAGCAATAAACACTGAAAATTACATGCAGCTTTTCCGTCAGTACACATTCTTAACCGACATCAATACTGAGGTTTTCTCACGAGACTACAGCATGGGGTTTTTCAAGAAGGGTATATTAAGGTATATATATATATATTCTCCCTTAGATGGGGTAATTATTATTATTATAAAAAACGTACTTATGGGTGGGCCACGCTTATCACGTCGGCTACAAAAAAATAGATAACAACCTATATTTGAAGAAGAAAGAAAGAAACAAAAGAAATATTTTATTCTGTGCAATGTAAAAAATACAACATAAACAACAAACGAAAAAAAAAATTGACGCTAGACCTCGGTGGTCTAGCGGTCTAGCACACCGAATTACTTCCGATGACCACGGGTTCGTTTCCTCGCACGGCACACATACATTTATATTCATGTCTATGATTGTATCGGTCTGCGTGTTTTCTATGTATTTACCAAAAAAAATCTATGTATTTGTATCAGTTATCTAGTACCCATAACACAACTTAACTTGGGTCTAGAGGGCGCTGTGTGTGTGAATAGTCCTGAGATTATTATTATTATAATAGAAATATTGAAAATTTTATTAAAACAGAAAAATAACATGCATCTATCAAAAGAGTGCCTCGTCCCCTATCATCCGGTGAAGCTGTAAAGTAGTACTATCTATCTATAAAATGAAATTATCTTCAAAACCTTGGGTTACCTTCAAATCTAAATGCATAACTATAAATAAACATAACACTTTTAATGTATTACTCAATAATTAATTAATTACTATACCAAACATAACTCGTGTGGAGTTAATTGAAGAGCGACGGCGGACGGCGGACGGTAGACGGTAGACGGTAACTCCGGCGAGTGGTTTACCAATTGACCTAATAGCAACATCTGCTGACTCATTCACTCGAGTGCGCCCACTGCGCTCTTGTATACTACGATGTTTTCACTTTATTTTTAACCGACCTCATAAAAGAATATTATTTGTGGCATGTGAATTTTTACAGTATAACTAACTTACAACCTATATAATAATTTAATCAATTTATTTAATAGTATTTATAATATTATAAACGCGAAAGTTTGTGAGTATGGATGGATGTTTGTTACTCTTTCACGCAAAAACTACAGAACTGATTTTGTTGAAACTTAACAGTGATATAGCTTATACATCAGATTAACACATAGGCGTTAAATTTCACGCGAGTGAAACCACGGGCACAGCTAGTCTATACATATAAATAAAATTGCAGTGTCTGTTTGTAATTTTGAAATAGCCGTTTTTTACTACATGCATATGAATATAAATACGGTACATACACCAAAATAACATTTTTTACAATTTTTGTCTGTCTTGCTGTTTGTTCCGGCTAATCTCTGAAATGGCTGGACCGATTTTGACGGGACTTTTTTTGGCAGGTAGCTGATGTAATACGGAGTAACTTAGGCTACTTTTATTTAAAAAAAATAAAGTTAATTCCACGATTCGCGGGTACAGCTAGTATATAATATATTTCAGGGATGTCACTTAGCCGATAAACTCCTAACTGACCTGACTGCATCATCCACTGATCCCACCATCATCCAGACCCCAGCGTGGTCCATTACCACAGGCCATTAAAACAGTTGCATCCTAAATTCATCAATTAAACAGAACATCTGCTGTTTGTCCAGCTATCCACAATATTTACCGTCTGTCCCACCCTCATCTGCTGAACTACTTGTGTTGCGCGCGCGCATGCGGGCTTACAATAGTGTCAATAGTGTCCTTTACAATTATTTATTGCTACAAATTGTGTGGCATTTAATGGAAATCGTTAATTTTGATTTGTATTGATTTCATATGTATTGTTGGACGTATGAAGTTTTTTTGAGCAGATTTCAAAATGGAGAGGGTTGTCATCACCGGAGGGTTGCTTCTCAATACATAGATAGATAGATAAAAGTTTTTGTTTGTATCTTAGTGCACACCTATAATATAACAATTCAATAAGGGTAAACCTGCAAGTGTGTGCTACAGCAATACAAAACTGGTATACGATTCTACACCATTCTATACGAGTGACGACCTCGGTGGTCTAGCTGTCTAGCACACCGCTTTACGTCCGATGGTAGCGGGTTCGATTCCTCACACGCAACAAACATTTGTATTCATGAGTATGACTGTTTGTATCGGTCTGGGTGTTTTCTATGTATAATATGTATGTATTTAAAAAAAAAAATCTATGTATTTGTATCAGTTATCTAGTACCCATAACACAAGTTTTAGCTAGCTTAACTTGGGTCTAGATGGCACTGTGTGAATTGTCCTGAGATATATTTAACTTATATTACTGTTTAATTATCCACTTCCTAAACTGTTCTAGTGCTCAAGTTTCCACTCTGCATATATTTACTACTCCTTGGACGTCGAGTCGTCGAGTGGATGTCTCGTCCCAGTGAATACATCAAACTTCCGAACAACCGCATCGAACTTAGACCATCCAAGTTATCTCGGATAAATATGCGGATCTTGACGGATACCGCCACGAGACGCCGAATTGCGCCAGAACACCATACATACATACATTCAAATAAAAAAATCATTTATTCCTATAGGACATTTTAGCCGCTTATGAACGTCAAGTTTTTTTTATTCATTATTTATTCATTTTATTCGTCATTATGGATGGAAGTAAATTAACTTCATTCGGGACAATGTGCTCCCTCTAATATGATTGAGTGCAATGACGGCTGGCTCATCCGTCATACTCGTGAACGGGTGCTGCTTGTGGGGACTGGTCTGTTCCGGTTACGAACACTGATTAGACTATTTGCTTTTGCAATAGCATATGCTGGTGGTCACTCTATTGTCACAAATTTGAATTTAAAAATGAATCTGTATTATTGTAAACATCTTTGGGGGAGGCCTATGTGCAGCAGTGGACGTCAAGGGCTGTGACGATGATGATGATGATGATGATGATTGCAAACATGTACAACATTTATTTGAAAAGAATACGAGCTGAATTTCTCGTCAGTTCTCATCTCGAAATCATTCCGAACTGACAGTATATTTGACATATCATAAGAGTCTGTAATAGACCTACACGAATAAAGATATTTTGAATTTGAATTTAATAGTACTAAGTGGGCAGCTAAACGAGGGGGTGGCTTCTCGACCTCACCCACGCCGGTTCAAACCTCGTTCGACCTTTTAACATCATTTATCGTGCTCAAGGGAAATTTTGTACACATTTCTCGATAATATCTGCTCATGGTTAAGATAAGGGGCTTAAGATTTGTGAATTTGTAAGATTATTATGTGCTAGCTATTAGCTACGACTACGTGCGTGAATTTAACTTTATTAAGTAACTAGCTCATCCACCTAACGTTATTTTGCCCGTGAATTTAACTTTATTAAGTTTCTAGCTCATCCACCTATCGTTATTTTGCCCGTGAATTTAACTTTATTAAGTAACTAGCTCATCCACCTAACGTTATTTTGCCCGTGAATTTAACTTTATTAAGTAACTACTCATCCACACCTAACGTTATTTTGCCCGTGAATTTAACTTTATTAAGTAACTAGCTCATCCACCTAACGTTATTTTGCCCGTGAATTTAACTTTATTAAGTAACTAGCTCATCCACCTAACGTTATTTTGCCCGTGAATTTAACTTTATTAAGTAACTAGCTCATCCACCTAACGTTATTTTGCCCGTGAATTTAACTTTATTAAGTATCTAGCTCATCCACCTAACGTTATTTTGCCCGTGAATTTAACTTTATTAAGTAACTAGCTCATCCACCTAACGTTATTTTGCCCGTGAATTTAACTTTATTAAGTAACTAGCTCATCCACCTAACGTTATTTTGCCCGTGAATTTAACTTTATTAAGTAACTAGCGCATCCACCTAACGTTATTTTGCCCGTGAATTTAACTTTATTAAGTAACTAGCTCATCCACCTAACGTTATTTTGCCCGTGAATTTAACTTTATTAAGTATCTAGCTCATCCACCTAACGTTATTTTGCCCGTGAATTTAACTTTATTAAGTAACTAGCTCATCCCACCTAACGTTATTTTGCCCGTGAATTTAACTTTATTAAGTAACTAGCTCATCCCACCTAACGTTATTTTGCCCGTGAATTTAACTTTATTAAGTAACTAGCTCATCCCACCTAACGTTATTTTGCCCGTGAATTTAACTTTATTAAGTAACTAGCTCATCCCACCTAACGTTATTTTGCCCGTGAATTTAACTTTATTAAGTAACTAGCTCATCCACCTAACGTTATTTTGCCATATAAATTTAATTATTATTACTAAATTCCAAGACGTTTGTGTTCCGGGTCCCCACCAACATGATGACTCTCATGAAGGAGGACTACTGGCCGAAGGGTGTGGTATATCGGCGCTACCGTGGCAGACTGCCGTCGCCAGTACCGTGACCATACAGACAATAACAATATATTAGTTTTATAATATTAACTAGCTCTTGCCCGCGGCTTTGCTCGCGTTAAGAAGTATTATTAATAGGTATAGTTTTTGCGGCTTTACAGTACTTTCATCACCTATTTTATCCCCTTAGGGGTGGAACTTATCAAAATCCTTTCTTAGGGAATGACTACGTCATAGTAGCTTTATGTATGCAAAGTCTCAGCGCAATCAGTTTTAAATTGACAAATTTTCATCCCCTATTTTATCCCCTTGGGGTAGAATTAATCAAAATCCTTTCTTAGCGGATGCCTACGTCATAATCTACCTGCATGCCTAATTTCAGCCCGATCCGTCCAGTGGTTTGGGCTGTGCGTTGATAGATCACTATGTCAGTCAGTCCCCTTTGAGTTATATATATTTAGAAGATTCATATATATATTAGTTTATAAAAAATAAGATCAACAGGGGGGAAAGGAGATTGTTAATAATGTGGACTTATGACCCCATTGCTAGCAATGTACCATGTTAGGTTGACCTCCACGCGTTTCACCCTGGAAACCATCGTGATAAATTCTTGGTGAATTTGTCACGATGTGCTAACTGACCTGACCTCATGTTCATATTATCTTGTTTTCTTGTTTATATTGTATTTTTTACATTGCACTGAATAGAATATTTTTCTTTCTTTCAAGCATAAAGCTATCATATATGGTAAAATAATGTCAAATATGTCATAAGCAGAAGAACAATTCCACTTCATGCTCATCTTGTCATCCTCCACTGGTGCCCCGCCAGCGTAACATTATCATCCATAAAAAAAATAGGATCAACAGTCCACCAATCCCCTTTAGCCCCTGTTCATCTCATTCGACGGAACGACCCTCCAACGACGGTTACTACGTATCATCAGGTATATGTATCAACTAAATTCCTACAAACCCACCTACAAAAAAATCCATCCCAGCATCCGTTTCTGACAAGATTAAAATGTAAACAATAGGGTGGTCGACAACGTTATTACGTCTGAATGTGAAATAATTAAGAGTGAAAATAAAATCCAATTTGTCCGTCCATTTGTCACCGCCGCACTCCACTACTGACGCCCACTTCAAGGTAATGTATTTTTCAAGTCCAATTTGTCTCTCTTTGTCTTTATTTTTAAGCTTCCTTCAGGGAGTTCATTGGTGCTCTCGATTTCTTTTCGGACTACTCTAATGCTGTTGGCCGCAGCTGGCCTTTACAGCTTCAAATTCAATTTCAAATTCAAAATATCTTTATTCATGTAGGTCTATTACAGACTCTTATGATATGTCAAATCTACCGTCAGTTCAGAATGATATCGAGATGAGAAGAACTGACAAGAAACTTAGCTCGTATTTTTTCAAATAATAGTGGAACATGTTTATGATAAAGTTATTAAAATTCAAATTTGGAAGAATAGAGTGACCACCAGCATATGCTATCGCAAAGAACAAAAAATTTAATCAGTGTTCACAACCTGAACAGACCAGTCCCCACAAGCAGCACCCGTTCACGAGTATGACGTATGAGCCAGCCATCATTGTACTCAACCATATTTGAGGGAGCACATCGACCCGGCCCACCACGCCGCCACAAGTTTGAACTTTATAGCGAGCATGACCGTTTCAGGTTACTCCACTACGTCAATTATATTATTTACAGCATAGGCTGTACCGATCACAGTTTTCACCCATTACAATATTAAATTTACATTATGTCATTATCATTGTATCATATCTTCACCGGACGATAGCAGGCGAGTGTAGATGGCATTCAAAACCAAAGGAAGGACTTATGGAGCGGCTGAAGGCCACCTCCCGCCTGACGGATACGACTTTAGTCTGAGGGCACCGCTAGGGTTTCGAACCTCGACACAGGCCGTCATAATTTCGATCCCCGTTTGAATTGGACGGGGGATCGATCGGAGGGGTACCGAGTGGTCGAAATTTGACCATAATTAATTTAACATTAAGTAAGCATACAGACAATTATGTCTGTATGCTTACTTATGGAGGCCTATGTCCAGCAGTGGACGTCTTCCGGGCTGCGATGATGATGATGATGACAGACAATTAATATTTATCTATTTTCAATTTAAACACAGACTTTAACAATTAATAAGAGTATATTATGTGTGTATGTGTGAGTGTAGATGGCACTCAAAACCAAAGGAAGGACTTATGGAGCGGCTGAAGGCCAATTCCCGCCTGACGGATACGACTTTAGTCTGAGGGCACCGCTAGGGGTTCGAACCTCGACTCAAGCGATCGTAATTTCCATCCCCGTTTCAATTGGACGGGGGATCGATCGGAGGAGAATATGTTGGTTTCGTATGAGAAATAGAAATAATCTTTATTCAAATAAACTAGACGGCCGAGGTGTAGCGGTTTACCACACCGCTTTATTTCTGATAGTGGCGGGTTCGATTCCTCGCACGTCACAGAGATTTGTATTCATGAGTACGATTGTTTGTATCGATCTGGGTGTTTCCTATTTCGCCTTCCAGCGATCTTGACCAGATCGTCGGTCCACCTTGCTGGAGGTATTCCCACGCTGCGTCTTCCGGTCCGCAGTCGCCACTCGAGGACTTTACTGCCCCAACGGCTATCTGTTCTACAAGCTATGTACCCTCCCTATTGACACTTCAGTGTTACAATTCTTCGGTCACTCTGGTTCTTCTGCGGATATCCTAATTCCCTCCCTTTACTACTAAGAAATTACCTCTTTAATAATAATAATAATAATCTCAGGACAATTCACACAGCGCCATCCAGACCCAAGTTAAGCTAGCTAATGCTTGTGTTATGGGTACTAGATAACTGATACATACACATAGATTTTTTTTTCATAAATACATACATATTATACATAGAAAACACCCAGACCGATACAAACAATCATACTCATGAATACAAATGTTTGTGCCGTGCGAGGAATCGAACCCGCGACCATCGGTCGCAAAGCGGTGTGCTAGACCGCTAGACCACCGAGGTCGTCAAAAAACAAAGCTTAGAAATCCCTGAAATAGTCTATTGTGCGGTGAACTGTAAAACCTGCGCTCCCAGTACGGCTGCTCCACTTCCGGCCGCCATTTTGCAATCACGACATAGTAACGCTCCGTTTGAGATTCATTTGTAATTTGAAAAGAACGCGGACTGAGGTTTTTCTACTTAGAATAGTCAATAGTTTTGTTTCAGAAAGGAAAATACAATTACACTAATATTATTCGATTTACAGCATTTATTTCGATATCAGACGCTGATTATACTATCACCTTTTGACAAATTGCAATAGCATATGCTGGTGGTCACTATATACTCCCAAATTTGAATTTAAAAAATAATTAGTATTATTGTAAACATCTTTGGGGGAGGCCTATGTGCAGCAGTGGACGTCTTCCGGGCTGTGACGATGATGATGATGATGATGATGATTGCAAACATGTACAACATTTATTTGAAAAGTATACGAGCTGAGTTTCTTTTCAGTTCTATCTCGAAATCATTCCGAACTTCCGGTAGATTTGACGTATCATAAGACACACATCGACGATGGTCTAGCGGTCTAGCACACCGCTTTACGACCGATGGTCGCGGGTTCGATTCCTCGCAAAGCACAAACATTTGTATTCATGAGTATGATTGTTTGTATCGGTCTGGGTGTATTCTATGTATAATATATATGTATTTATAAAAAAGAAGTATCTATGTATATGTATCAGTTATGTAGTCATAACACAAGCTTTTGTTAGCTTAACTTGGGTCTAGATGGCGCTGTGCGAATTGTCCTGAGATTATTATTTCTACTCTTCAAAAAAAAAATCTCATCTCCCCTCTTATGGAGAGGAGATGGCAACTGGTTGGGATAAGACCGTTATAAGATTATTATTATTATTATTATAAGAGTCTGTAATAGACCCACATGAATATATTTTGAATTTGGAATTGTATTCCCAAGTTACTTAAAAAAAACGAATTGTTTATGCTTTTATGATATTCGTTTAAAAAAAAAAGAGTTTTATTATCTGTGACAATGGTGTATAATCCGCGTATTGTTCTCAATTTGAAATTGAAATATTTGAAAATAGAATTGGAACATGGCGTCAAAGCCCGCCAATATCTGTGCGGTAGAGCGCGGGTAAAGATGACAGTGCGAATTTCACAAAGCGCATTTGAAATATACACCGAGTATGGATTTGACTTTGTATTCAAATTCAATTCCAAATTCCCTAGCAATTCAACGTGGAAATGCTGCGAGCGTTATGGGAACCTTTAAGCCGGGTACGATACGGGACAATCATAGCAATTAACTTTTAGGTGCTTTTTTTTTTATCTTTTTTTTTTTATTGTATGTATTAATGTAATTAATTTTAGGTAAATAAAACTTAGTAATCACTTAATCGTTTATAATAAATGTTACTTAGCATTTGACACTGAGATGCAGGGATGGTTTATAAAAAAATTGGTAATTTTATAGGGATATCACTACTTACAACTTTACGTTTGTTAAACAAAAGGTTTAATAAAATATATTATATGAAATTCCAAATTCAAAATATCTTTATTCATGTATTACAGACTCTTATAATAATAATCTCAGGACAATTCACACAGCGCCATCTAGACCCAAGTTAAGCTAACGAAATCTTGTGTTATGGGTACTAGATAACTGATACATATACATAGATTTTTTTTTTTGTAAATATATACATATTATACATAGAAAACTTGCAGATTATACAAACAATCATACTCATGAATACAAGGAATTGAACCGCCACTATCGGCAGTAAGGCGGTGCGCTAAACCGGTAGACCACCGAGACCATCAAATCACTTTATATACGTACCTGAAACATTTGTATTTATTCTGATATTTTTATAAAGATGGAACAACATGTACGGGAAAACACTCAGACAGATACAATCAACCATACTCACAAGTACAAATCATATAAATACTAGCCTTCCATAATTACTAAAATAAGAATATATTTATCATCGTATAATTTTAAGCAGTATAAATAGTTTTAAAATATAAACGTGTTGGCAATTAGCTGTAAGTTTATATTGTGTTAATTAAATAAATAAATAATACAATAAATACGAGACCGAAAAAAACAACACTTATGAGGACGCGGGTTCGACGATCGCTAATAAGTGTTATTTTTTTATGGGTAATAATGGAATGGTGCACCCGCCTGCGCTAACGGTATACACTGGCGGGGCACCAGTGGAGGATGATAAGATGAGCATGAGGTCAGGTCAGTTAGCACATCGTGACAAATTCACCAAGAATTTATCACGATGGTTTCCCGGGGGAACCGCGTGGAGGTCGACCTGACATGGTACATTGCCAACAATGGGAGCATTAGACCACATTACTAACAATCCCCTCCCCCCCCCACTAATAAGTGTTAAACCGATATACAAATCATACGAGAATAGAACCCACGACCATCGGCGTGTTAAACCACTGAGCCACCGCGGCCGTCGACTACAATACAACAGTTTCCGGCCAAGGAACATTTCACCTTTTAACCTAGTTACTGAGGTCGCTCGCTCCTTTATAAATCAGATTAGGACCCTAATAAATAGACACAAATGTACCTCTGATTGACAAGGGTCCAATAATGGCTGACTCGCGTCGGGACGGAAGCTTGCAACGACGCGGGATGGTGAATTTGACAGCTTTATGTGTCTTTTTGACAAATTTGAAATTGTTTTACAATAGCCCTCTGTGTACGAAGGAGATCAAGACGAGACGAGCAAAGACAACGGCACCGATTTAGTCGCAGAATATATTGACTTATGTCACATTAGATGACCTTGGTGGTCTAGCGGTCTATAACACCGCTTTACGTCCGATGGTCATGGGTTCGATTCCTCGCACGGCACAAATATTTGTATTCATGAAAATAAATATGATTGTCTGTATCGGTCTGGGTGTTCTCTATGTATAATATATATGTATTTACGAAAAAAAATATCTATGTACTTGTATCAGTTCTCTAGTGTCCATGACACAAGCTTTAGCTAGCTTAACTTGGGTTTAGATGGCGCTGTGTGAATTGTCCTAATATAAAAAAAACGTGTAAAACAATATAATGTTATTAAAAACATAGATAATAAAAAAGGCATCAAAAAAAATAGTTCGCAACACCCTCCCACGTCGAATAATATGTCAACATTGGAAAAGAAAATATTTAATATACAGAAATGACTCGACAATTTATGGTTTTATTATCAAATCAAATCAAATCAAAATATATTTAATCATGTAGATCATGTATTACAGACTCTTATGAATATTTAGTTCTGTAATCTAGGACAAGTTAATTTGAAAAAGAATACGAGCTGAGTTTCTTGTCAGTTCTCATCTCGAAATCATTGCGCACTGACGGTAGATTTGACATATCATAAGAGTCTGTAATAGACCTACATGAATATAGATATTTTGAATTTGAATTTGTTGTTGTGATATTAGACTATATGATCATGACATGTGAGTCGAGACGTTTGACGACTGCAACAGTTTAATAGACTGTGTCACCTTCAAATGGTCGCGGGTTCGATGCCCGCACAATATAATCATTTGTAGCCATGAGCACGTCTGAGTGTACTTACGTATTTTAAACGAAACTTACTGAGGTTTACTGTTAAAGTAGAAATGCACAAAATACTTTTGTGTTTAAATTAAAAAAGCCTTAGTTATAGTTTTTACTCAACAGATGCTGTGCGAGATAGAAAAAATGAGACCAGAAACCGATTCCCGCCATCCACTTCATAACCACTCTATTCTCGATGTCCGCTTAAAAAACAGGAAGAGTTTAAGAACAAGAGCTTTGACCAACGACCCACATAAAGCCAAAGTAGACTTATGGAAGTTAAATCATCCTGCTCCTTTGGACTTTATTCAATAGAATAGAATAGAATAGAAAATCATTTATTCAAATAAACTTAATTTAAGCACTTTTGAATAGTCATAACAATTTGTTTTTTATCTACCACTCGATTCTATTTCAATAGAAATAGAAATAGAAATAATCTTTATTCAAATAAACTCATTACAAGCACTTTTGAATAGTCATATTTTGATTCTACCACTCATTCGGAATGCAGATTCATCACAAGAAGAATGAGCAAGAAACTTGTGTGTTGCTCTTTTTGATAGATGTTTTTTTGTATAAATAATTACAGTATTACAAGTAAGAGGCATGCGATAATCAACATAGAAATCTCTACGCACTCATTATTAGTGTAGTTAGATAGTATTGTCAGTGCTATGGATTCAACCAGCCGAACACCTGCCCCCAGGTAGCGCAAAGCACCTGCAATGGCCCACTTGGAAATCGCTTAGCAGACTGCGAACCCAGATGGGCCGCTGCAGGTACAACTTGGTAAAATGGGGTGTCGCTTCAAAGGAAGTCTGTGACTGCGGAGCGCCATCCCAGACTATGGCCCATCTATTGGCCTATCCTTTGTGCCCACATCCTGCACAAAGATAGATCTAAGAGGTGCGACAGAATGCGCAAAAGTCGTCGCAACGTTCTCGGGAAAATATATTTAGTTGCCGATGAAACGAAAGAAGGCTTTTCTAAATTTCAGTTTCAACGTTTGTATAACTGGACTGACAAAGAATCAAACAGCACACCCACCTAATAACAATAACATCCCAGGACAATATTGTCTGTTTGTATATACACAGCGCCATCTAGTGGCTAGCTAAGCAGAGCTTGTGTGCAGTACTAAACAACTGATATAAATAATTAAAAGCTTTTACATGCGGATGAGATTTGTTAGTAATAGAAACTAGTCTCCATTACTAGCAATGTACCATGTCAGGTCGACCTCCACGCGGTTCCTTCTGGAAACCATCGTGATAAATTCCTAGTGAATTTGTCACGATGTGCTAACTGACCTGGCCTCATACTCATCTTATCATTCTCCACTGGTGTAAACCGTTAGTGCAGGAATATGTGTTTAATACATAATATACTCGTACATACAAAACACCCACATCAATACAAACAACAAGCAATCAAACTCATGAATACAAAGAGGAATCGAACCCGTGACCATCTGAAGTAAGACGGTGTGCTAAACCCCCTACACCATGGAGGCCTTTTAAAACGCAGTCGATAGCAAATAACCACAAATACGTGACGACGTACAAACTTGCGCCAGTGGAATGTTATTAAATTACCGGCCGCTCCCCTGGCGTAGGGGCAGGTGACTGAAATACCTGTCGATCTCGCGGTTTTACGCCGAGGGCAGAAAACTTAGGGCTATTACCACCACATGACTTGGACAACCCTAAATTAAAAAAATTACGTTGATTAGTAACTTAAAAAAACATAAAAAAAAAAATCATTACTGTCCGTTTGCGATTGTAAATAGCCACATAATACATCTACACATATAAATAAAATTGAAAATAACTGTTACTACAATATTACAAACAGACGTTTATTTATCGTAATAACAGTTTTTTGCATGCATAGGAATATAAATACGGTACATACACCAAAATAACATTTTTTACAATTTTTGTCTATCTGTCTGTTTGTTCCGGCTAATCTCTGATATGGCAGGACCGATTTTGACGTGACTTTTTTTGGCAGATAGCTGATGTACGGTAATAAGGAGTAACTAAGGCTACTTTCATTTAAAAAAAATATATTTTTTTAAAAAACTAAAATTAAATTCCACGGGAACGAAGTCGCGGGAACAGCTAGTATAAAAATACACAACACGCACACCGATGTTTCGTTGAACTTTATAAACATTTCTTCACTTCTTTTCGAATATTCCGTGACGTCACTATTAAATTCAGTGTACAGTAAATTCTAATCATTTTGTTTCAATATTATAACAACTTAAACATAGCAACTATTCATCTTCTCAATTTCTTCTTCCAACAAACACTGTATTGTGATAGACGATGAATACATTTTTAAGATTTTGCGAGAATACAGACTGTTATATAGATATTACGCCGACCCCAAATAAATAGGATAAGGAAGAAGCAGATGATGATGATGAAATAGCAAAATTTAACCGCCTCGGTGGTCTAGCGGCTTAGCACACCGCCTTACTTTCCGTGGTCGCGGGTTATATTCCCCGCACGGCACAAACATTTGTATTCATGAATATGATTGTTTGTATCGGTCTGGGTGTTTTCTATATATATATATATATAAACACACAAATAAAAACAAATAAACATACAAATAAAAACTATTCATGTAGAACATTTTAGCGGCTTATGAACGTCAAAATGTTTTGTAGTAATTTTTCCCTACCGTCTAGTTCAATATACAGATTCAATTAAGAAGATTTATCCACATTACTAACAATCCCCTCGCCATGTATTGTTTTTAGATAAGAGCGAACTACGTGCAGACAAACACCGACGGGAGTTTTACAGGATAATAAAATAGATAAAATTGAAAAATAAAGATTTTTATCTAACTATCTATTACAGGTCCTATAAAATATGAACCCGGGCCGATAGCATAGTCCATTAGATCTTTCCACATCTGAAAGTCCGACAGATGAATGGGGTCAAACGGTCATGCGGGCGACAATTTCCTGCGAGCGACACATTGCGTTTCCGCACCGTGAGATGAGATGAGGATGCTGCCACCGCCGCAAATTGTGTGGTTTTCAACACACTTTCATACAGTAAGGGACGTTCTGAGAGAGTTATTCCCTAATCTTTTATTTGATAATGACGACGTTTGTATTTTAGATTATATGTATTTAGAAATCGCACTTGGATTGATGGGCCAAATACTGAATTTCTTCGAACTTCTAATAACTGAACGGGTGACGCTGACACTCCGCGATAGGACCTATGAAGCGGCTGAAGGCCAACTCCTGTCTGGCGAATACGAGACCAAATCCTGGGCCAGACCAAATACCGTATTTTTCCGAACTATTCTAAAGCTTTTGTCACAGCTTCACCGAACGATGGGGGCGAGTGCAGATGACACACCAAACCAACGATAGTACTTATGAAGCGGCCGAAGGCCAACTCCTGTCTGGCGAATATGAGACCAAATCCTGGGCCAGACCAAACACCGTATTTTTCCGAACTATTCTAAAGCTTTTGGCACAGCTTCACCGAACGATGGGGACGAGTGCAGATGACACTCCAAACCAACGATAGGACCTATGAAGCGGCTGAAGGCCAACTCCTGTCTGGCGGATACGAGACCAAATCCTGGACCTAGTACTTCTATACATACATGCTTTCATTCACGAATGCGCTTCCACGCGAGTGTGCATGTGAAGGTAAACAAAGAGAACTAGGAAGACCTCTCGCGCCGCCATATCGCGAATTCCGCGATGTTTCGCGCCTTTTTATTACTCACTAGCTGACCCCGGGATCTCCATTCCTCCTCTAAATTAACCATGTCAACGCTGTTTTGCAGTATAGTTACACAATTAATTTCCGGACGCACCGTGTTTGACGGGTATCATCAGTTTGTATGGGAAAATAATATACTATTTACAATTTCTTCATATTTTATCACCGTTTAAACCTTCCCTGGACTTCCACAAATGTTTCAAGGCTAAAATTAGCCAAATCGGTTCAGCCGTTCTCGAGTTTTAGCGAAACTAACGAACAGCAATTCATTTTTATATATATAGAAGAAGATTATCATTGCAAAATGGCGAACACTTGATTATGGAATTAGTAAATCACAAATTATCTAAGAATTCATGAAGATTCACTAAGATAAAGAGACTTTCACGTTGTTTTTCATCAAATGTCGTGTTTCAGAAAATCCTGATGAACTCAGCTTCATTTTATCCCTGCAGCGTCGCAGTCTTTCAAGATGTACTCCCAAGGAAGCGGCTGCAAATAGCCGCTGAAATAAAGCATAGACAATTGACTTTCACGTTGTTTTTCATCAAATGTTGTGATGAACTCAGCTTCATTTTATCCCTGCAGCGTCGCAGTCTTTCAAGATGTACTCCTAAGTAAGCGGCTGCAAATAGCCGCTGAAATAAAGCATAGATAATTGACTTTCACGTTGGTTTTCATCAAATGTTGTGATGAACTCCGCTTCATTTTATCCCTGCAGCGTCGCAGTCTTTCAAGATGTACTCCTAAGTAACCGCTGAAATAAAGCATAGACAATTGACTTTCACGTTGTTTTTCATCAAATGTTGTGATGAACTCAGCTTCATTTTATCCCTGCAGCGTCGCAGTCATTCAAGATGTAATCCCAAGTAAGCGGCTGCAAATAGCCGCTGAAATAAAGCTAATAGAACAGTTACCGCTGTCTAGACGGGAGCAATCGCCGATGTAATTGCACGCGACAATTGTCGCTCGAGTTTGTCGCGCGACGTGCGCTGAATTGTCGCAGATCATTTAGTTATATAGCAGACATTTTTATTTTTCTAGAACAAGAACCTTTAAGGAGTAATGTCTGCATTCCACTACTGTTAAATATAGAATAGAAAATCATTTATTCAATTAAACTTAATTTAAGCACTTTTGAATAGTCATAACAATTTTTTTTATCTACCGCTCGTTTGGAAAGCTGTCTCATCACAAGAAGAACGAGCAAGAAACTTGTGTGTTGCTCTTTTAAACAATCCTTGTAAGTTCACATTTACAAGTCGAAACGTGTGAATACAAACTACCAACGATCACAAATTTTTTTGGGTCAAATATAAATATACAATAAGATTAAATCAGTCGTAGTGATAAAAGCAGACCAGTCCCTACAAGCAGCACTCGTTCACGAGTATGACGGATAAATACTGTTAAATATACCACCATTTATTTCACCATTCATTGACACCTTTTCTTTCATGGATGATAATGAAATGGTGCACCCGATGGAGTTTCTCAAGAAGGGTATATTCAGGTTTCTTAGGGGTCGGCAACATGGCATGGGTCACCTATTATGTACCATGGATAGAAGAATAGAATAGAATAGAAAATCATTTATTCAAATAAACTTACATTGAAGCACTTTTGAATAGTCATAACATTTTTTTTTAATCTACCGCTCTTTCGGAATGGTCTTTCATCACAAGAAGAACAAGCAAGAAACTTGTGTGTTGCTCGTTTAAATAATTTATCCTTACTTACAATTTAAGTTTAAGTGTGTGAATACAAACCACCGATTAGCACTAATTCAATGAAATAATAAAATAGAAAAACATTGAATATACAACAACTGGTTAAACAATTAATAAGAGAAAATAAGTCATAGTGATTAGAGCAGACCAGTCCACACAAGCAGCACCCGTTCACGAGTATGAAGAATGGATGGATGTTTGTTACTTTCTCACTCGAAAACTACTGAAGGTTTTTATGGAAACTTTACAATAACATAGCTTATACATCAGAATAACACATAGCCTAATAATTAATTTCTCGGGGGTGAAACCGCGAGCAGGGAGTTAAGGTGTCACGCCCTTTGTGGGGTATTTTTTTTTATTTCTCGCTAATGGCAATCTCTTACCATCAGGTGTGGTAATTTATCATTCTCACAAAAATAAAGAAATAAATAAATTGTTTCCATTCTTCTCCATCTGTTAGTCAAGAAATCATGTTTTATTATTAGACAAGATGTAGGGTTACCAACTGTTCCGATTTTATCTGGACGTCCCGTAGTTGGTCCCTGTGTCCCGTGTCCCAACGATATCGTAATGGTGGTCTAGCGGTTTAGCACCGCTTTTATCATTATATTCACCCTCCGATCGATTCCCCGTTCAATTCAAACGGGGATCAAAATTACGGTGCGGTACCCTCATACTAAAGTCGTAACCGCCAGGGCACCTGCGCGCGCCCGGGCGCTCCACACCGACGCCCTCGGGCGCCCCTCCGATCGATCCCCCGTCCAATTCAAACGGGGATCGAAATTACGACGGCCTGAGCCGAAGTTCGAACCCCTAGTGGTGCCCTCAGACTAAAGTCGTATCCGTCAGGCAGGAGTTGGCCTTCAGCCGCTCCATAAGTCCTTCCTTTGGTTTGGAGTGCCATCTGCACTCACCCCCTATCGTCCGGTGAAGCTGTAAAGGCCAGCTGCGGACAACAGCATTAGAGTAGTCCGAAAAAAAGCGGCTCATGTCCCCTCTCCGATGCCACAAGCTCTCCACGCGACGGTAACGCTTTTTCGTGACCGAATAATCCTAATACACACCGTCTATTTTACTGTCCGGCCGGCTAAACGAACGACGCTGGGGCGGCACACCCCAGCAGTACGCCCGGGTAAAGAGCGTATACTCGAGGCCCGTACCCGGCGGTCCATAGGGACCAGCAGACGACTGAGTCACCGTCTATATAGAAATTTCACTTAAAAATTTTTGAATACAATTTTTCCGTCCCGATTTTAATCATTATATCCCGAAAAAATCACAACTAGTGTTGGCTATCCTACACAGAGCCGCCATGATGCTGTGAGTTAATTAATCACATTGTGAGTTCAGCTGGGGACAAATTGCGCCAGTCAACTGCAGGGGAGACATCCGGGGCAGTCCGGAACCGTCCGAAAGTGTCCGGAAGTGTCCGGACCAGTCGATCAATCTTTAGTAAAAAATTATTCAATTTAACTTTATACACTTTTTAAAGGCCATTAGCGATTTTATTTGTGACTAGGTGTATATTGCGGCACTGTTCGTGGAGCCTATGTCACTCACTACATCCAACCATGTATTAGTTTGTAACTTTAGACTAACTATACAAACTTAAAGAAAAAACGTAGTCAACTTTCAAAAATTTAATACAATCTTTGGAAATTCGACCTTAAAGCAAAATCGTAAAGTAGGTTTCCCAAAATTTATTATTTTTGTCTTAATACAGTTAAGTCGGTTTAGAGTTCATACATTGTATAAAACAAACATACAAAAATCAAAATTACCTACAAACGCGCGGTCACGTAATTAAATGAATATAAAAACTTCAAATTTCGATGTTACATTTCCAGTTTCTTTCAGGCTGAAAGTAATCCAATTTCACGGACATTCTTGACCTGATTTTTTATTTTTGACACTTACTCACTGCTGATGGAAACACCCGTAACAAACAAATCAAAACACCGCACCCCTAAAAAACCGTCCCGCACCAGATCAAAATTCAATATCCACCGTACGTGCCTTACCTCATTTACGCGTATTTACTCCCTTTTTCCAATACCGATAAATTATGCATCGAGTTAAAAATTGCCTACTCCGTCAATATCCGGCCATAACAGCACGCCGCCAAGCAATTCCAGCCTTTACGGCCATCGCAATACGACTCATAAAACCGTTTATGCTCGAAGCGTTCGAGAACAGATTAGGTGGGAGTGATCATTAGCACTTAAATTGCATAATTATGTATAAACAAAGGACTATGAGCTTTAAAATTAGATGGAAAGGGTCGCTTTTAAAGTGTATTAAGTGTTCGCTAAACTTGGGCAAGCAATTTAAGGAAGTAAATATTTTTTTTAACATTTTTCTTCATTATCATTACATAGTATAAAACAAAACTGTCGCTGTCTGTCCGTCCCTATGTATGCTTAAAAATTTTAAACTACGTAGCGGTTTTTTTAGTAAATAGAGCGATTCAAAAGGAAGGTTTATATATATAACTTTGTCCGCGGCTTCGCTCGCGTTAATTTGTCCCCTTAGAGGTGGAATTTACCAAAATCCTTTCTTAGGGGATGCCTACGTCATAGTAGCTTTATGCATGCAAAGTCCCAGCCCGATCGGTTTAAAATTGACAAAGCTTCGTACAAACTTTCATCCCCTATTTTATCCCCTTGGGGGTAGAATTAATCAAAATCCTTTCTTAGTGGATGTCTACGTCATAACATCTACCTGCATGCCAAATTTCAGCCCGATCCGTCTAGTGGTTTGGGCTGTGCGTTGATAGATCATTATGTCAGTCACCTTTGAGTTCTATATATTTAGATACATGTACACCCGTACGAAGCCGGGACGAGTAGCCAGTAACAAATAAAACAAAGTAAGAAATAAGTCGCCATCATTATTAAACATGTCTTATTTACGTTCCTCAGCAGTGGTGTTGACAGACGGAAGACATTTCGACATCAGGGGTGCCGGTTCGATATTTCATTAGGGCACTTCACAACCATGAATCTTCGTTAGTTACCCCGTGAACGACAGGGGGCGGGAGGGGACAGTTATGTCGTTCGATGCACATTTCGACGACTTCTATAGTCTAGCGGTTAGTACTGCATATCCGATTATTGCCGCGGTTTATGTGGATTAATGATTTCATTGCTAGCAATGTTGGTACATGGTACATGACATGGTGTCAGGTTGACCTCTACGCGGTTCAACCTGGAAACGCTACCTCCACGCCAAATTTCAGCCCGATCCGCCGCCCGCGACTTCACTCGCGTTAATTTATCCCCTTAGGGGTGGAATTTATCAAAATTCTTTCTTAGGGGATGCCTACGTCATAGTAGCTTTATGCATGCAAAGTCTCAGCCCGATCGGTTTAAAATTAACAAACTTTCATATAAACTTTCATACCCTATTTTATCCCTTTGGGGGTAGAATTAATCAAAATCCTTTCTTAGCAGATGCCTACGTCATAACATCTACCTGCATGCCAAATTTCAGCCCGATCCGTCCAGTGGTTTGCGCTGTGCATTGATAGATCACTACGTCAGTCACCTTTGAATATTGAGATGTATTATGGACTCTAGCACTGTCCCACCAAAGGTGCAAATAAATATAAATTACCTGAAACAAAAATAGACAATTTTAAATATAACACAATACACATTAAACGTAACTTACAGAAAATTCAAAATTAAAAATATTCATTTTATGTAGGTCTATTACAGACTCTTATGATATGTCAAATCTACCGTCAGTTCGGAATGATTTCGAGATGGGAAGAACTGACAAGAAACTCAGCTCGTATACTTTTCAAATAAATGTTGTACATGTTTACAATAATACACAGTCATTAAAATTCAAATTCAGAAGAATAGAGTGACCACCATATGCATATGCTATTGCAAAAAACAAAAAATCTAATCAGTGTTCGCAACCTGAACAGACAAGTCCCCACAAGCAGCACCCGTTCACGAGTATGACAGTTTTTTTAAGTTATTAAAACATATATATGAATTTATTAATTCGTAAGACTTCTGCAACGAGTCCATACAGCGGAAGTGTTTATTAGAATTTAAATTGTATAATTTATATTTATATATACATATATTATCAGACCCGGTCCCGCGTTGCCATAACTAAGGTTCTTAAATAAATTAATATTGCGACTATAAATTGAGATGTAAGCTATCCTATCTTTCAAGTTGGATCAAATTGCACAGAATGTGCAAATCAAATTTGCAATCGGTTCAGTAGTTCAGGAGTCCATCGCGGATGAACAACGTGACACGTAATTTTTATATATAAGGATTTTATATAGTTTTTTTTTAATAATAATAATCTCCCTGTCGACCTGAACCCCGGCCGACTGTGCTTCTGCCGGGGGTAAGTTGCCATTTCCTCTCCTTAAGAGGGGAGATGAGAATTCTTTTAAGTTTAAAAAAAAATTACATGCTTGCTACATGATAATTTTGATCTTACAATATAATAAAAGTACCACAATAAAATAATAAATATCACAGTATTCCAGTTACTTCGCGGATTATATACTTGTGGCGGTGTGGTGGGCCGGGTCATTGGACTCCCTAAAATATGGTCGAGCGCAGTGATGGCTGGCTCATCCGTCATACTCGTGAACGGGTGCTGCTTGTAGGGACCGGTCTGCTCAAATCACTATGACTGATTTCCTCTTATTAATTGTTTAACCAGTTGGTTATATATTCAATATTTTTTCTATTTGAGTATTTAATTGAATTACTGCTAATTGGTGGTTTGTATTCACACACTTGAGCTTAAAATGTAAAGTAATAATAAAATTATTTAAAAGAGCAACACACAAGTATCTTGCTCGTTCTTCTTGTGATGAGACAGCTTTCCAAATGAGCGGTAGATTAAAAAAATGTAATGACTATTCAAAAGTGCTTCAATGTAAGTTTATTTGAATAAATGATTTCTATACTATTCTATTCTTCTTATATATTTATTTTACATTTTAATAACAATGTTTCAAAGGCTTTCAACGTCTGAAAAATGCACGGAGTTGGGACTACTAAAATTTTATATATCTGACCCATAAACCTACATTGAAGATACTAGTAGTAAATATACTGCTGGGATATACATACACAATTTGTTGCTAGATTGTCACACTGCTGTAATAAGGAATAACTTAATCTACTTTTATTTTAGAAAAATAAAGTTAAATTCCACGCGGACGAAGTCGCGAGTACAGCTAGTATAATATAAATAGTCTTTCAGCGCGATGTATATTTAATCAACGAGCATCGGAGGTCGTCGAACATATAAAAATAAATAGGTCCTTAACCCTACATATACATATATGTATATATACGTTATATGTAAATGCGTCGATACGCCACGCACCCTCGCTACAAAACGACCTATCCCGAGCTAAATGAGCACTAAGTCTCCAGATAAACGAGAATCTGTGGACGTTTTCTCGTTATTAACGACCTGCTATATACCGCGGAGTTACGTGTGTATTTACTTTTTATTCAAATTCAAATTCAATATATCTTTATTCATGTAGGTCTATTACAGACTCTTATGATATGTCAAAAATATACCGTCAGTTCGGAATGATTTCGAGATGAGAAGAACTAACAAGAAACTCAGCTCGTATTTTTTTCAAAAAATGTTGTACATGTTTACAATAATACAGATACATTTAAATTCAAATTTATTAAATAAATTTATTATCTATCTATCTATAGTCCATATTGCACACATATAACGTAGATTTATACAGGAAAAAGATTTTTTCACTTATCCGGCTCGAAGGACTAAAGAACAAATCCGAGGTTGATAGAAATAAAAAAATACTTTGTGCATTAGTAAAATACTCTTGCATTTTCCACCATATCTGAATCAAGAATAATACAACATATTTTCTTCTTGATAACAAAATTTTTTTTCGGACTACTCTAATGCTGTTGGCCGCAGCTGGCCTTTACAGCTTCACCGGACGATAGAGGGCGAGAGCAGATAGCACTCTAAACTAAAGGAAGGACTTATGGAGCGTCTGAAGGCCAACTCCCGCCTGACGGATACGACTTTAGTCTATGGGCACCGCTAGGACTTCGAACCTCGGCTCAGGCCGTCGTAACATCGTTCCCCGTTTGAATTGGACGGGGGATCGATCGGAGGGGTCATAATTAAATGTCAACAACATTATCATATATGTCCAGCTTTAAACCAATCACATTCGTGTCCTGCACGACATAACATTCTATATATATATTATTTATGTTTATTACTTCATATAGAAGAATATTGGATTCTGTCATTCTTATTTTTTATAGTATAGGGGACAAACGAGCGGCTCACTTGATGGTAAGTGATTACCGCCGCCCATGAGCACCCGCAACACTGGGAAAATTGTAAATGCGTTGTCGGCCTTTTAAGAAGGAATAAACTCTTCTCTCGCCGGATTTGAACCTACGACCTTTAAGCACCTAAATATATCTTTGGGATATAAATCACTAGACCACGATGCTTTCTTAATAATAAAAATATTTATTTATTGCCAGAACAAAAGATACATAAACATTTGAGTTCGTACACTGTTTCGTACACAAAAACTATATAAAAAAAATATTGTTAGATGCTAGGGGGCAATACTACCAATAGCAACCAAATACTGAACCTGTGGTATAGTGATGCAAATCAGCACGTTCAGTAAAAGATTGTGCCAGTGTAGTTTTGTATAACGACAGGTAGGTCACGCAGTACCTCATATATATATAGTTTATGTAATTAGTCTAAGCTAGAGTAATTCAAGATGTAACAGTTAATACACAAGTTACACCCTACTGCGTGCGTTTACTCTCACCACAGCTCCTGTCATCACAAACCAAAAAAATTTATTCTTCGTAAGAATAAAAAAACAGTTTTATTTGTGTCAATTCTGAACACAACTCCGATACCCAAAATCCCATTTCACCCCCATTTAAGTTCAGACACCAATAGTAAAAAAAGTATTCATGTACATAAAAGCTGAAGTTTCTAACTTTCAAATACCAAATAATTTTTATTTAAATGGTGCATATTTTTATTTGGAACAATATCTGAATGTAGAGGTAGCACTTAAGTCGATTTGGTTGCTCGCGAATGTAGATTGATTTTTGATATTGATACTGATGAACTTTTTACGTAAGCCAAGGATATATGGATATATGTACGTAACACTCTTAATGCAGAGAGGTTAGTTTTAGACATTATCCCGAGAACATCCCTGTACCAAAATAATAGCACTGCTATGTTTATTAAAATTTATAATAAAGTTCCTGATAGAAATAGAAATAGAAATAATCTTTATTCAAATAAACTGATTACAAGCACTTTTGAATAGTCATATTTTGATTCTACCACTCATTCGGAATGCAGATTCATCACAAGAAGAATGAGCAAGAAACTTGTGTGTTGCTCTTTTTAATAGATGTTTTTTTTTATATAAATAATTACAATGTAACAAGTAAGAGGCATGCGATAATCAACATAGAAGTCGCTACGCACTCATTATTAATGTAATCAGATAATATTGTCAGTGCTATAGATTTAAAGTTTTTCTATAAAATTATTATCGTTAACGAATTCTTCAATTTTATAGTAAGCTTTTTTGCAAAGGAACTGTTTTATTTGACATTTAAATCTTTTTTCTGGCAGATTTATAACAGACTCTGGTATTTTGCAACTATCAAACAATGTAATATCTTGATACTATATATATATCTATCTTATATATAATATAAGGCATTTTAGGGCAAGGTTACATGAGTGGCTAATTATAATAAACTTCTACAGTATAAGGTATTATTTGACATACGAACTCTGACTTCATGTAATTATAGTTTTAATAATATTGATTGACATTAGTGGAATACTGTGACATTTGTTACTTTATTGCGGTACCTATTATAATGTTTTAATGAAATATAATGACATATTGTAATTATGATATCATTTTCAATATTTGCATACCTCTACGCTGCTGCATGATGTGTACTTACATTATATTGTAAGATCAAAATTACCATGTAGCAGGCAAATAAATAAATTATTATTATTATAAAAAAGGAACAAAAATCACTAAAATCGTGTACCAACGAAGATAGACATTGACTTCGAACTCAAAATAAAAAAAAATGTAATGTCGGTGAAATCGAAGACGCGGCCTGTCAGCATCCCCTTCTGATTATCATAGACGAGGGGTAGTATTGCAACCTAGACCCATTAAGATGTGAACCCTATAACACATTGGCCCACTTGCCCCAATGTTGCACCCCTCGATATATCCGTCAAGTGCGACATACATTCATGTGTAGGGTTCCGGATATTTTGATTATTTAATTGAATTAGTGCTAATCTGTAGTTTGCATTCACACACTTAAACTTAAATTGTAAAGTAAGAATAAAATTATTTAAAAGAGCAACACACAAGTTTCTTGCTCGTTCTCCTTGTGATGAGACAGCTTTCCGAAGGAGCGGTAGATAAAAAAAATGTGATGACTATTCAAAAGTGCTTCAATGTAAGTTTATTTGAATAATTGATTTTCTATTCTATTCTATTTAATTAATTAATTTTACTTATTTATTGTTGGCATTTATTATTTATTTATTGTACCTATTATTTGTGGTCGGCGCAGTATGTCATTCTCTTCCACTGCTCTCTATCGGCCGTCATATCTGAACATACTCTTCTTTTATTCATATCACCTTCACACAATCCATCCATCTTTTTTTAAGGCGTCCTCTTCCTTTTCATCCATACACGTCCATACTTGTTTTGTACACTTATTTAGAGCCTAAAAAACAACATCAACACCTAAAAACTAACTTTCAAGTCTCTAGCTTTAAAAATGACGATACTTCCATACAAACTTTCCTTTGAACCCCTTACAACCCCTTTTTCGCATTAACAAGTAGCCTATGTCCTTTCTCAGGGTCTAGACTAACTATCTGTACCAAATTTCATTTAAATAGGTTCAGCAGTTTTGGAGTGAAAGCAAGACAGACAGACAGAGTTACTTTCGCATTTAAAATATTAGTAAGGATTATGCTCAAGATATAGGATAAGGAAGAAGCAGATGATGATGATGCTCAAATAAGAAAAGAGCACATAAGTTTCTTGGTCATTCTTCCTGTGATGAGACAGCTTTCCTGTGATGAGTGGCAGATTGAAAAAAAAAATTATTACAATTCAAAATACTTCAATGTATCTAAGTTTATTTGAATAAATTATTTTCTATTCTATTCTACACATTACACATTTACTAGCTGACACGCCCACGGGTTGCTATGGCTACGGTTAAATAATATTGCGACTATAAATTGAGATGTAAGCTATCCTATCTTTCAAGTTGGATCAAATTGCACACAATGTGCAAATCAAATTTGCATTCGGTCCTTTTGGTCCGTTCAGTAGATAAAAAATAAATTGTTATGACTATTCAAAAGTGCTTAAATTAAGTTTATTTGAATAAATTATTTTCTATTCTATTCTATTCTATTCCACTACAGTTTCTTGTATAAACGAGCTTGCGGCTCACCTGATGGTAAATGATTACCGCCGCCCATGAGCAACCGCAACACCAGCGGAATTGCAAGTACGTTACCAGCCTTTTAAGAAGGAATAAGAGTTTTCTTGAAGGTTTCAATATCGTATTAAAATATAATCATCATCATTACATAGTATAAAACAAAGTCGCTGTCGCTGGCTGTCCGTCCCTATGTATGCTTAAATCTTTAAAACTACGCAACGGATTTTGAAGCAGTTCTTTTAATAGATAAAGTGATTCAAGAGGAAGGTTTATATGTATAATACTTTTGTTAATCTTTATATAATATATATTAAGATTAACAAAAATAACAAAGACCCCTAAACTATAGTGGCCCTAAGGCAAGTTGTAATGAGGAGGGCAGTGGGTTCGACTCCTCGTTACGGGGCACGTGTCGACTCCATCGGATATAATTGCCTGCCATTCCCTGTTATATTAAATTCCTTATATTTAATAAAAGCTATCAAAACTTAGGGACAGAGAGAGCAGAAACATGCAAACTGGTATCAAAGCCTTTCCGATAGAATTTAGTATTTAATTTCATTATAATTATTTATACTAGGCTGACCTGCGGTTTTATCCGGTCTTTTTACGTTTTTTTAAAGGCCTCTACGTGTACATTAGTCTCACATATTTCAGTAATATTGAAATAACCGTTTTTTACGGTACATACACCAAAATAACATTTTTACAACTTTTGTCTGTCTGTCTGCGGCAAATCTCTGAAATAGCTGGACGGATTTTGACGGGTCTTTTTTTGGCAGGTAGCTGATGTAATGACATCAGCTACCTGCCAAAAAAATGTGACATCAGATGGGCCGTTTTGCTATATAAATTGGTATCGCTATTAAAAAAATAGGGGTTGCTGCTAGAAGGGTGAATGGTGGGTTGTATGATATGTTTAATGCTACATATATTATTTTGCGATTAATGAAAAAAAAACATTTGGTGTGGGTCGCCCTTAAAACTTATAAAAATTTGTTATAAACATATTCTCAGACCTACTGAACATGTATATAAAATTTCATCAAAATCGGTCAAGCCGTTTCGGAATATACACAAAACCTGTTACACGAGAATTTTATATATTTGGCTAGCTACTCGCCCCGCCTTCCTCTTAAATCACTCTATCTATTTAAAAAAATCGCTTCAAAATTCGTTGCGTAGTTTTAAAGATTTAAGCATACATAGGGACAGACAGCGACTTTGTTTTATACTATGTAATGATATATTTATAATGATATATTTATACCACGATGTAACAATCACATACACGTCCCATATGATGGTAAACAGTAACCGTAACCTAAAATCACGGCCCACCATGCCGTCACAAGTTTGAACTTTATAGCGAGAATGACTGTTTCAAGTTACTCCACTATGTCATTTATATACAAAATCGTGCGGGGAATCGAACCCAGGACCGTCAGAAGTAAAGCACACTGCCGCTTAACCGCTAAACCACCGCGGCTGTCAAATACCAGGTATCTATGAATAAAGATAATATTGATTTCAATTCACTTATCAGTTCCAATGATAGCTTATCAGCCTGTCCACTGAGATGTCCTTATCAGATGTTTGACACTAGATACATTATGTTAACATATCAATCTCCTAGACCAGCGCTTCCCAAACTTATGAACATTTTTTTTAAAGAATGATAATGGAATGTTGCACCCGCCTGCGCTATCGGTTTACGCTGGCGGAGCACCAGTGGAGGATGATAGGAATAGAATAGAATAGAATAGAAAATCATTTATTCAAATAAACCTAATTTAAGCACTTTTGAATAGTCAACATTTTTTTAAATCTATCGCTTATTCGAAAAGCTGTCTCATCACAAGAAGAATAAGCAAGAAACTTGTGTGTTGCTCTTTTAAACAATCCTTGTAAGTTCACATTTTACAAGTCGAAACGTGTGAATACAAACTACCAACCAGCACTAATTTATTTAGGCTCAAATATAAAAACACAATAAGATTAAATCAGTCGTAGTGATAAGAGCAGACCAGTCCCTACAAGCAGCACTCGTTATGACGGATGGGCCAGCCATCACTGCGCTCGACCATATTTTAGGGAGCCCAATGACCCGGCCCACCACGCCGCCACATGTCTGGACATTTTAGTGAGCATGACTACTCATTCCACACGACCACGTCACAGCTACAAAAATTACTGTAGGATGAACATGAAGTCAGATAACTTAGCTCAACGTGACAAATTCACCGGGAATGTATCACGATGGTTTCCAGGGGTAACCGTGTGGTCGATCTGACATGGTACATTGCTAGCAATGGGATCATCAGTCCACATTACTAACTATCACCTTCCCCCCAACTTATTGATATTGTGACGCCATTTTTACTTCGCCCCTCAACCGAACCCCTAAAAATACTTTTACATACAATTTTAGTATTACTATTAATATTAGTTTATAAAAAAAAAACTTATAACTCATGAGACTATATATATATATATATATATATATATATATATTCACGGCGTCCGTTGCGCCGGTTATAAGTTTTTTTTTAAAACGACCAAGACACAGCACGCAGAGACAATAACATAGACCAAACATCATTTTAATTATTTTATTTTTTCAGGCACAGAACGCGTCGCTTACACTTTTTATAACTACTTCTATTTTTAAACCATACATTTTTTATTCACAATTTTTGCCATATATTTTTTACTATATTGTTTTGCTACATTGTGTCATATATTCTACCACTAAATACATCACTATAAGTTTGGTGAGTTATTTTATTTATTTTACCTAATTCACTGCCGTTGCCAGCCGTAATAAGAGATCTTTATGTAACCTGTTGGTCAATGGGAAGGAGAGAAAGAAAGAAAGAAATAAAGAAAGAAAGAAAGAAAGAAAGAAAGAAAGAAAGAAAGAAAGAAAGAAAGAAAGAAAGAAAGAAAGAAAGAAAGAAAGAAAGAAAGAAAGAAAGAAAGAAAGAAAGAAAGAAAGAAAGAAAGAAAGAAAGAAAGAACGAAAGAAAGAAAGAAAGAAATATATATTTATTTGGCGCATACAAAACAAAACACAATGCGAAGTGTGTGCTCGCTTTTCAGAGCATATCTTCTAAAACCGGGGCTCCAGTTAAGAAATTGCTACTCTCATTTGTTTTCTATAAGTCTATGTTTCACCAGTACTTAAAAAAAACATCCATCCAAAAGAGCAACACACAAGTTTCTTCCTCATTCTTCTTGTGATGAATCTACGTTCCGAATGAGTGGTAAAATAAATATATGACTATTCAACAGTGCTTGTAATGAGTTTATTTGAATAAAGATTATTTCATTTTTCTATTTCCTAAGAGGCCTATATCCTTAAATGGATACCTAAATAAAAAATTATAATATAAAAGAAATGAAATGTTTATTATCATTGCATGTTATTAATAATATATTTAATGTAGATAAAATAATATAATATAATTAAATAACAAATATAATGTGTAAATCAATAATATGATATGTATATAAATAATTAAATTAGACGACCTCGGTGGTCTAGCGGTCTAGCACACCGCTTTACGACCGATGGTCGCGGGTTCGATTCCTCGCACGGCACAAACATTTGTATTCATGAGTATGATTGTTTGTATCGGTCTGGGTATTTTCTACGTATAATATGTATGTATTTACGAAAAAAAAAAATTACCTATGTATTTGTATCAGTTGTCTAGGACCCATAACACAAGCTTTAGCTAGCTTAACTTGGGTCTAGATGGCGCTGTGTGAATTGTCCTGAGATTATTATTATTATTATTACATATATATATATATTTATTATATCTCCCTTTTTACGGGGGTAATATATTCAAACACTTATTCAAACAAATATTATTATTATTATTATTAATTAAATTATTTAATTAGTAACTGCATGTATTATTCTTATCATTTTAGGAAATAAAAGGCCATTTTTAATTTTTTTCATTTTTCTATTTCTTGTTACTAACTTACTTACTAATTACCTCAACTCACAGTTTGAGAAGCCCTGTTCTAGAGTTAACATGACAGTTCCATCATGACGCAGTACAACAAAAGTGATGTTTTTATTGATTTTACGTAATCCTATAAAACTCCAATAAAATCAATTCAAAATATCTTTATTCATGTAGGTCTATTACAAGCTCTTATGATATGTCAAATCTACCGTCAGTTCGGAATGATTTCGATGAGAAGAACTGACAAGAAACTCAGCTCGTATTCTTTTCAAATAAATGTTGTACATGTTTACAATAATACAGATTCATTTTTAATTTCAAATTTGTGAGAATAGAGTGACCACCAGCATATGCTATTGTAAAAGCAAATAGTCTAATCAGTGTTCGAACCTGCGACCGTCGGAAGTTAGCGGTGTGCTATGCAAAAACTAAGGCCAATAATATCTTGTTTCAGCAAATAAACACTTTTGTAAAAAGGAAATAGTCTGATCAGCAACCGTTCGGGTCACCAGTCCCGGGAACTGCCTGAGCTTCCCTCTGCCACACCATGGACATGCATGGCGAATCCATGGAATAATAATAATAATCCAAGGACAATTCACACAGCGCCATCTAGTCCCTCGTTAACTTGGGACTAGATGGCGCTGTGCATGTGTGTGAAGCAGAGCTTCTGTGATGTATACTATATGTATGTATACTAGACAACTTATACAAATAGGACAGATATATTTATTTTGTAAATACATAAGGAATATTAACAACCAGACCGACACAAACAATCATACTCATGAATACTGGCATCATCCATAAATATATATAATCACTTACCACTTTCTTTAAAAGAAGAAAAAAATGATAAAATATTTATTAGTAATCTCAAGACATTGTTGATTAAAAAATGTTATTATACAATTTTAGAATATAAAAATAACATATTGTATTAAATATTATACAAATTTAATAATTAAATATATACAGTTTCAATTTATTAATTATCACAATGTTTATTATATAAAAATATTTAATAATAATAATAATTAAGGCCGACAACGTACTTGCAATTCCCCTGGTGTTGCGGGTGCTCATGGGCGGCGGTAATCACTTACCATCAGGTGAGCCGCATGCTCGTTTGTCTCCTGTCCTATAAAAAAAAATAACTCATCCTCCCCTCTTCTCTTCCGCTTGCTGCCCAACAGGGTCCATAATTAACGTACTTTGAAATGTATCTGTCTATCTATCTACTATAAAATTATTGAATTCAAAGCTTAAATGAATAAATAAATAGAATACAAATGCTTACACTGTGCGTGGAATCGTACCCGCGACCATCGGATAAAGCGGTGTGCTCGACCGCTAGACCACCGAGTCGAGATTACTCGATGATTATTGACCAGCAGTACGAGATTTTCAGATTATTTCTTCACATCTTAAAGCTGGCAACCCTTTCTATAGTGCATGTGAAACTCCATTAAACCATAAAAACCAGCCGATACACATTGTATAAATCGTTCATGAATATTTAAAGTGACAAGACGTGAATCGCTAACACGCGAACTGAGCAATTTACGATTAAATGGGGAACTTGGCTGGCCGAATAACATACATTTGTTATTGTTATGTTCTAGAAGCTCCTATTTGCACCTATAAGGTTTTTATTTTCAAATTCAAATACAAAATTTTCCTCATTCAACCTACTACATATATACTATCATAATTATATGTAGAAAATATATTAGTTTGTTCTCATACAACTTACTACATATATACTATCATAATTATAGCATAGTTTGTATGCGAACCACATATCTTAATACTTTAATATAATTGTTATCTGTAAGAGTTTGCTTTAAGCGATAAGGCCGCCTTTTGTTTGCATATCCTTCTTTTTTTTTATTTCCTTTTTGTAATTATTTGTTTCTTTTATGCACAATAAAGAGTTTTATTATTATTATTATTATAATTCCACTCCAGTCTCTACAATACAGGCCTGCGAGCCTAGTGTAGAACTACAGTAAATTAAAATGTAAATGTGTATCATGAATAAATATTATTATTATTATTATTATTATTAATTAAAAAAATTCAAAATTCAAAAATCATTTATTCATGTAGGACATTTTAGCCGCTTATGAACGTCAAATTTTAGCATTCTATTTTAATTTTTTCCTTACCGTCCAGTTCGGTATATAGATCCAATTGAGAAGAACTGGCAAGAAACTTAATTGATTTTTTTTTCAAAGCCAGTTTATTTACAATGTATATTTATATAATTTGTGATCATGCATGTTGGGTTTACAATAACATAGTACATAGAAAATGTAAAATAAATATAAGTATTCTAATTGTGAACCTGTTTTTGATCCTAAATAAATAAATTAAAAATATCTTTATTCATGTAGGTCTATTACAGACTCTTATGATATGTCAAATCTACCGTCAGTTCGGTGTGATTTCGAGATGAGAACTGACAAGAAACTCAGCTCGTATTTTTTTAATAAAAGTTTTACATGGTTATTATTATAAACAGATTAATTTAAATTCAAATTTGGGAGAACAGAGTGACCACCAGCATATGCCATTGCAAAAGCAAATAGTCAAATCAGTGTTCGTCACCCGAACATATCAGTCCCCACAAGCAGCACCCGTTCACGAGTATGACGGATATTAGGTATAAACACACATACATAGATAATAAAATACATTTGTTATTGTTGTACTCTAGTAGTTGAAATGAAATGATATTTATTCGGCAGATGTTAAAAAAATAAAACACACATTAATCAAAAAAGAAAACTCAAAACATTACAAAAATTACAAAAAAAAAGTACATTAACTATTTATTGTTAGAAAATTACAAATTTACGTGTGTTCTAATACAACTTGCATATATGCTATAGGATAGCAAGTTCTAATCTGATTGACACATAAAAGCAACTTATGTGTGCCAATTTATACAACTGATTAGGGATACGAACACTGATTAGACTATTTGCTTTTGATAAAATTGCAATAGCATATGCTATATCACTATATTCTCCCAAATTTGAATTTATAATAAATCTGTATTATTGTAAACATGTACAACATTTATTTGAAAAGAATACGAGCTGAGTTTCATGTCAGTTCTCATCTCGAAAGCATTCTGAACTGACGGTAGATTCGACATATCATAAGATTCCACGGGGAGGAAGTCGCGAGTATAGCTAGTCTATATGCAGTCTACCTGCATGCCAAATTTCAGCCCGATCCGTCCAGTGGTTTGTGCTGTGCGTTGATAGATCACTATGTCAGTCACCTTTGAGTTATATATATTTAGATAAATTTCATTTCATTTCATCTCAACCGTGATACGACTCAAACCGCGAGCACAGCATGTTTCAAATAAAACTGCCAGGAACGGCGACGCATTGGTAAACTTATCTTGTTTGTCATTCCCAGATACAAATAAATATCAACTGATAAATGTATTAAGTGCAAATATTGAATTTAGGATTAAATCGTAACCCTGTGCGGATTATCTACAATTCTCGTAAATATTGATAACTATAAATCTGTTTGCTCGCTGGATAAAAAGCCTCACTGTGCTATTTACTGAGCCGACTATTTATTGCATTCTTAACACAGATAGATATATAGATAGATATAGTCTTACTAATATTACTAGCTGTCCCGGCAAACGTTGTTTTGCCATATAAATTAGTAACGCTATAAAAAAAATAGGGGTTGATGATAGAAGGGTGAAAATTTAGGGTTGTATGTATTTTTAAATGACATATAATTAAAAAATATAAATAAAAAAATTTGACCAATAAATAAAAAAACAATGTTAGAGGTGGACAACCCTTATCACTTAGGGGTATGAAAAATAGATTGTAGTCGATTCTCAGACCTACTGAATATGTATATAAAATTTCATAAAAATCGATCAAGCCGTTTCGGAGGAGTATGGTAACTAACATTGTGACTCGAGAACTTTATATATATATATAAGATAATCGTGAAAGTTTGTGAGAATTATAGATGAATGTTTGTTACTCTTTCACGCAAAAACTACTGAACGGGTTTTGATGAAACTTAACAGTTACCATTTTATTTACCATTACTACATGCATATGAATATAAATACGGTACATACACCAAAATAACATTTTTCTCTGTCTGTCTGTTTGTTCCGGCTTATCTCTGAAATGGCTGGACCGATTTTGACGTAACTTTTTTTGGCTGGTAGCTGATGTAATAAGGTATAACTTAGGCTACTTTTATTTTAGAAAAACAAAGTTAATTTCCACGAAGACGAAGTCGCGTGTATAGCTATTGTTATAATAAAAATAATAGTAAGCTGCCTGAAATAAATAAATATAAATAAAAGAGAATCCAAAGGTAGGCTCAGGTATAGTCACTAAACTCCATACTCGATCAATAGCTTCTACACATTTCAGATAAATAAACAAAAGTGATCATTTTTTTTAATGATAAATCTATGGAGAATGACGTGTTAGTTTCCATTCATGGGAAAGGAAACTGGAATGTTTTTCCACTTTGTACAAAAGGAGCGTAATGTATTGATTTCATAGCTTGCAGTGAAGAAATTGCTAATGGAATCTTACATAGCATAAAAGTAGCTTCGCCTGTCTGTTCGCATATATCTTCTAAACTGCGTAATGGATTTTAATGCTGTTTTCAGCAGCAGATAGAATGATTCAAGAGGAAGGTATGTATATATATATATATCTATACTAATATTATACAGCTGAAGAGTCTGTTTGTTTGAACGCGCTAATCTCAGGAACTACTGGTTCGAATTTAAAAATTCTTTTTGTGTTCGATAGCCCATTTGTCGAGGAAGATTTTAAGCTATATAACATTACGCTACAACCAATAGGAGCGGAGCTGCAATGAAAAATGTTGCAAAAACGGGGAAAATTATTCACATTTGAGGGCTTTCGTTGTGCGCTGTGCGGAGTCGCCGGCACAGCTAGTGTATAATACATGTACACTTAGGTGAAGCCGGGGCGGGTAGTTATATTATACATTTGGACTATAAATAATTCGATATAATATTAGAGAATCGAATAGAAAAATAGAATCAAAACCTGTGACTATCGGAAGGAAAACGGTATGTTGAACCGCTAGACCACCGACGTCAAATATTTATTTATGTAACTGTAATGCACATATTTCAAATCAAATCAAATCATTTATTCGCAGAATATAGTGCTTATAGGTGTATACAATCTCATATCAAACATATAAATAAAATTGGAGTGTCTGTTTGTAATATTGAAATAACCGTTTTTTACTACATCCATATGAATATAAATACGATACATACACCAAAATAACATTTTTTACAATTTTTGTCTGTCTGTTTGTTCCTGCTAATCTCTGAAATGGCTGTACCGATTTGAACGTGACTTTTTTTGGCAGATAGCTGATGTGATAAGGCATAACTTAGGCTACTTTTAATTTGTAAAAAAATCTTTTATTTCAGAAAAATAAAATAAAATTCCACGCAGACAAAGTCGCGGTAACAGCTAGTATTAAATATAATGTCCAAGAGTATTCAGCCTACATACAGACGGGCAAATTTTTTTAAATAGTATATATGAGGGACTTAACATCATACGTTATCTACCGTTATATAACTATCTTATCTAATCTCATCTAAACGATACTATAAAGCTGAAGTTTGTTTGGTAAAACGTTATCTCAGGAGCTACTGGTTCGAATTGAAACATTATTTTATTGTTATATACCTAACTAGCTATTTATCGAGAAGGGTGATAGACGACATAACATCACGCTATGGCGAATAGGAGCTGGGCAGTAATAAAAAAATGTTTTAAATATGGGGATTACTTTTTAGGACTTGTAGAGACAAAATTTTTTATTATCTGGCACAGAGGAAGTTAGTTATTGATATATTTTATACTAGTACCCGCGATTTCGTCCGCGTGTAACTTTATTTTATTTTTCTAAAATAAAAGTGGCCTAAGTTACTATTACATCAGCTACCTGCCAATAAAAGTCCCATCAAAATCGATACAGCCATTTCAGAGATTAGCCAACGGACAGACAGACAAAAATATGCATGTAGTAAAGAACGGTTATTTCAATATTACAAACAGACACTCCAATTTTATTTATATGTATAGATTTCGTGTATTAGTTAGGGTTAGTTATTATTATATTTAATATTTTGTTTATTAACCAGTGTTAAAAACTTGTTTTTTATATATATGTATATATATATATATATATATATATATAGCAAGGTATAACATACAGTGGTGATATTATTATTATTAGTTTTTATTAATTTGAAATATAATAATAATAATCGCAGGACAATTCACACAGCGCCATCTAGTCCCAAGTTAAGCTAGCTAAAGCTTGTGTTATGGGTACTAGATAACTGATACAAATACATAGATATTTTTTCCGTATATATTATACATAGAAAATACCCAAACCGATACAAACAATCATACTCATAAATACAAATGTTAGTGTCGTGCGAGGAGTCGAACCCGCGACCATCGGACGTAAAGCGGTGTGCTAAACCACTAGACCACCGAGTCCATCACATATATGTATTTATACTCCTAGTTTACAATTTACACGATGTCTGGTTCACAGTGCAAATCAATGCGTGGTAAATGACATGTGAATACCTATATATAGATCAAATAACTGAGAATTTATTGAGGGCACGCCAATGTAACATTGAATGGGGACAAACAATGATGTGCGAACCGCGTTGGGGTCAACCTGATATGGTACATTGCTAGTAATGGGTACTTCAGTCCTGACTACTACAATCAAATTCAAAAATCTAAATATATATAACTCAAAGGTGACTGACAGTGATCTATCAACGCACAGCCCAAACCACTGGACGGATCGGGCTGAAATTTGGCATGCAGGTAAATCTTATGACGTAGGCATCCGCTAAGAAAGGATTTTGATTAATTCTACCCCCAAGGGGATAAAATAGGGGATGAAAGTTTGTATGAAACTTTGTCAAATTTAAACCGATCGGGCTGAGACTTTGCATGCATAAAGCTACTATGACGTAGGCATCCCCTAAGAAAGGTTTTTGATAAATTCCACCCCTAAGGGGATAAATTAACAAGAGCGAAGCCGCGAGCAAAAGCTAGTTTCATATAAAGGTAAAATATACGGAATAATGTAGTACCGTGGATCGGGGTTGAAACACGAGCGTCGTATGTTTATCAACAGAATGTTAAACAGCAGGGGTTTGATTATGTAACGCTGCTGCATTTTTTTTTTATTACGGAAATGGCAACCAAACTATGGCTATTTTTTTATTGATGACTAGCTGTTCCCGGAACTTCGTGCGCGTGGAATTTAACTTTATTTTTACAAAATAAAAGTAGCCTAAGTTAAGTTTTAAGTTTAAATTAGTGTTAAGCTTGTGTTATGTGTACTAGATAACTGATACAAATACATACTTTTTTTTTCGTAAATACATACATATTATACATAGAACATGATTACAAATGTTTGTACCGTGCGAGGAATCGAACCCGCGACCATCGGACGTAAAACTAGACCGCTAGACCACCGAGGTCGTCAAACTAGAAGCTCCTAACACTACCATCCACCATTAATCCACATGCCAGAAAAAAACAAGCTTGTTTGTGTTAATACATACGCAGAAGGATCGGCGGTCCCACGTTGGGCGCCAACGTTAGGTCCCGAAAATAAATATTTGTTCTGCACGAAACGAGCTTCCCTTTTGTCGTGTCACAGTTGAGAGTGTTTTGTTTGATAACAATAATGTTTATGTATTGTATAGACCACGTGTTTACTTCTGTAACATATGTAGTAACGGAGACATCATTTCCGAGTTCAAAAATAAACCTATGAATACTTTGTTTTACGACTTACAAAGGTAAATGGACATATATGTACCGACCTCTATATGTTTTGTTTATAATATTCATTCATATATATTCATATGACACTATTTCAAAGGCAATATCATTACGCAAATAAATAGCTACTCTACCACCACCGATCATTCTAGAACCATCTCCCCTATTCGTGATGCAGGTTCGATAATTTCTAATGAGATTGTAGCCAGGAAGGGTAAAAAGTGACGAGTGCAAGGATGGTTTGAGGAAAGATTCAGAGATGAGTATAGCATGAATATGTTTAGAGGTAAACGTAGTCAAAAGATCCGTGTAGTGAGCAGGAAAGCTCTGTGCATTAATATCGTTAAAGTTATTGCAAAGAGTAGAGAATTTAAGGTTGATGTTATTTTCTAATGAGGGCATGTCAGAGAGGGAATCATTGTCTTGGGCGCCAACGTTAAGCCCTGAAAATAAATATTTATTCTGCTCGAAACGAGCTTCCCTTTTGTCATGTCACAGTTGAGAGTGTTTTGTTTGATAACAATGTTTATATATTGTATAGACCACGTGTTTACTTCTGTAACATATATAATAACGGAGATGTAGTAACATCATTTTCGAGTACAAAAATAAACTTATGAACATTTTGTTTTAGGACTTAAAAAGGTAAATGGACATATAAGTACCGACCTCTGTATGTTTTGTTTATAATATTCGTCCGCGTGGAATTAAACTTAATTAATTACATCAGCTACCTGCCAATAAAAGTCCCGTCAAAATCTGTCCGGCCATTTAAGAACTAGCCGGAACAGATAGACAAAAATTGTAAAAAATACTTTTTGTTATTACTGTGTTTATATTAATATAATTATTAGTATTTATAATAATATTGTTATTTCAATATTACAAACAGACACTTCAATTTTATTTATATGTACAGATGTATAGATTACAGTCCAAAATGACAATCTTGTTATATTTCGAACAGAACATTACTAGGCAACGATGCCGCAACACGACGCACGCAAATATTATACAATAGTAAACAATCACATAAAACCCACAACGCGAGTATCAAACCACAATTCCGAAACAAACAAAACATTACACTCCGAAAGTGAGGTACGTAGCACCAAAATTGTAATGAGTGAAAACTGTGATTGGTACAGCCTATGCTGTAAATAATATAAATGACGTAGTGAAGTATCTTGTAACAGTCATGCTCGCTATAAAGTTCAAACTTGTGGCGGCGTGGTGGGCCGGGTCGATGTGCTCCCTCTAATATGGTAGAGTGCAACGATGGCTGGCTCATCCGTCACACTCGTAAACGGGTGCTGCTTGTGGGGACTGGTCTGTTTGGATTACGAACACTGATTAGACTATATGCAATAGCATATGCTGGTGGTAACTCTACTCTCCGAAGTTTTGAATTTAAAAATGAATCTGTATTATTGTAAACATATACAATATTAATTTGAAAAGAATACGAGCTGAGTTTCTTGTCAGGTCTTCTCATCTCGAAATCATTCCGAACTAACGGTAGATTTGACATATCATAAGAGTCTGTAATAGACCTACATGAATAAACATATTTTGAATTTGAATTTGAAATTGATTACAGACTGCGAGATGATTTGCATTAACATCAACAAATTATATTCTGGGAAGCACATTAAAATAAGGACACAGTACTAATTGCCAAACCGTACCATGTTGGGCGCCAGCAACGAGCCGTAACGTACGCGTATAATGTACTTAGTTAACCAAATGATATTTTCCACTAAATGAGTGTATTAAATGTTGAAAGCTTGTATGGTTTAATTTTCGCAAATATATTAACGACTATAACCCCCAGATAGAGTAGTCACAGTAATTATTAAAACGTAAGGAGATTCACATCGTGGTTTAACCTAGACTCAAGCCGAAGAGCAATGTGTTCGAATCTAGCTAACATAAAATAAAACTTTTTCCTTTTTTCATATTTTATATTGTTTGATGGTAAATTGTAAACCATTGCATATACACATCAACCACAGTTTGTACATCACGTTAATATATGTAATGTGTGCATTGCTATTCAAGAGTATTAAGATGGTTACGCTTCTCATCCTGTAATACAAATTTTGTATTTAATTATATAGAGCCGATGGTAAGATGGACTCCTGCCACGTTTGACTCAACCATACCTAGTGCATAAAATTGTGATATTACATTATGGACGGTAGAAAGTTCTTTGGTAATAGAAATAATTAATAATAATAATCTCAGAACAATTCACACAGCACCATCTAGACCTAAGTTGAGCTAGCTAAAGCTCGTGCTATGGGTACTAGATAACTGATACATATACATAGATTTTTTTTTGTAAATACATAGATATTATATATAGAATACACCCAGACCAATAAAAACAATCATACTCATGAATACAAATGTTTGTACCGTGCGAGGAATTGGACCCGCGACCATCGGTCGTAAAGCGGTGCGCTAGACCGCTAGACCACTGAGGTCGTCAAATTAAATAGGTTTATTCGTACTAAAATCACGATACAAGAGAGAGCGGAAGTGATGCCGTATTACAAACTAAAAATTGTCTAAACAACATATTACTTGCCCCAAATAAATGGGATACGGAAGAAGCAGATGATGATGGTGATGAAAATGAAGCTTGCAACAAATACCCAGCAAAATGTGAGCCTTAAGCATTACGCTCACGACAAGCATCTGTATATGACAATAACATCGACCGTTGACAAGACTTCTGACTACCCTATCTGGTACCCTAACAGTCGTAACGATATGTGTATGTATAAAGTAATTTAATACAAAGAAGGTTTACTCATTATTATTATGTAAAATGAAATATCTGTTCATCTGGCTGAAAGATAAACAATTTCAGTAATGGATTACTCCCTTGTGAGGGCACGAAGGAATAGATCTACATAAATATATATAACTCAAAGGTGACTGACATAGTGATCTATCAACGCACAGCCCAAACCACTGGACGGATCGGGCTGAAATTTGGCATGCAGGTAGATGTTATGACGTAGGCATCCGCTAAGAAAGGATTTTGATTAATTCTACCCCCAAGAAGATAAAATAGAGGATGAAACTTTCTATGAAACTTTGTTAATTTTAAACCAATCGGGTTAAGACTGTGCCTGCATAAAGCTACTACGAAGAAAGCATCCCCTAAGAAAAGACTTAAGAAGGAGGAAGCAAGAAATAAAGAAGAAATATTTAAGAAAATAGATCCACTAAACTTCTCGACCATCGAGGCAGTTATTATGATGGTTTTCTTAGAGAAAAAGAAAGAAAGAAAGAAGAAATACTTAGAAAATAGATCCGCTAAACTTCTAGACCATCGAGACTGTAATTTTGACATTTTTCTTAGAGAGGAAGCAAGAAATAGACAAGAAATATTTAAGAAAATTGATCTGCTAAACTTCTTGACCACCGAGGCAGTTGTTTTGATGGCTTTCTTAGAGAGAAAGAAAGAAAGAAAATATTTTAGAAAAAGCGGGTTAAAATAACACAATCACAAATGTTTACATCCATTTAAGTGAGAACGAAATTAAGATTTCACTAAGTACGTACATCGTAAAGGATGCGAGCGATATTTACGTACGTGATTCTGGCGCCCAACGTTGCGCGTTGGGCGCCAGAATCACGTACGTAAATATTTATTTAGCAGACGTGTTGATACGCTTCTGTATACCAAACAAGTTGAGACGTTTCAGTTCATTAAAGTTGAAAAAGAACCTTGTTGCATAGCTTTAATAATAATAATATCTCACGACAATTCACACAGCGCTATCTAGTCCCAAGGTAAGCAGAGCTTATGTTATTTGTACTAGACAATTAATAAAAATACATAGATACATTGTTTTTTTGTAAATTCATACATCATGTGTATAGAATGCGTGTATTCTAGTAGACCGATAAAAACAATCATACTCATGAAGTTTGTATTCATGAGTATGATATTTACGGTGTTTGGACCGTGCGTAGAATCGAACCTGCGACCATAGAAAGAAAGGTATGCTAAAGCACTAGAGTACCGCGGCCCTTAAATGTATACTAATATTATAAAGAGTTTACATGTTTACATGTTTGTTTGTTTGGGGTAATCTCTGGTTCTGGTATAACTTATATTACGAACAGACTCTCCAATTTTATTATTTTGACGACCTCGGTGGTCTAGCGGTCTAGCACACAGCTGTACGACAGGTGGTCGCGGGTTCGATTCCTCGCACGGCACAAACATTTGTATTCATGATTATGATTGTTTGTATCGGTCTGGGTGTTTTCTATGTATAATATGTATGTATTTAAAAAAAAAATCTATGTATATATGTAGTATCAGTTATCTAGTACCCATAACACAAGCTCTAACTAGCTTAACTTGGGTCTAGATGTCGCTGTGTGAATTGTCCTGAGATTATTATATTACATATTTATATGTATAGACTAGGAATGAAAAATGTTATTTTGGTGTATCTATATTCATGTAGTAAAAAACGGTTATTTCAATATTGAAATAGACAAACAGACACTCCAATTTTATTTACATGTATACATTAAGAACGATTATAATTTTTCAACACCTGCTCCACTTTCTTTTGCTACAAGACGTGTAATATAAAATTCATGCCTCCATCTGCAATTCAGTCGTAACCGTGTTCTTACTGAAGACATCATATCATTGTTATTATTTACAGCCCCGTTTCAGAGCTTCCGTTGCAGACAGGCCATGAAAAATTACAGTCATAAAAACATTATACAACTCTGTACTCTGTTATTTAAAGAATTACTAAATAAATGTTGTTATTCCACAAATGATTATTTAAATGATAATAATGGATTGTATTAAAAGTTTTAAATAAAATAATTTGATAATAATGTATTGTAATAATAATTTTAAATATAAAAATGTGATAATAATGTAATATAAATATTATTGTAAGATTTTACACGCCGGAAACGGCATGTTTGGAACTATTATAATCTTAAGACCATTATGTACACATGTTCCAGTAAATAAATTGAATTGAATTGAATTGTACTTACAAAGTACACTTTTTGTATATTCTGTAGATAACTGTTTGCGAGTCTTATAAAAAAAAAAAGATTGTAAGCCACCACACTGCTGTTCCCGCCCAATATTAAAAGAAAAAGTAATTGAACCTAGATAATTCATGATACATAAAGACAAATTATATTTAGCATCAACTATATCCTTACTTGTTACTATAACTGCTTGAACATTATTGTTTGAATATTAGCCATCTGTTTAGGAAACAGCAACCTCACGCCATCAGGGCTATATACCTGGGGGAAAGTTTCCATCGGCTATTAACAGGATGTCTCCAAGGATAAATTAACGCGAGCGAAGCCGCCGGCAAAAGCTAGTCTATAAACTATAATTTTATGTAATTTGGGTGAGTTCCTTGTATCCTTTTCCTTCGATCAGTGCAGTGTGGATAAAATATACATTACTATCATCTCCTGAAAGACGTTGGTTATCATTATTTGGTCCACGGTCCTGAAAAGAGATCTGGTGCATCTTAAACACACCGCCTGAGATTTAAAACTTAAATCACGAAGTACGGCAGCCGGTCTCGGTGGTTAAGCGGTTTAGAACATCATCTTACTTCTGCTGGTCGCGGGTTCGATTCTACACACGGCATAAACATTTGTATTTATAAGTATGATAGTTTGTATCAGTCTGGACGGTAGGGAAAAAAATTCTAATGTAAAAACTTGACGTTCATAAGCGGCTAAAATGTCCTACATGAATAAATGATTTTTGAATTTGAATTTGAATTTGATGTTTTCTATTATATGTATTTTCGAAAAATATATACCAGTTGGTTATTGCCCATAACAGACGCTTAGCTTGGGACTAGATGGCGTTGTGTGAACTAACAGTGATCTAATACCCATAACACAATCATTGTTTAGCTCAGGACAACGATATGCGAACTGAGATATTATATTATGAAAGGAATCGAACCCACGACCATCAGAACTAAAGCGATGTGCTAAACCGCTAGATCAGCGAGGTCGTCAGAAATCGGATACAGTGTAAACATCCCCAACATTTCAGCCACCCCTAAAATAGAGTTCGATGACCTGACAACAATTATTTGGCGCGGGACCATTCTCCTGTAAAAGTCGTGCCACGATATATTTCTGAATAGAAACATTGTGACCATGTGTCGTGACTGTCACGGGAGATGACTTTTACCAACGTACACTTTGTGAAAAGTCATCTGTGTACTCACGTAGATGACTTTTACAAAGTATTAGTAATAATAATAATAATCTCAGGACAATTCACACAACGCCATCTAGACCCAAGTTAAGCTAGCTAAAGCTTGTGTTATGGGTACTAGATAAGTGATACATATACATAGATTTTTTTTTTAATATATACATATTATACATAGAAAACACCCAGACCGATACATACAATCATACTCATGAATACAAATGTTTGTACCGTAGAAGGAATCGAACCCGCGACCATCGGGCGTAAAGCGGTGTGCCAGACCGCTAGACCACCGAGGTCGTCAAAAAGTAAAGTAAAAAAATTATAGCTCCAAAATATAACGAACAATGTTAAACATTCTCTAAATTAATTAATTCTTAATTGCTTAGACGTAATTAATTTTTTCATCGTGGTTACACTCTGTACAGTATCTGCGTGGGCAGCTCAGCCATCTATATATATATATATATATATATATATATATATATATATATATATGAATTGCCGTTCGTTCGTTCTAAAACTCGCGAACGGCTGAACGGATTGGGCAATTTTAGTAGTTAAATATTCGTGGAAGTCCAGGGATGTTTAAACGGTGATAAAACATGAAGAAATTGCATGTAAAATTGTAAAATCAACAATTTTCTTTTACCATACAAACTGTCAAACGCAATCAATAGCATATAAATTTCTTTATATTTATTATTATATAATAATAATAATAATAATCTCAGGACAATTCACACAGCGCCATCTAGACCCAAGTTAAGCTAGCTAGAGCTTGTGTTATGGGTACTACATAACTGATACATATACATAGATCAATTTTTTTTTTGTAAATACATACATATTATACATAGAAAACACCCAGACCGATACAAACAATCATACTCATGGATACAAATGTTTGTGCCGTGCGAGGAATCGAACCCGCGACCATCGGTCGTAAAGCGGTGTGCTTGACCGCTAGACCACCGAGGTCGTCATGTCATATATATGTATTATTCTTTATAATAAATTTCTTTAATTCTGAGGTGGAATGGAGTTCGCGGGGTCAGCTAGAACTGGACTTCCACGAATATTTCAAGACTAAAATTAGCCAAATCGGTTCAGCCATTCTCCAGTTTTAGCGAGACTAACGAACAGCAATTCATTTTTATATATATAATAGAATAGAATAGAAAATCATTTATTCAAATAAACTTACATTGAAGCACTTTTGAATAGTCATTACATTTTTTAATCTACCGCTCGTTCGGAAAGCTGTATCATCACAAGAAGAACGAGCGAGAAACTTGCGTGTTGCTCTTTTAAATAATTATATTATTACTTTACATTTTTAAGTTTAAGTGTGTGAATACAAACCACCAATTAGCACTAATTCTATTAAATACTCTTATATAGATTAAGTAATGAAATGGACTTCCGTAAACACCTAATTCGGTAAAATATACCCATACGAAAAGTCAATAACTATAGAAGCCTATGCACAACAAAAATCTGCAGATTCTGCCAAACTGAAGTGGAAAGGCCGCTACACATCCTATATGGTTGTAGCCCACTTATGCATAAACGAAATATCTCCTTTGGAAAGTTTACACTATCCTGAGGAGATAAAAACCATCGCTGCTAAGAGTATCCTTCAATTCTTGTCCCTGACGGGTCTAGGGAGCGGACTCTGAAAAAGGGCGAGCACAATAGATCTATGTAGGTCGCAATGCTACAGGTCCAAGCACTTGACAATAGCCGAAACAACCCCATAAAAAATAGGCGTCCATATATATTTAAGAAAAGATCTTAGTGTTAGAATAAAAAAATGTGACTATTCAAAAGTGCTTATTAATATAAGTTGTTTATTTGAATAAAGATTATTTCTGACGTTGTGAGTTGCAACCCTTGCATTTTCCGGGTTGAACAGCCCTACAGCCACTTCGCTAGAGCCCTCATAAATCTCAATACACTTCCATCGCTGACCTGACCCCCACTGGGCCGTTAACACTAAAACAATAGCAGTCTTAAGTGCTTTATATAAGAACCATATCTGAATAGTAAAGCTTATTTAATTGGTTATTAAAGTTTTATATATTAACTAGCTACTCGCCCCGTCTTCGCACGGGTGTACATGTATTACATATATAAATATTCCTCTTGAATCACTCTATCTATTAAAAAAACCCGCTTCAAAATAATTTGCGTAGTTTTAAAGATTTAAGTGTACATAGAGACGGATAGACAGCGACTTTGTTTTATACTATGTAATGATGATAAAAGATAGCTAATCTAATAAAATTCTGACTCTGCGTTACATCCTCTTCAAAATTCATTAACATCTGTTTAGTCATTTAGTAATATAAAGGTAAAAAATATAAACAGACAGACAAATAAACAGACTTTCCCACTTATATTAGTAAATAGCGAACCGTCCCGGCTTCGAACGGATGCATTACAAATCTTTGAAATTCTCGGCTTGTTCTATATAACACGCATGTATTATACATATAAACCTTCCTCTTGAATCACTCTATCTATTGCTGGAAACTGAATTAAAATCCGTTGCGTAGTTTAAAAGATATAAGTGAACAGACGGCGACTTTGTTTTATACTATGTAAAGATGATATACACTAGAGATGTATCAATGAACTACCTGCTATAGATTATGGCAGGGAATTCTTCTTCAGAGAAACTACCTACATTCTGGATCTAACACTGGAACATACATCCAGGTCGCGGAGAGTGCGATTTCAGAGGAGCTTCCTCCCGCGTACACTTAGATTGTGCAATGAACTACCTGCCGAGGTTTTCTCACGAGACTACAGCATGTGGTTTTTCAAGAAGAGTATAGTAAGGTTTCTTCAGGGTCGGCAACGCGCACGTGACAGCCTTGTTGTTTCAGGCGTCTATAGTCTACGGTAACCGATTACCATCAGATGGGTCGTATGCTTGTTTGCCACTTACGTGGTATAAAAAAAACTCGAGTTAGGTAATCAGGTAACTCGAGTTAACCCGAGTTAAATCGAGTTACCTGAATTTCAACTCGAGTTAACACGAGTTAGCACATCTCTCCCGAGTGAACCCGAGTTACCTGAATTTCAACTCGAGTTAACTCGAGTCATATATATTACGAGTTAGCACTTCTCTCCCTAGTTAACTGGAGTTACCTGAATTTCAACTCGAGTTAACACGAGTTAGCACATCTCTCCCGAGTGAACCCGAGTTACCTGAATTTCAACTCGAGTTAACTCGAGTCATATATATTACGAGTTAGCACTTCTCTCCCGAGTTAACTCGAGTTACCTGAATTTCAACTCGAATTAACTCGAGTCATATTTATTATCCGTTAGCACATCTCTAATATACACACCTACACTACGCCGTAACGTTTACGACATCTCTCAACACACAACCCGAGAACCCTAATGGCCCTTCCCCTCGCAGGAGACCCCTCCGTTCTACAAATCGGTCCCCGGGGGTCGCCTGGTGTTCTTCGCAGACTGCTATGTCTACACACTATACTACTCATTACAGCTGCGAAAAATTACGTAAAACAGATATTATTTGCTTACTAATATTATAAACGCGGAAGTTTATAGGTCTGGATGGATGTTTGTTACTTCACGCAAAAACTACCACATATATTTTAATAAAACTTTACAATAATATAGCTTACACATGAGAATAACATATCCTATTCCTCCTTCCTATACTATCCTATGTTTGTTACTTTTTCACGAAAAAACTACTAAACGGATTTTAATAAAACTTTGCAATAATGATAGCTTACACATGAGAATAACACATCCTACTAATATTATAAACGCGAAAGTTTGTGAGCATGGATGGATGTTTGTTACTTTTTCACGAAAAAACTACTAAACGGATTTTAATAAAACTAATATAGCTTATATATCAGAATAACATATAGGCTATAAATTACATGCGAGGGTGACCGCGAGCTCGGCTGCTATGTAAATAATAACACATAAAAATAAAGTTCAATATCTAAATTTTATAAAAAAAAAGATTAAATCGCCAACGTTTCAAATACATAACAATAAGCAAATACTTCATTTGAGTGGTCCTTCGAGCCGGATCACGTAGTAATAAAAGACAACCGTCTGTCATTAAGTATCATCCTTAAAAAAAATCTCGTTCATCCATATTCCTAACCTCATCCAGTACTACAATATACCATAAGAACCAGCAAATACACATATCCGAGTGGTACTTCGAGCCGGATCACGTGGTAATAAAAGACAAGAAACTGTCATTAACTATCATCCTTACATAAAAACTCTCGTTTCATCCACATTCCTAACTTCATCCAGTACTACAATATACCATAAGAACCAGCAAATACACATATTCGAGTGGTCCTTCGAGCCGGATCACATAGTAACAAAAGACCAGCGCCTGTCATTAGATATCGAGTGGTCCTTCGAGCCGGATCACATAGTAATAAATGGTTTCTTTAATCATTAGAAAACTCTCTTTTCATCCAAATCCCTAAATCATCCAGTTCTAACAAGTATACACACGTTTGTACAACTTTTCTACGCTATAAATCCAAATGTCAAATTACAGACCACTTTTCATGCTCCTGAAGCGTTACTTCCGAAGGTTTCAATAAAGATTAATACAATGGAATATAAAACTTGCAAGGGAGGCAATCCGCTTGCCCCCGGTAACTGTTCCCGGGGGATGCACGACCGCAGTTGTTGGGGCACTGCCAAAACTTTTGTGTGCTTACAGACGTATTCGTGTACTTTGATAAAATTATAATAGAGAAGAAATAGAATAGGAAGAATAGAAAATCAAAATAGAAATAGAAATAATCTTTATTCAAATAAACTCATTACAAGCACTTTTGAATAGTCATAGTTTGATTCTACCACTACTACGTCATAACATCTACCTGCATGCCAAAAATCAGCTCGATCCGTCCAGTGGTTAGGGCTTTGCGTTGATAGATCACTATGTCAGTCACCTTTGAGTTATACATATTTAGGTTAACACATTAATCGCCACGCTAATATCAGAAAAACTTTCACATGAACCATGGTATCTTTATCAGATAATATAGTTAAAAAAGGAAACTTAATGTATCACAGAACTTAGTTTTTTTCCCAAAATTCCAGGAAAAACACTATTGTTATGACACACATATAACTGATATTAAAACATTTTTTCTCGACAAACCGTGTCAGTCTTATATGTCTGACGCATCCAAACAAGATACAAGTATTCACCTGTTGTTTTGAACACTGCGCCTTCTACTAAATCGCGTACATCAGACATATATGTCTGACACGGCTCATGTGGAACTTCTTAGCGTCAGACATATATGTCTGACACGGCTCATGTGGAACTTCTTAGCGTCAGACATATATGTCTGACACGGCTCATGTGGAACTTCTTAGCGTCAGACATATATGTCTGACACGGCTCATGTGGAACTTCTTAGCGTCAGACATATACGTCTGACACGGCTCATGTGGAACTTCTTACCGTCAGACATTTATGTCTGACACGGCTCATGTGGAACTTCTTAGCGTCAGACATATACATATGTCTGACACGGCTCATGTGGAACTTCTTAGCGTCAGACATATATGTCTGACACGGCTCATGTGGAACTTCTTAGCGTCAGACATATATGTCTGACACGGCTCATGTGGAACTTCTTAGCGTCAGACAAATGGCGATTAACGTGTTAATGTTTGCGATCACACCTTATCACTCCAAAATGTATGCTACGTAACAACTTCTCTACTCTGTGGTCTTCATATATACATGGAAGGTGAAAACAATTTCAACCTTCCCATTATGTCTGTAGTCAATTTGCTAGAAAAAGAAATTCAAATGTGTTATAAAATATTTTCTTTGTAAAAAAGCTTATTATAAAATTGAAGAATTTATAAATGATAATAATGTTTTTGTAGAAAATATGTAACTTAAAATTCATAGCGCTGACAATGTTATCTGATTGAACAGAGATTAAGTGCGTAGCAGTTTATAAGTTTATCGTCGCATGCCTTGTTAATTAAATATAAGTAAATCAATATTTATTTAAAAGAGCAACACACAAGTTTCTCGCTTATTCTTCTTGTGATGAATCTGCATTCCGAATAAGCGGTAGAATAAAAAACTTGACTATTCAAAAGTGCTTATATTAAGTTTATTTGAATAAAGATTATCTCTATTTCTGTGGTCTGACCGTCCTAATGAGTTACAGAAAAAAAATGTATAAAATCGTTCAAATTACTATCTTAAATTTCAACTGCCCCAGACTCCGCAACAAAAGAAAGGGAAAAACGAAACATCACTGGCGCCCAACGGGGTTGATTCACCCTTTACGCAAACAAGTTTGAAGGGATGACAGCGCGGCGACAGCTACTCAAAACAAAGGGCTTTTCTTATACAGTTTCTTTTACTTTTTAGAGGTTTACGTCCGCGCAATTAAATCATGATACAGGTGTGAACGAAGGACTGTATATATATTAGGCTGGTAAATATACTGATGGAAAGACAGTACAAAAGTAAAATATATAACAGAAGAGTGACATATAACATTTTTCTACATCAAAATCATAAATCTATACATATAAATAAAATTAGAGTATCTGTTTGTAGTATAAAAATAACCGTTTTCAACTTTTGTCTATTTGTCTGTCTGTCTGTTTGTTCCGGCTAAAATGAAATGACTCTCCTCTCCTCTGAAATGACTGGACCGATTTTTTTCTTTATAGGCATTTTTTCTTCCAGACTTTTTTCGGCAGGTAGCTGATGTAATAAGGAGTAACTTAAGCTACTTTTATTTTAGAAAAATAAAGTTATATTCCATGCGGACGAAGTCGCGGGAACAGCTAGTTAGAAATAAAAAAAATGACAGAAAAGATGAATCGCTATGACAAATACATACCTCCCTTCATTTCAATACTTAGTACCTAATTATGATTTTTCGGTCGTTTCGGATTTGTCCTATAAGTTTCACTATCCCCTCCACACGACGGAACCGCTTTTTCGTGACCGAAAAATCCTGAAATAAGTTTATCTATATCCCCTCCACACGACGGAACCGCTTTTTCGTGACCGAAAAATCCTGAAATTCTCCATCTATAGTGTTCAAAATCTACCCTGTACCATCGTAAGCACAGATTATTATATTAGAGTCCGTTAGTTTTCTGTTCCCGCGGCCTTTGGTTCCAGAAATCCGCAGAACCATACAGGTACGTGATAAAAAAATATGTGATTAATGTGAGTGATTCAAACTACCTTTTTACAAAGTTTACCTCGTCAAAAATACCATATAAGTTTATTATAATAATAAATCTGGACAATTCCCACAGAAAAGAAAGAAAGAAGAAAGAAAAATATTTTATTCAGTGCTTTTCAACAATGTAAAAAATACAATACAATCACATAATATATAAAACAAGGGGAAAACAAAGATCAAATAAAATGTACATATAATTAAACTTAATTTACCGTGTTTTTTACATCTATACAGGCACTGAAATGTCTCCACTCAGCTTTCATGTATGTCCTATATAAACATACAGCTGGTTTTAGGTATCCGCTAAGAAAGGATTTTGATTAATTCTACCCCCAAGGGGATAAAAGTTTGTATGAAACTTTGTCAATTTTAAACCGATCGGGCTGAGACTTTGTATGCATAAAGCTACTATGACGTAGGCATCCCCTAAGAAAGGATTTTGATAAATTCCACCGTTTAGGGGAAAAATTAACGCGAGCGAAGCTGTGGGCAAAAGCTAGTAATGTATATACTATGAGTACATAACAACAGGCTCCCGTCATTGTTTCTACGAAGGCAACGAGAAAGTTGTAATATAATGATTACCATAAATTATCATATTTTTCATAAACAAAAAAAATTCGGAATATTACCTTCATTACATAGTATAAAACAAAGTCGCTGTCGCTGTCTGTCCGTTCCTATGTATGCTTAAATCTTTAAAACTACGCAACGGATTTTGAAGCTGTTTTTTTAATAGATAGAGTGATTCAAGAGGAAGGTTTATATGTATAATACATGTACACCCGTGCGAAGCCGGGGTGGGTAGCTGAAGAGTTCGTTTGTTTGAACGCGCTAATCTCAGAAACTACTGGTTGGAATTGAAAAAAAAATTTTTGGATTGGCATTGGATAGTCCTATTTTCGAGGAAGGCTTTAAGCTATATAACATTACGCTACGACCAATACGAGCCGAGCTGCAATGAAAAATATTGCAAAAGGTGAAGAAATTAAACGCAGACGAAGTTGCGCGGGTCTACTAGTGTATAAACCTTCGGGGAAGCCTTCGTTACCATTCTCCACGGGTAGAATAACATAATAAAAAACAAATTCAGTCTGTTTGTTAACATTTTAAGCAAGGTCCATATTAATGTGGATGGTTATAAGGGCAGAGGAACGCCGAAAAAGAGATATTTTTTTTAATATTTATTTATAAGTATTACATATATACAATTTGTTTTTACAATTATCGCCAACCTGCTTTGCAGTTTGTTGGCGAATAAGGACACTCATTTTTACTTATACTTAATTTACAATTCAACTATAATATAGAACTTATACTAATGCATTTTCTCGAGTAACCATCTTTTCAAATTAAATTTAAATATTTCTTTACTTGAACAATCGTTTACGTTATAAATTTCATTGAATATTCGTGGCGTAATGTACCTTCTTGTTCTCTCACCATAATAGTTGCATACCGCCGGTTCTCCGGTTCGATGGATGGACTGTGTGAAAGATGATATGGTAAGAAAGGGAGTAAATAACGAGATGACTGCGAACAGGGATGAATGAAAACTTTTACCTAAATGCCGTCTGTACAAAGTCAGTAATTCATTCTATGGTAATTGCGTAAGATTTTATAATAAACTGTCAGAATCTGCACTAAATCTGACAGAGAGGCAATTCAAATCTTATATTAAAGAATTCTTGTGTAAGAAAGCCTATTACAGGATAGACGACAACATATCAAGTAAATAATTAGTTTATTAGCATACAACGTTATAATTTGTTTATCTCATTGCTTTCTTGATTTAATTATTTTAGAAATATGAAAGCGTAGCGGTTTTTGTATTGATTGCCGCATGCATTGTTATGTGAAATGTGAATACTATAACCATCAGATGGCAATTGTGAGCAGCTATGACGTGGTCTGGTGTTTTGAGTAGTCATGCACACTAAAATGTCCAGACTTGTGGCGGCGTGGTTGGCCGGGTCATTGGGCTCCCTAAAATATGGTCGAGCGCAGTGGTGGCTGGCTCATCCGTCATGCTCGTAAACGGGTGCTGCTTGTGTGGACTGGTCTGCTCTAATCACTATGACTTATTTTCTCTTATTAATTGTTTAACCAGTTGTTGTATATTGAATGTTTTTTCTATTTTATTATTTAATTGAATTAGTGCTAATCGGTGGTTTGTATTTACACACTTAAACTTAAATTGTAAGTAAGAATAAATTATTTAAAAGAGCAACACACAAGTTTCTTGCTTGTTCTTTTTGTGATGAGATAGCATTCCGAATAAGCGGTAGGTTAAAAAAAAATGTTATGACTATTCAAAAGTGCTTCAATGTAAGTTTATTTGAATAAATGATTTTCTATTCTATTCTATTCTATAGTAACATCAGTACTAATATATGTTACTCTAGATCGGAGGTTTTTTGTCGTAGACCGATTGTTAGATATTTACATCATACACTTCAGATTATGTGTATGATGATGTTATTTCGACGCGGACGAAGTCGCGAGTACAGCTAATACGCAATAAGATTAAATCAGTCGTAGTGATAGGAGCAGACCAGTCCCTACAAAAACGGTAGATCAACGAGGTCGTCAAACAAAATGGATTCTCTACATACAGACCGTATTGTATGACAATTTCTTAAAATCCCCGCTGTATAAAGACAATATTTGTCTGCCATTATCGTAACTATTTCCCCCGAGGGCCGCCCCGTCCCCTGGGGGTTGGAATTCCGACCCTACCACCCGGGTTTACGATCCACTGTTATCCGTACGTAAACTGTAAAGTGCGATATTATCACATTAATGATTAAGGACGACCGGATAGGAGATTCTTTTTTATGTAATTGGAATGGTAAACACATAGAAGACTCGCCTGATGGTAAGTGGTAACCGGCGCTGTATTAACCTGACAATCAGCGCTGTATGCACCTCATGATGTCGGAATGGTAAACACATAGAAGACTCGCCTGATGGTAAGTGGTAACTGGCGCTGTATTAACCTGACAATCAGCGCTGTATGCACCTCATGATGTCGGAATGGTAAACACATAGAAGACTCGCCTGATGGTAAGTGGTAACCGGCGCTGTATTAACCTGACAATCAGCGCTGTATGCACCTCATGATGTCGGAATGGTAAACACATAGAAGACTCGCCTGATGGTAAGTGGTAACCGGCGCTGTATTAACCTGACAATCAGCGCTGTATGCACCTCATGATGTCGGAATGGTAAACACATAGAAGACTCGCCTGATGGTAAGTGGTAACTGGCGCTGTATTAACCTGACAATCAGCGCTGTATGCACCTCATGATGTCGGAATGGTAAACACATAGAAGACTCGCCTGATGGTAAGTGGTAACCGGCGCTGTATTAACCTGACAATCAGCGCTGTATGCACCTCATGATGTTGGAATGGTAAACACATAGAAGACTCGCCTGATGGTAAGTGGTAACCGGCGCTGTATTAACCTGACAATCAGCGCTGTATGCACCTCATGATGTCCCACGGCTACCTTGTGCCATCGCACCGCTCGCCATTGACAGGGAATTCATCTCCACACGCTGGAACCTAAGTGGTCTCGGACAGTGCGGTTTCAGAGGAGCTTCCTCCCGCGTACACTTACATTGTGGAATGAACTACCTGCCGAGGTTTTCTCACGAGACTACAGCATTTATGAAATTTAACTTGAACATAAATTATATCACGACGAAAGATTGGACTATTTTATATCAAAAAAGGCAGACAAAGTCGCTGATTGTAGCTAGTAATGTTATATAAACAGCACTTCCTTTTACAAAGTCAGTCAAAACGAGTTCCTTACAAAGGACTTTAATACAAACCAACTTGAACCTAACATGTTCAAATAATTATAACAAATTTTATGAATTTAACTCTTATTGCCTTTATAATAAAACTCAATGTCGTATATCATACCACTGTATGGGTGTCCCTAACTTGTTCAAATCATTATAACAAAATTTTAAGAATTTAACTCTTATTACCTTACACATAGATCTCAATTTCGTATATCATAAACACTGTATGGGTCGACGTCTAACAATTATATTAAGGCTATTGTATTCTTGTATATTTATTACAGGTGATATGTCAGAGACCACCATAACATGACCTTTGAAGATAAAGCACGGTTCCGATCATACGGCTCAGCTTACACTGGATAATTTCCAGGTGATATCAAAACGGTCATTATTACATGACCTTTGAAGATAAAGCAGTTCTACGGGTACGTGGTTCAGCTAACACTGGGCACCATTGTACAATGGGGTTGCTGGGAATAACACAAATTATAATGGCATTAAAAGGGAACCACCATGAAAGGAACACTCAGACGGCGGGCCGTATACATAATATCCTAATGACAGATATATTTAGCCCGACTTCACAAAAGAAGGAAGGGGTTTGTTAGTAATGTGGACTATTAACTCCATTGCTATCAAGGTACCATGTCAGGTTGACCTCCATGCGGTTGTCCCTGGAAACCATCATGATAAATTCCTAGTGAATTTGTCACAAAATGCTAACTGACCTGACCTCATGCTCATCTTATCATCCTCCACTGGTGCCCCGCCAGCGCATACCGTTAGCGCAGGCGGGTGCACCATTCCATTATCATTAAAAAAATACGAGTACCTGTCTGACCCATATTTCGCTGAGATAGTCATCGTAGGAATCTGCTTGTAATTCTTACCTGAAACAATAATAATAATAATAATAAATAATGAAAAAAAAACCAGCAAAAGCTGAAAGAAAAAAAATAAAAAAATAATAATAATAATCGGCCCGTAAGTGTGGAGAAAACCAGCAAACGCTGAGAGAGTGAGACGATAGAGAGAATATTAATAATAATCTCAGGACAATTCACACAGCGTCATCTAGACCCAAGTTAAGCTAGCTAAAGCTTGTATTATGGGTACTAGATAACTGATACATATATATAGATATTTTTTTTTGTAAATACATACATGTTATATATAGAAAACACCCAGACCGATACAAACAATCATACTCATGAATACAAATGTTTGTGCCGTAGAAGGAATCGAACCCGCGACCATCGGTCGTAAAGCGGTGTGCCAGACCGCTAGACCACCGAGGTCGTCAAAAAGTAAAGTAAAAAAATTATAGCTCCAAAATATAACGAACAATGTTAAACCTTCTCTAAATGAATTAATTCTTAATTGCTTAGACGTAATTATGAATACAAATGTTTGTGCCGTGCGAGGAATCGAGCCCGCGACTATCGGACGTAAAGCGGTGTGCTGACCGCTAGACCACCAGGTCGTCAGAGATAATAAGTAAGTATAATTTAGTCAGAAAAAAACATTTTTTTTTTTAATTTAAATCATTCACCGCACAGTCTAAGCAGACCTTGTATAAAATATATTATATATAAAATTCTCGTGTCACAGTTTTCGTTCCCATACTCCTCCGAAACGGCTTGACCGATTCTCATGAAATTTTGTGAGCGTATTGAGTAGGTCTGAAAATCGGCCAACACATTTTTTCATCCCCCTAAATGTTAGGGGTAGTCCACCCCTAAATTTTTTTATTTTATGTTTTAGACGAAATTTTTAGTTTCTATTTTTTTATGATACAACATACAAAAATACATACAATCCTAAATTTTCACCTTTCTATCATCAACCCCTATTTTTTATAGCGTTATTAATTTATATGGCAACGTTTGCTGGGACAGCTAGTATTCTATATATCTATCTATTCAAATATGACGTCACGATATTGATTGTCCATTCAAATCAGCGAGATGAAACACCCTACCAGAGTTCCAGGAACATATACAATCATCTACAGAATGGGATTGGTTAATTTATAATGTAATACTAGCTGTTACTCGCGACTTCAACCACGTAGTATCAAAATATATAAAATTCATAAAATAAAAGTAGCCTAAGTTACTCATTATAACATTAGTTTATCTACGAAAGTCCCGTCAAAAGCGGTCCAGCCAAACAAGTGGTACACATTGACTAATAAAGTTTAAATACAAATACATACTAAGATACATTATATACATATAGAAAACACTCAGATATATACAAACTATCATACTCATGAATACAAATATTTGTACCGTGCGAGGAACCGAACCCGCGACCATCGGAATGCGGTGTACTAAACCGCTACACCACTGAGGCCGTCTCTCTCAATCTCACAATATATACTATAGCATTATATATTTAGAAACAAACAGATGTACGGTTTATTACTACTGTTTTATTTTAGATCCAGATCTAGACACGCGGTAGCGTGTCAAGCCGAGTTTCAAGTAAACTGGCAAGCAGCACCGTGTGTATATTTACACGAACCATTTGGAGCCACTTTTGACCCCCACATAACTCAAAAACTCTTTCACACAAACCTGTTAAATTTGGTTCATATATTGAGACTTGTGAGATAAATATGTGTTCCAAATTTCATAAACATATCTCAAACGGTTATTTAGATATTAATGTCCAAAACTCGTCATTTTTATCACTGACGACCTAGGAAGTTCAAATTTGGCATGCAGATAGGTAATTAGGTGAATATAAAGGAAAAAATCTGAAACTGGTAAATTGTTATCATTTTACTATAATTTCTCACTTTAATTGATTATATTTCAACTTATACTGGACGAATACTAAAATTCTATGAAAACGTCGATAGCCACCAATTGACATTGATCCCTGGCAAAATAGCTCATCTTGTACTGGACGGAAAGTAATATTGTATGAAAACGTCGATCATTACCAATTTACGTTGACCCCTTTACATCAGTGTCGATAACTAGCAAACTTCAAATATTGCATTGAGCGGTAAACACTAGTTTCTATAATAAATAATATACTGTAGCCTAAGGTCTAACTTGGCTAGTTTTCATATACGAAATATAATGTAGCCTTCGCAAGTTCTAAACATGTTACTTGTCGGTTCCTATTTTAATATTAGTAGTAACTAGCAATCGAAAGTAATAATTGGTATATGAGAACTGGCCAAGTTAGACCTTAGGCTACAGTATATTATCCTAAGTTATAAGAAGAAATGATATTTTATATTGTTATAAATACATTTCAGAACAGATCATTGAACTTGGCACCCAATTAGATCTCTTTTGTCGTAGAAGTCAACAATCAAGGCATATATCGTAATATTAAACTCGGCTATCATTTCACATTTATGTTTTTGATGGGATCTTCTATACAAAGGACACTTAGTCGATTGGATTCATTTGTAATTCTAATTCAAGTATGAGACGTCATTTCTTTTATCTTCGTTGAAACAGTTAATAATAAAAAAACGTCTTGATTCTAGGGCTGCATCGCTTACTCCTCTTTTTCCCGACTACTCTAATGCTTGGCCGCAGATGGCGTTTACAGCTTCACCGGACGAGTACAGCACTCCAAACCAAAGGAAGGACTTATGGAGCGGCTGAAGGCCAACTCCCGCCTGACGGATACGACTTTTTAAGAATGATATATTAAGGTTTCTTAAGGGTCAGCAACGCGCACGTATTAACCCTGGAGTTTCAGGCGTCCATAGGCTACGGTAACCATTTAACATCCATACCATAGTAGTATAAAATGGTATTTGCCATGACCATCAACAAATCACAAGGTCAATCCTTAAAAGTTTGTGGTTTAAATCTAGAACATTCATGTTTCTCCCATGGTCAATTATACGTGGCATGTTCACGGGTCGGAAGACCATCAGCGTTGTTTGTTTTTGCGCCTGATAATAAAACAAAAAATGTCGTATATCACAAGGTACTTAAATGAAGAGCAACCAATGTACTAAAATACAGAAATAATTATGAATGATTAATGTAGGTATTTAAATGTTTTTGTATTTTTTCCAATTAAAAAAAAAACTGCTTATTTATTGCCATTAAGGCGGAACAAAGTTCGCCGGGTCAGCTAGTAGTAGTATAAAAAAAACTTTAGTCTGAGGGCACCACTAGGGGTTCGAACCTCAAGCTGTCGTAATTTCGATCCCCGTTTGAATTGGACGGGGGATCGATCGAGCCTGAGGTCAGTGCAGTTAGCCCATCATGATAGATTAATCAGATATTTATCATAATAGTTTCCAGGGGAACCGTGTGGAGGTCAACCTGACATGGTACATCGCTAACACCATTACTAGACCCCATGATAATCACATAAGTAACGATCTCCTTGTATGTATATTATCTATATCTATTACATTTTCATTAATAATTTAAAAGCCACGCGCATGTAGGTGGAGCTCTTGCCACTTTCCACGATCTTCTATCATGCTCTTTAAATTGATACGACACGACTCCAATTTTGTCTTTAATTTGCTTGATGCAGCTGTGCCTGAGTCTTTATCTCCTCGTCTTTCCTTCGTTATCTTCTGTGTCAATCAAATATAAAAACAACAATCTATTTTCCACTTTCATTTTTAATCATATCTTTACATCTAATAGTACTACGCCATTGTTTTTAGTGGATGAGAATGAAATGCTGCTCCCGCTTGCGCTAAAGGTTACGCAGCACCAGTGGAGGATAAGGATGAGGTCAGGTCAATTAGCCCATCGTGACAAATTCACCAGGTATTATATGATAGGTCCCAGGGGAAACCATATATTTCTAGCAATAGGGTCAAATTAGAACAATATTATGCTCTTTAACTGTTAATACAACAAGACTCCAACATGGTCTTTAACCCCCTCCGATCGAACCCCTGTCCAATTCAAACGGGGATCGAACTTACGACAGCTTGATCCGAGGTTCGAACCCCTAGCGGTGCTCTCAGACTAAACTCGTATCCGTCAGGTGGGAGTTGGCCTTCGGCCGCTCCATAAGTCCTTCCTTTGGTTAGTGCCATCTGCACTCAGCCTCTATCGACCGGTGAAGCTATAAAGGCTAGCTGCGGCCAACAGCATTAGAGTAGTCCGCCAAAAAAATTGTCTATAATTAGCTAGATGTAGCTGTACCTTGGTCTTTCCTTCGTTACCTTCTATAATAATAATAATAATAAATTATTATTATCATTATTTGTGTGTTTCGCTTTCTCAGTCTTTTTGCTGGGGTTTTACGCTTTGTGGCGTATACCACACTTACGAGCCAAAACCAAGTAAGTGCAGTGTGTGTGTATGTGTGTGTGCGCGTGTGTATACGTGTCAGTGTGTGTGTACTATATTATTATTATTATTGTTATTCTTTATTTTTTCTCAGCTATTGCTGGTTTTCTCCACACTTACGGGCCGAAACCAAGTAAGTGCAGAGTGTGTGTATGTGTGTGTGCGCGTGTATGTATGTGTGTGTGTGTGTGTACTTATTGTGTGCCTGGTGTGACTGGTGTTATATCATTTTCATCGATTTCGAGAAATTTTCGGACTGTACGACAAGTATTTAAGATGGCAGCTTTTTGAAGGGTGATGTAAAGTGTTTTTTGTATATCTAATTGTTTCAGGCTATGATGTAGGTGTTTGGGTATGATACCTGTAGATGAGAGGACTATGGGTATTATATAAACTTTTTCCTATTATTATTATTATTATTCCTAACTTCCAAAAAAAATCTCTTAAAGAGAGGAGATGGCAACTTACCCCCGGTAGAAGCACAGTCGGCAGGGGTTCAGGGCCCCGGCCGACTATTTTTTTTTTTTTTTATATATGTATTATATATCTCCCATTGATGGGGTAATAGACTGATCATTGCGGGTAAAAATCACCAAACAATGACAGTATAAATTATGAATGATGAGGATGGATAATTTTTAAGTGGAAGACAAAAATTTGCGGACTATTCTACAAGTGTTTAATATTACAGCTTTTTGGAGAAGGATGAAAGTAAGTGGGTGAAGTTGTAATATCTTGAGGCTAGTGTTATTATTATTATTATTGTATGCTATTCAAGAATCACAGAAACAACAATTTTGCGAAATGGTATTAAATTGTATTGATATATTTAGTAGCGGAAATGTAATGTTTGGTGTAGGCGGGCCGGTGTGAAACCGTCTGTTGCAAGCTGTCTAGCTCGGAGAAAGTGATCTTTATTGCGTCTGTATACTACACAACTATATCTAAATATATATAACTCAAACGTGACTGACATAGTGATCTATCAACGCACAGCCCAAACCACTGGACGTATCGGGCTGAAATTTGGCATGCAGGTAGATATTATGACGTAGGCATCCGCTAAGAAAGGATTTTCATTAATCCTACCCCCAAGGCGATAAAATAGGGGATGAAAATTTGTATGAAACTTTGTCAATTTTAAACCGATCGGGCTGAGACTTTGCATGCATAAAGCTACTATGACGCAGGCAGTATTTATATTCATATGCTTGTAGTAAAAGACGTTTATTTCAATATTACAAACAGACACTCCAATTTTATTTATATGTATAGATATTTAACTAATAACTCTTGTCCGCTATCAGGATCTAATCACGCTTGTCCGGACACCGTACATGCGACGTCACTATCGACGGGTCCAGAATTATCTATCTATCTAACTATCTACCAGACTCCCGGGTCCGGTTATAATTCACGCACCCGGGTAATCTCACGTCAATCTGATTTACAACTAGCCGTCCAGGGGTTTCGGCAACGAATTTATGAATATTATTTAAATCACTAGTTGTTCCCGTGACTTCGTCCTCGTGGAATTTTAGTTTTGTATTTCTAAAATAAAAGAATTTTTCTAAAATGAAAATAGTCTAAGTTACTCCTTATTACATCTGCTGCCAAAAAGTCCCATCAAAATCGGAACACCGGCTAATCTCTGAAATGGCTGGACCGACAGACAGACAGACAAAAATTAAAAAAAAAATGTTATATAACATTTTTTAGTCATATGGATGTAGTAAAAAACGGTTATTTCAACATTACAAACATACAGTCCAATTTTATTTATATGTATAGAGGTATAGATGTTATAGATTAACCGGCTCTTAAGACGAATAATTTTATGGCAAATAAAGGTGTTTCACAGTCGGCTCGTGACCACGGCTAGTGCAACCTAGTCAAAACGTCGAGAGAGGTAATCTTTATCCGCCATAAAATTATCCGTGTTAATACCCGGTTAATAATATAAATAATGAATTTATGCATAGTTAAAAAAAACAGTAATTCAATTGAGTTTCTTGCCAGTTCTTCTCAATTGTATCTACATACCGAACTGGACAGTAGGGAAAAAAATAAATTTATAATGTAAAAATTTGACGTTCATAAGCGGCTAAAATGTCCTACATGAATAAATAATTTTTTAATTTGAATTTGAATTAATTAATCAAAATATCTTTATTCATGTAGGTCTATTACCGAGTCTTATGATATGCCAAATCTACCGTTAGTACGGAGTTTAGTACTAAGTGTGAGACACACGCTTGTGTATGAGATATGAGAGTGAAATTACATAAACAATATTCTAGGAGTTATACGCAAAATTAAGAGGCTCAAAAAGGACGTCTTTTAATATTTTTTAATTAAAAGTTTTTGAAACAACCTATGAATGACAGCCCTGAAGATCATTCCCAAATACATTGTTTACCAGTCATATCAAACTGATGAGTGGCAACCCTGAAGATCGCTCGCAAATACATTCACCCTCTGATCGGTCCCCCGTCTAATTCAAACTAGGATCAAATACGACGGGCTGAGCCGAGATTCGAACCCCTAGCGGTGCTCTCAGACTAAAGTCGTAACCGTCAGGCGACAGTTGGCCTTCAATCATTCCATAAGTAATTCCGCGCATTTGGAGTGTCATCTGCACTCGCCCCCTATCGTCCGGCGAAGCTGTAAAGGCTAACTGCGGGCAACAGCATGAGAGTAGTCCGAAAAAAATGTTTCGTGCAGGCGGGAGTTGGCCTTCAGCCGCACCATAAGAACTTCCATTGGTTTGGAGTGCCATCTGCACTCGCCCTCTATCGTCCGGTGAAGCTGTAAAGGCCAGCTGCGGTCAACAGCATTAGAGTAGTCCAAAACAAAATGAAAATACATACGTTGAAATAGAAATAGTAATAATCTTTATTCAAATAAATTCATTACAAGCACTTTTAAATAGTCATATTTTTGATTCTACCACTCATTCGGAATGCAGAGTCATCACAAGAAGAATGAGCAAGAAACTTGTGTGTTGCTCTTTTATCTATACATCTATACATATAAATAAAATTGGAGTGTCTGTTTGTAATATTGAAATAACCGTTTTTTACTACATGCATATGAATATAAATACGATACATACACCAAATTATTTTTTTTACACATTTTGACTGTCTGTCTGCCTATTTGTTCCTGCCAATCTCTGAAATGGCTGTACCGATTTTGATGGGACTCTTTTTTTTGGCAGGTAGCCGGTGTAATAAGGAGTAACTTAGGCTACTTTTATTTTAGAAAAATAAAGTTAAATTCCACTTGAACGAAGTCGCGAGTACTACAGCTAGTTATATATGTATGTATATCTGTATGTTAATATATATATATATATATATATGTATATATTATTTACCATTATCACATAAAACCAACGAGTGGCAACCCTGAATATCCCTTTCAAACACAACAGTCAATATCTGATCAGTTCTCGCTGCCTCAGCAGATTGTAACCCGGATTACACTTATACAAGTTTGGCAGTTACCACTGATCTAGATCCATTGCGAAAATTCTGGAAGCTTCGGATATTATTCCTTTGTTTTGACATGGAATACACCAAAACAGAGTAGTTATGATAATTGTGTGGGACTGTGTTGTGTATGTGTGTGTGTGGCGCTGGGGTCGGTGCAGCCAACGATGGTGGTAATAAAAATGTGTCGTAACATACTATATGAAAGCAAGAGCAATAAAAGGAATGATGGGAATAACAAAACCATAGCAACCGATGTAAAATATAAATTAAAAATAAGGAATAGTCGTACCAGCCAACGTAAATGTAAATGTAAGGGACTCCTTACATTCGGGCCGCTGTACAGGACTCTGTACAGCGGCCCTCTCAGAACAATTCACACAGCGCCATCTAGACCCAAGTTAAGCTAGCTAAAGCTTGTGTTATGGGTACTAGACAACTGATACAAATACATAGATATTATTTTTTATAAATACATACATATTATACATAGAAAACACCCAGACTGATACAAACAATCATACTTATGAATACAAATGTTTGTGGCGTGCGAGGAATCGACCCGCAATTGTAGGTAGGAAGACGGTGTGTCCAACCGTTAGACCACCGAGGTATGCATCATTACACAATATAAAACAAAGTCGCTGTCGCTGTCTCTCCGTCCCTATGTATGCTTAAATCTGTAACGCTACGCAACAGATTTTGATTTGAATTAAACAATATATTCCTATATTAATTACTGGCTACCCACCCCGGCTTCGCGCGGGTGTACATGTATTATACATATAAACCATCCTCTTGAATCACTCGTATCTATTAAAAAAATCGTTTCAAAATCCGTTGCATAGTTTTAAAGATTTAAGCATTCATAGGGACGGACAAACAGCGTCCGCGATTTTGTTTTATACTATGTAACGATTGTTACACATTGCGTGGTGAAACCATCAATACCTACACGAACACGTGCGCGCATTTATCAAAAGCCCACAATTTTGACGCGGCACACGCGACAATCTCTCCCATATTGCATATATGGACGCACATTACTCGTGTACGATTTTGGCTCGCTTCCAAAGCCGTACAATAGCAGTTATTCATTATTACAAATTGGCTAAAATTGTGTTGGACTACGATTTTGTTTTTTATATAACTGGAATAATAATATCACTGGACCATTTACATTTTTTTATGCTACTACGTTGGCAAACAAGCATACGGCCTGATGGCAAATGGTTACCGTAGCCTATGGACGCCTGAAACACCACGTGCGCGTTGCCGACCTTTAAGAAACCTTAATATACCCTTCTTGAAAAACCCCATGCTGTAGTCTCGTGAGAAAACCTCGGCAGGAAGTTCATTCCACAATGTAAGTGTACGCGGGAGGAAGCTCCTCTGAAACCGCACTGTTCGGGACCACTTAGGTTCCAGCGTGTGGGGATGAATTCCCTGTCGATGGCGAGCGGTGCGATGGTAAAAGCTGTAGACATCATGTCGAACAATTCCTCGGAACACATTGTATATTTGGTAGAACACATAAAACGAAGTCTCGGCTCAAGTTCGGCGGCAGCGGTTCATTAACATAACATAGCGCCATCTAGTCCCAAGTTAAGCAGAGCTTGTGTTATGGGCACTAGACAACTGATTAAAATACCATCATCTGCTTCTTCCTTATATCATTCTTTTGTGGTCGGCGTAATATGTTTTTCTCTTCCATTAATCTCTGTTCGCAGTCATCTCGTTATTTACTCCCTTTCTTATTACATCATCTTTCACACAGACCATCCATCTCGTTTTTGGCCTTCCTTTGCCTTTATAACCATCCACAATTATATGTAATACTGATACAAATACATACAAAAACATAATATGTGTATATATACTATATATATATATATGTTTGGTGCAGAAATATTGCAAACTTTTGCAAGTATTTCTAATATGACAATATTATCTGATTGTACAAAGAATGAGTGCGTAGTAATTTCTATGTTGATTATCGATCGCCTCTTACTGGTTTTTATGTATTTAATTATTTAAAAGATCAATACATAAGTTTCTTGCTCATTCTTCTTGTAAAGAGTCTACGTTCCGAGTGAGTGGTAGAATAAATAATGACTTTTTTTTATAACATAGGAGACGAACGAGCATGCAGTTCACCTGATGGTAAGTGACTATTCAAAAGTGCTTATATTGTGATTGAGTTTAATTTTACAAATATGATATCTATTTCTATAATATAAGTCACATTTTCAACGATCAATATCTCAATAATATTATAAATGCGAAAGTTTGTAAGTATGGACGTTTGTTAATCTTTCACGCAAAAACTACTGAACGGATTCAATTCAAATTCAAAATATCTTTATTCAGTAGGTCTATTACAGACTCTTATAATATGTCAAATCTACCGTCAGTTCGGAATGATTTCGAGATGAGAAGAACTGACGAGAAACTCAGCTCGTATTCTTTTCAAATAAATGTTGTACATGTTTACAATAATACAGATTCATTTTTAAATTCAAATTTGGGAGAATAGAGTGACCACCAGCATATGCTACTGCAAAAAACAAACAAGATTTGGATGAAACTTTACAGTAATATAGCTTATGCATCAGAACAACACATAGTCTATATTTTATATTGAAATTTAATGTGGATGAAACCGCGGGCACAGCTAGTAGCCTATAATCCAGAAGGTCAACGCCGGAAACATCTGTCTATAGGATGTTTGTCTTCTTTTTTCTTACACACCCTGTATTCAACATCAAATATGATCCTGTACAGTTGATTGGATAGCAATGTGCCGTCAAATTGAATGAATCCCTCTAGTTAGACGGCCAGGTGCGCCCGCGCAGCTCTGATATCCAAAACATCCATTGTCCAGCCATCCATTGTGTTGAGTGGACGTATGCTTTGTTATAACTTTGTAGATCGCTTATAATAATAACTAGCTACTCGCCCCGTCTTCACACGGGTGTACATGTATTATATATATAAACCTTCCTCTTGAATCACTCTATCTATTAAAATAAACCGCTTCAAAATTCGTTGCGTATTTTTAAAGATTTAAGCATACATAGGGACGGACAGACAGCGACAGCGACTTTATTTTATATTATACATTATTTATATAAGTATACTCACGCCACCATGCTCCCCCCGGTGCAGGCCTGCTCCAACTCCTCAATGAGCGCACGCTTCTCCGGAGTCAGGTCCTCGGGACGTACCACATCAATTTTATTCAGGACCACAATGAGGGGCTTGTTGATGAACAGTGGTTTTATATATATATTATTTTGTTAAATAATTAATTTGTTTATATAAGTAACTAGCTACTCGCCCCGGCGTCGCCCGGGTGTACATGTATTATATATATAAACCTTCCTCTTGAATCACTCTATCTATTAAAATAAACCGCTTCAAAATTCGTTGCGTATTTTTAAAGATTTAAGCATACATAGGGACGGACAGACAGCGACCGCGATTTTGTTTTATACTATGTAATGATTATATATTCCTTCGCAACAGGTCCAACTGATCTGGCGCGACATTCCCGCCCACCGGCCCGCACCGCATCTCGTTTCTGCAAATTCACGACTTACGACACGCGCCGACTGCGTTGTTAATCCGCGAAATGGTAATGAGGTTCGATGACCGACCATTTTATATTAACCCTGGATGAATCCATACCAAACTAAGCAAAGCTTGTACAATAACTGATGGAATTACTTAAATATTTCTTTTTGAAATAACCGAAATCAATACGAATGTTTATATCGTTCGAGAATCGAACCAGGGACCATCAGAAGTAAAGCGGAGGATCTCAGGGACCATCACTTTATGAGGCTGAGTCTTAATAGAATAGGATAGAATAGAAAGCACTTTTGAATAGTCATAGTTACTTTTTTTAATCTACCGCTTATTCGGAAAGCTGTCACATCACAAGAAGAACGAGCAAGAAACTTGTGTGTTGCTCTTTTAAATAATCCTTGTAACTTTACACTTTGTAAGTTAAAATGTGTGAATACAAACTATCAACTAGCATTAATTTATTGTAGTCAGAATATTAAACCTATACCTATATATAAATTGGAGTGTCTGTTTGTAATATTGAAATAACCGTTTTTTACTACATACATATGAATATAAATACGGTACATACACCAAAATAACATTTTTTACAATCTTTGTCTGTCTGTCTGTTTGTTCCGGCTAATCTCTGAAATGGTTGGACCGATTTTGACGGCACTTTTTTTGGCAGGTAGCTGATGTAATAAGGAGTAACTTAGGCTACTGTTATTTTAGAAAAATAAATTAAATTCCACGCGGACGAAGTCACGGGAATAGCTAGTATACAATAAGAAGTACTAATGTAAAGTGATAATTTTTTTTAATTCTAATCCTTTTCTTTGAGTACAAATAATGTTTTATTTTAGGACGTTCAAAAAAAAACTAGAAATTGTTCTGTAAACAAGTGTTTCTTTTAAATGTGTTTATTTAATATTACACCATCTTTTGGTTGCAGCTAACATTTTGATAAAATCAGTTTGTTTTTATTGCGTAAACGGTTATTAGTGCAATCGCTACCTTTTTTAAAACTTAGGTACGTAACGTAATCTTTTTAAATTATAAACAAAAGATCAAATATCACCCACATACTATATACATATATATGTGTATAAAGGAATACTTGCTTAGCATCCCTTTACGGTTTGCTTTTAGGCTCGTTATTGTGAGTCAATTGCTCTCTCATCGACTTCCAATAGATGGCACTAATTGTTAAAGATGAGTAGAAGTATGGTGGATTGTAAAACTGGGATTGTGAGTGACAGTCATTGAAAGTAACAGTGTTTTGGTGAAAAGGATCGACAAATAAACATTAAATGTCGTTTCTTTGTTCTACAGGTAATGTTTGTTGCATTGCGGTGACTCTTTAATGATTTGTAGTTTGTTTGTATATAAAATTGTAAAAGTTTCAATAAAATTTCTTTGTTCTACAGAGCAACGCATGGTTTAATTTGTCGAGAGAACTAATATACAATAGATAATTGACTTATATGTATATATAATAGTAATGTGGACTGATGAACTTATTGCTAGCAATGTACCACGTCAGGTCGACATCCACGCGGTACCCCTGGAAACCATCGTGACATACGTGACGGTAGAGAAAAAAATATAATGTAAAAACTTGACGTACATAAGCGGCTGAAGTGTCCTACATGAATAAATGATTTTTGAATTTGAATTTGAATTTGAATATATTCTTAGTGAATTTGTCACCATGTGCTAACTGACCTGACCTCATGCTCATCTTATCATGCTCCACTGGTGCCCCGCCAGCGTATACCGTTAGCGCAGGCGGGTGCACCATTCCATTGTCATCCATTAAAATATAGGTACATAGGTGGTAAAAGGTGATTGGTAGTAATGTGAATTGATTATCTTATCGCTAGCAATGTACCATATCAGGTTGCCCTCCACGCGGTTCCGTCTGGAAACCATCGTGATAAATTCTTGGTGAATTTGTCACGATGTACTAACTGATCTCTGAAAACCATAATGTTAAATTCCTTGTGAATCGCTATGTGCTAACTGACCTGACCTCATGTTCTTATCATCCTCCACTGGTGCCCCGCCAGCGTAAACCGTTAGCGCAGGCGGGTGCGTCATTCTATAGTCATCCATAAAAAAAAGCTACATATTTGCACATAAAACATTTCATTATTTAAAGAACAATATAAAAGCCCAGGGCTGTGCAAACTTCGAGCAAACTCGTTAATTGGTTGCCACAACACACTCGTGGGCGGTGTTTGTAGTAGCACACTTAACTGTGAAATTAAGATCATCACTCGTTGCGTAGTTTAACGCCCGAAATTAATAACGTATCCACAATCCAAGATCGCTACCAATCTTAGATTGATCCCTATCTCCAGATCGATCTCCAATCTGCGTCCCAAAATGACAACTCTATTTTTTTTGACACTCGATAGGCATCGATCCTTGGATCGACCGTTCCCTCCCGCCGTTCTGTGTTACGCAAAATGTATGCCGCTACTCACATTTCTGTATTTAGAATTTCGAAGTATATAATTTGATATTAATATACAATGTAATGTTAATATATTACATATAATAAAATACTGTGTTTATTATTTGTTATGTTAATTACAAAATTTCAATTCACCATTTTTGTGTTTAATCATTTATTGGTTCGTGTGAAACGTATCGTGATTTATACTTTGACTACGATTGATATTTGACAGCAGTGCAAACTATTTCCAGTTACAGTCTGTTACAGTACCGACTCTCAATATTTAATTGTTATTATTTTTGATTTTCTGAATTAAATTAACATGGATACAGTAATGGTAAGTCAAATCGTTTTTATTTTACGTATTGTAACTAAATTGATGCGTGCGCACATGTAATGCTGCGTAGCGTGAGTTTTTTTAATGACGCTTACAATTTCCCGCTAATTTTGTAAAAACAAACTAACATGAATTTAACAATTATAGGCGAAGGGCAAACCATTATCTAAAGATGAAACTAAGGCTTTGCTGCAACTTATTGAAAATAGTCGCATTATAACTACTAAATGTACCAACACCACCAACAACAAATTAAAAATAGAGGAGTGGACCAAAATAACGGAACAATTCAACGCAACGGCTACAACTTGTCGCAGAACGCCTCAGCAGCTTAGGTTGAAATGGGAAAACCTTAAAAAAAACTCCCGTAAACGAGCAACGAAAATAAGAATGAACAACATACAGGTACATACTATGTTTTCTAATATAAATAAATATTTCACATACATATAACTTTTTACATACATTGTAGTGGTGTTTTTGTTTACATAAATTTTATTTTGCAGACTGGTGGAGGTGCTCCTGATTACATACCCCCAGATGATATATTGGACCGTGTCGCTAGTGTCCTGGGGAGTACAGTTAGCGGGTTCACAGTACCCTTTGGAGGCGACAAGGAAGATATTGGTGATGGTATCTGTGTTGGTGATGGAGTTGGTGGTGGTGTTGGTGATGGTGTTAGTGGTGGTGTTGGTGATGGTATTGTTGGTGCTAGCGATAGTGAGGGTCGGGATATGTTGATCTTGCCTGATGAAATAGTTACAGTTGTATCCTTGTCTGAGGATATAGCTGTCTCTGGTGCCCCGGTCATGCTGCCAACTCCAGAGAGACCAAAGCCATTTACATTTAATTCTTTTCAGACTCCTAGAAGGGCTGGTAATGATTTTTTTATTTTAAATAATTCTATATAATCGTATCTTATAGTATTCAGTCCTTTGGCAACATGGCAGGCTTTCCATTGATAACAGGATCTGTTTGCATTTCATATGATTACAAATTGTGTACACAATAATACAATCCCCTATACTATATTTTATGTTTTGCACTGTGGTATTGTTTAACTTTAATGTTATGGAACAAATACAATTAATATAGTATTAATGCTGTCTTTTGATATTATTATAGGTGGTGGGTTTTATGAATATAAAGTTCTTTATGGAATGTACTAGAGAAAATAATCATTAATATTATTCATTAATTATTTTGTGTATTTTCAGGGAAAAGGCAAATACAAGGAGATAGCAATAGATCTGCAAGAAATACGGCAATTGCAGAATACTTCACAGTTAAAAAAAAGTTGATAGAGGAGAAATTAACCAATAGTACAATAGCAAATGAAAAATTAAAATTAGAATATGAAAAATTAAAATTAGAATATGAAAAATTAAAATTAGAATATGAAAAAGTAAAACCAGAATTAGAAAATAACAGATTAGAAACTGAATATTACAAATTAGAAAATGAAAAATTAAAATTAGAAATTGCTAATTTAAAGAAATAGGACTTAAACATTAGTTAGACTTAATCATTAGTTGTAATTAATTAATTTCACAATATCTTTTTAATTTTTATTGTAATTAATGTACTCTTTTTAAATAATTAGGAACTTTGTAAGATATAGGTTTAACTGGCTAATTTAATTGCTTGTAGTGATTTTAAGTATAGGTTTTTAATAAAAATAGTTTTTAAATTACACTTTCTTTTTATTTTCTATAACATTACATGTTTCCCAAACTATTGTTTTTTCTGTTATTTCTGTACATCATAAAGGTTGGTAGAAAAGGCATAATATTAAATATTTTTTACAATATAGCACAGCTATTTTAAATTTGTCCTTATATATAAATACTATTATGATATTAATCAAATCTCAACAGTAGAATAGAAAAAGAATAGAATAGAAAATCATTAGAAAATTTTATTCAGATAAACTTACATTGAAGCACTTTTGAATAGTCATTACATTTTTTAATCTACCGCTCGTTCGGAAAGCTGTCTCATCACAAGAAGAACGAGCAAGAAACTTGCGTGTTGCTCTTTTAAATAATTTTATTATTACTTTACATTTTTAAGTTTAAGTGTGTGAATACAAACCACCAATTAGCACTAATTCTATGGCCGGTACACTATTTTGATGTCGATTTTTGCAAATAATACACTACCAAATTGTACACAAACAATAATCGATACTTATTGCACTATTATATCACTAATAACGATGTTGAAAATATAATATTCGTGCGATAGACTATTAAAAATTATTTATTTATTACGGCCAGCTGAAAATGACAACTGTCGTTGGTGTTGCTAATCAAAGAAAAAAAAATTACACATATATATTAACAGTAACTTACTTAATAAAATTATTACAATATTGTAATTACTAGTCTTCATCTGTTCTCTTAAATTGTAAAATAATTATTTATAAGATCTGCTCGATGTTGCATGTCTAGCATAATCATGTTTTGTGCACCACTGTTTTCTATATTGTCAGCAGGTGGCAGCTCAACTTCTGGTGGGATTTCTTGTAGGTTCAGGTTTCTACACATGTTGTGCAAAACTGCTGTAGCTACTATTATAGCGTGCACATTTGATATTGACACTCTTAATGTCAGTGCTACCACTGGGAAGCGGCGTTTCCAAACTCCAAATGTGCTGTAATAAAATATTTTAATTAAAAGCCATATTTCTACCAATGTATATAAAATATGTTACTGGTTAGTTCATTACCGTTCAATAGTATTCCTAGTTTTAATATGTGATTCATTGTAACGAATCTCTGCTTCTGTAACTGGGTTTAATAGTGGAGTCAACAAATATGATCTGTTTGGATAAGCACTGTCACCAAGCAACCATCTGTTTCCAAAATCACCAGCATCACATTGAGCTATAAAGATTGATAATAATTATTATTAGGATCTCAAAAACAAAATCAATTTTATAAAAATAGTATAATTTAGAAAAACCTGTTACCTCTCAGTATAGAATTATTGAATATTGTTGCATCATGAGTGGAACCTGGCCAACGAGCTACAACATTCATCAACCTCAGTTCAGCATCACAAACAGCTTGAACATTTAAAGAAAAGTAACCTTTACGATTCCTGAACTCTTCACCTATTGTTTGACCTTAAAAGAAAATAAATAGTATTTATCTCAAAGGAATAAATTAATAACATATTAAACATGTTCTAATACAAAGATGGAGATTGTATGTGAAAGTATGTAAAGAAAAGAAATAGCATGTATCTCAAAGGAACAGTTAATAACATATTAAACATCTTTTAATACAAACATGGAGATTGTATGCGAATGTGTGTACAGTCAATTGCACCCAGGACACGAGGAAAGCCAGCAATCCTATAAAAATTTTCTGCACCTTCCTGATGTACAAAAATATACTTGTCATACAATCGGGCTATGGCTCTTGACATGTCTCTCATGATTCTACCAGCAGTCGATTTTGAGACTCCAACAAAGTCTGCCACAGAAATTAACATAGTGCCGAGAGCATAAAACCGGAGTGTCAAGAGAAGTTGATGTAGAGGAGACACGCCATAATTTCTGCAAAAAAATAGTTGATTGTGGATATGTTACATCTTACTAATGTTATTTTAAAAGCGGCACGAGGCAATAGTATTGATATATTTTACTTACTTTTTTGAGGTTACCCGAACAAAGGGCATTAATTCAGTCAATAACAATTGGAAGGCAGGTTTTGTAAGTCGAAACCTGAAGGTGAACTCTGCATCATCTAGCGTCTGCATGTAATTAACCCTTCTTATTATCCGTGAACTAACGCGTTGTCTGTCACTATCATCGTCACTAGAATTAGTATCCCAGTCGGATAACTGAATTAAATGTTCCAAATCACTGTCACTATCACTAGACGACATTTCAAAAGACATTTTGGTAAAAATCTATGAATTCAATCTGTACACACAAGTAGCAATCCCAAGTATTTCTAGGATAGCAAATTTAGATTGTTTACTTCGATCGATAGAAACGTCAAAACGCACAGATTGGTTATTAATACGCCACAAACGTCACTTTCATACAAATGTCAATCCAAGGATTGCGATCCGTCCTCCTAAAGATAGACTGCATTGAAAGATTGCAATGTCAATCCATAGATAGATTATTGGCACGCGTTTTACAAAAATAGATTGAAATTTCAATCTTAGATTGCTAAAAATGGATTAGGATTGAATATTAATTTCGGGCGTAAGAGATCTAAACGAACAGACAGCTAACGCGACTACATTTTATACTATGAATAAATCTTATCTTAATCTATACATGTAAATTAAATTGGTGTGTCTGTTTGTAATACTGAAATAACCGTTTTTGGCTACATGCATATGAGATATAAATACGGCATATACACCAAAATAACACTTTTTACCATTTTTGTCTGTCTGTCTGTTTGTTCCGGCTAATCTCTGAAATGGCTGGACCGATTTTGTCGCGACTTTTATTGGCGTTATAGGTTTTCTCACGAGACTACGGCATGGAGTTTTTCAAGAAGGGTATATTAAGGTTTCTTAAGGGTCGGCAACGCGCACGTGACACCCCAGGTATTTCAAGTGTCCATAGGCTACGGTAACCATTTACCATCAGATGGGCCGTATAGTTATTTGCCACCATCGTGGTATAAAAAATAGTTCTGATAACAGAAAAATTTTAATTTATACATCATACATATAAATAAAATTGGAGTGTCTGTTTGTAATATTGAAATAACCATTTACTACATGCATATAAATATAAACACGGTATATACACCAAAATAACATATTTTACAATTTTTGTCTGTCTGTTTGTTCCGGCTAATCTCTGAAATGGCTGGACCGATTCTGACGGGACTTTTTTTGGCAGGTAGCTAATGTAATAACGAGTAACTTAGGCTACTTTTAGAAAAACAAAGTTAATTTCCACGCGGACGAAGTCGCGAGTACAGCTAATCTTAATGTAATATAATAAACGCAAAAGTTTGTGACTATGGATGTTTGTTACTCTTTCACGCAAAAACTACGGAACGGATTTTGACGATACTTTACAGTAACATGTACAGTATAGCTTATACATCAGAATAACGTAGGCTATAAATTTCATGCGTAAATTCTTTTTTATATTTATATATTTAGGTATATATTATAATTTACATTTTAACTTATGTCTTATAATTTATTTATGTACCATTTATGTATGTCTATATATATTTATATATATTTATGTATGTCGATTTATACTTATAGTTAATATCATTAAAACAATATTTTAATATCTCCTCTTTTCGTACACGTATGTATGACTATTCTATTTAATACACAATCCTATAACATTTTCTAGGTTTGCTGGAAGAAATCTCTTTTTAGAGATAAGCTCGCCCTTGTACATTACATTTATTCTGTATAATTTTTTCTATTATGTGTGTGTGTGTACAATAAAGAATAAAGAATAAAGAATAAATTCACATTCATGTGAAACTGCGAGCACATCTAGTAAATAAATAAATAACTCTGGACAATTAACTCAACGCCATCTAGTCTCAAATTAAGCAGAGCTAGTATTACGGGTACACACGATACAAATACATACTTTTATTTATAAATACATACAAAACACCCAGACCGATACAAACAATCATACTCATGAATACAAATGTTTACACCGTGCGAGGAATCGAACCCGCGACCTTCAGAAAACCATCTGCTAAACCGCTACACCACCGAGGCCTATTATATCCATACCGTTCCAATATTGTAATAATAATTAAGTTAAAATTTACAAGAAACACGAAATTCCGTCATTATCCTAATGTACATCTAACATTACACCCTGTAGAAAGGAATTCCGATAATTTGATAGCATCCTGTATAATTAAATATTGACATGCCGCCAGCGGTGAGCGACGTGGGCGGATCTTAAAACGGGAGGCTGTATCCTGAGATTATCTCCGTGTAAACAATACCTATACTTTGTAGAGATTCGTCTGCGTGGGCATCTGTATGTCGCTTATTTTTCCCGCCAAGCAATTTCTAATAACAAGACAATTCACACAGCGCCATCTAGACCCAAGTTAAGCTAGCTAAAACATATGTTATGGGTACTAGATAACTGATACTTATACATAGACTAGCTTTTGCTCGCGGCTTCGCTCGCGTTAATTAAGGTTGGACCTTTATTTTGGTCAATGTCGAGTTTTTCACTCGATATTTTATCGATAAGTTACTCTTGTTTATTTCTCAACCAGTTGGTTCTATACTGTACTAGCTTTTGCCCGCGGCTTCGCTCGCGTTAAATTATCCCCTTAGGGATGGAATTTATCAAAATCCTTTCTTAGGGGGTGCCTACGTCATAGTAGATTTATGTATGCAAATTCTCAGCCCGATCAGTTTAAAATTGACAAAGTTTCATACAAACTTTCATTCCCTATTTTATCTCCTTGGGGGTAGAATTAATCAAAATCATTTCTTAGCGGATGCCTACGTCATAACATCTACCTGCATGCCAAATTTCAGGCCGATCCGTCCAGTGGTTTGGGCTGTGCGTTGATAGATCACTATGTCAGTCACCTTTGAGTTATATATATATATAGATATGACTATTCAAAAGTGATTATACTAAGTTTGTAATAATAATAATAATCTCAGGACAATTCACACAGCGCCATCTAGTCCCAAGATAAGCAGAGCTTGTGTTATGTAAATGGATACATTTTTTTTTGTAAATACATACATATTATACATAGAAAACACCCAGACCGATACAAACAATCATACTATACATGAATACAAATGTTTGTGCCGTGCGAGGAATCGAATCGAGACTGCCAAAATTACATATCGCATTGCAACCGAAATACCAGTTTACAAAGACGGCGTCGGTGGTCTCCGTTAGTCGCGGGTTCGATTCCTCGCAGGGCCAAACATTTATATTCATGAGTACGATTTTTTGTATCCATCTGGGTGTTTTCTATATATTTCATTGTATATTATTTACAAAAAAATGTATCTATTTATTTATATCAGTTGTCTAGTACCCATAACACAAGCTCTGCTTATCTTGGGTCTAGATGGCGCTGTGTTAATTGTCCTAAAATATTATTATTATATTATATTATAATTTAAATTAATTAGGGTCTAATTTCGACCACTGATCGACCACTAGTTCCAAATTAACCGTTTGGTTGCACCCAATCTATAACAAATTCAATTAACATTAAAACATAATTGTACATTCTGCTGGTCATGCCACAATGACAATAGCGTGTGGATGAATTAATTGACTGAAAATTAGACAGTCATCGTAGATCGATCCCTTTTATAATTTATCCACATAATGTTGGTACTCGTAACATTAGTCAACGAGACCGTAATTTTTATTATGTTGGTCAGACTGCACCGCAATGTTATCGCTGTACGACTCGATTTGTGTTTACAACTATTGTTTGTCATCATTACATAGTATAAAACAAAGTCGCTGTCGCTGTCTGTCCGTCCCTATGTATGCTTAAATCTTTAAAACTACGCCACGGATTTTGAAGCGATTTTTTTAAATAGATAGAGTGATTCAAGAGGAAATTTTGTATGTATAATACATGTACACCCGTGCGAAGACGGAGCAAGTAACTAGTTGTTGATAAAACTTTGATTTATGACTTGTGAAAATCCATATCTATATCTATCTAACTATCCATATCTATATCTATCTAAGGTTCTACTATTACTAACCATATCTATATCTATCTAAGGTTCTACTATTACTAACCATATCTATATCTATCTAAGGTTGTACTATTACTAACCATATCTATATCTATCTAAGGTTCTACCATTACTATCCATATCTATATCTATCGAAGGTTCTACTATTACTATACATATCTATATCTATCTAAGGTTCTACTATTACTAACCATATCTATATCTATTACAGGCAGCGCCGCAGTATGGATGATAGTTTCGAAAGAAAAATCATAGCCCCTTGTGTGTTCTACGGAATATACAACGGACTGTGTTCTGAAGAATCGTTCGACATGACAACTATTGACCACGGATACCTTTTACCGTCGCACCACTCGCCATCGACAGGGAATTCATCACCACACGCTGGAACCTAAGTGATCTCGGACAGTGCGGTTTCAGAGGAGCTTCCTCCCGCGTAGACTTAGATTGTGGAATGAACTACCTGCCGAGGTTTTCTCACAAGACTACAGCATGGGTTTTTGCAAGAAGGATATCTTAAGGGTCGACAAGGCGCACGTGATACCCCTGTTTCAGATGTCTATAGGCTACGGTAACCGTTTATCAGATGGGCCGTATGCTTCTTTGCCACCTACATGGTATCTTATTAATATTATAATTGCGAAAGTTTGCGAGTATAGATGGATGTTTGTTACTCTTTCACGCAAAAACTACAACGGATTTTGATATAACATTACAATAATATAACTTATACATCAGAATAACACATAGGCTATAAGGGGTTAGCTAGTGTAACATATGGAACTTATGTTGTTTAACTGTATCTGTTAAATCATATTTACTGAGCAAAGCCTCTTACTCACTAAACGATTACTTGAATGACGAGCGAGCACAGCAATAGTTGTTCACGTACGGGATTTTCATTTAATGTTAGACATAGACACCTATATAAATATACATTGTAAATAAACTGGCTTTAAAAAAAAAGTTATTCAATTGAGTTTCTTGCCAGTTCTTCTCAATTGGATCTATATACCGAACTGGACGGTAGGGAAAAATTTAAATTCAAATTCAAAAATCATTTATTCATGTAGGACATTTTAGCCGCTTATGAACGTCAAATTTTTACATTATAATTTTATTTTTCCCTACCGTCCAGTTATAAAATTAGAATGTAAAAATTTGACGTTCATAAGCGGCTAAAATGTCCTACATGAATAAATGATTTTTGAATTTGAATAACTAATATTAAAACATTTGTCTACAAAATTCAAATCGCCCATTCTTCCCTAGTATTGATTTTTTGTAAATTTCTAACTGTAGTAAAGTTCAGTGTTAAAAATATAAAGTAAAAACAACAAGATGACCGCTGCGTAGACCCCTTGCAGTTTGTCATAGACCCCTGGGGGTCGATATAGACCACTTTGGGAAACACTGGTCTAGATTAAACACTGGACAAACCGAAGATTTTCTTATTATATATATGTTGTAATAGTAATATCCCAGGACAATTAACACAGCGCCATCCAGTCCTAAGCTAAGCAGATTCAATATTCAAAATATCTTTATTCATGTAGGTCTATTACAGACTCTTATGATATATCAAATCTACCGTCAGTTCGGAATGATTTCGAGATGAGAAGACCTGACAAGAAACTCAGCTCGTATTCTTTTCAAACAAATGTTGTACTTGTTTACAATAATACAGATTCGTTTTTAAATTCTAATTTTGGTGCATAGAGTGACCTTACGCATATGCTATTGCAAAAGCAATAGTCTATAATCAGTGTACTGCACCCGTTCACGAGTATGACGGATGAGCCAGCCATGACAGCCAGCACTCAACCATATTTGAGGCGATGTGCTCCCTACCTACAATCATTCTCTGCCTGTTGATTAAATATTTTTGGGGCTTTTTTGAGGCAATGTGCTCCCTAACTACAATCATTCTCTGCCTGTTGATTAAATATTTTTGGGGCTTTTTTGAGGCAATGTGCTCCCTAACTACAATCACTCTCTGCCTATTGATTTAATATTTTTGGGGCTTTTTTGAGGCAATGTGCTCCCTACCTACAGTCACTCTCTGCCTGTTGATTAAATATTTTTGGGGCTTTTTTGAGGCAATGTGCTCCCTAACTACAATCACTCTCTGCCTATTGATTTAATATTTTTGGGGCTTTTTTGAGGCAATGTGCTCCCTACGTACAATCACTCTCTGCCTGTTGATTAAATATTTTTGGGGCTTTAGCAGCTGAAACCGAGCATTTCATGCTGAAACCGTTCGGATAGCGGGTGGACGTTACTGTGAAGTATGAAGTGTCGATAAGAGGGCGCTATAATGCTGGCTAGCACGCGATTCCTTACTTATGACGTGTGGCCGCGGTGACAGCGGGTACTTAAGAATAATAACTAGTGATTGTACAGTATCGTAATTAATATAAATTATTTATTTATGAATTTATGACGACCTCGGTGGTTTAGCGGTTTAGCACACCGCTCCATCAATACCTCGCACGGCACAAACATTTGCATTCATGAGTATGATTGTTTGTATCGGTCTGGGTGTTTTCTAGGTATCAGCTATCTAGTACCCATAACACAAGCTTTAGCTAGCTTAACTTGGGTCTAGATGGCGCTGTGTGAATTGTCCTGAGATTATTATTATTATTTATATAACTTCAATGCATAAAATACCAAGGTAAAAGTACATATGGCGGACTTAACGCCTTACGCCATTTTCTACCAGTCAACCACAGGTTGTGTAATTTGTTCCCTAGTTTTAAGGTAAGGTAAGCATTATCCGCGTTATCAAGCTGTATAAGCATATAATAATTTGCTTGTAGATTTGAAAGACGTTAGAAGTTTATCAATATTAAAAAATAAATGAATATTATGGTTACTAAAAAAAAAAATATAATTTAGACCAATATTTTTATGAACTGTACTTATATTCAAACACAATTGTAGTATTGTTTTATGAATAAATGACTAATTCAAATTCAAATTCAAAATATCTTTATTCATGTAGGTCTATTACAGACACTTATTGTTGGATTACGAATCCTTATAAATTAATATATAAAATAGAGAGTGGACTGTATTTATTGAAAAGAAAATAATTAATGGAAAAGGAAGTAAAAATACGATTAAGCCCGGGAACAACGTCTTCCACATTCCGAACACCAAAAAGTAAGCAATGTAACACCAAACTTACTCACCTTTGCTCAGGAACGTCCCGATGTGTAGTACTGTTTAGTGGCCACGCACTCTACAGTGTATATTTTCATCAAAAACAATTATATTGTGTTAAATAAATCATTAATTATCTTGTTTTATATAGATAAAAATACGGAGCGTCCTTTTAATTCCAGTTCTTATTTTCAATTGTTTTATTATTCTTTTTTTTTTAAATTTAAGTGGCCACATGTTTTTATATGTGGCCAGTATTACCGAGCGCCCTTTGGTTCAGTAAGCAAGCCGGTGATACAACCTGCTTAGACTAAGGAGGTTCGGAATACGGAACACTTATGATGTCAAATCTACCATCAGTTCGGAATGATTTCGAGATGAGAAGAACTGACAAGAAACTCAGCTAATGACTAATATAGTTAACGTATGAATCGATAAATTAAAATTTTTCCAGTTCCCCGCTCGCGGTCAGACCCCAACGCACAGCTAGTGATTTGGTAAAAAAAATTACATTGTAACTTAATTCATTTGGACTGAATGAAGGCGTATTTATATGTTACGGCACGTCGCAACTGCTACATTAAATCTGCGTTAGAAATTTTAGCCCATATTCATAACGACTTTGATATATGGGTCAACACTGATAGAAATAGAAATAATCTTTATTCAAATAAACTTAATATAAGCACTTTTGAATAGTCATATTTTTTTATTCTACCGCTCATTCGGAATGCAGACTTATCACAAGAAGAATGAGCAAGAAACTTGTGTGTTGCTCTTTTGAATAAATGTTCATTATTTATATTATTAACAAGGTCTTAAAACTAACTAATTTTTGGCAAATAAAGGTATTTAATAATATAAATAATAACTTTTGTATATACACTATTATTTTTTCGAGATATAGATTTCGTCCGCATGGAATTTTACTTTATTTATCTGAAATAAAAGAATTTTTCTAAAATAAAAGTAGCCTAAGTTACTCCTTATTACATCAGCTACCTGCCAAAAAAAGTTCCGTCAAAATCGGTCCATCAATTTCAGAGATTAGCCGGAACAAACAGACAGACAAAAAGTGTAAAAAAATGTTATTTTGGTGTATGTACCTATGTATATATCTAAAAAATGTTATTTATATTCATATGCATGTAGTAAAAAACGGTTATTTCAATATTACAAACAGACACTCCAATTTTATTTATATGTATAGATAGTCGATAGAATATTTTTTAAAACAATATCCAAAGGGTGTATGTGTGTATGAGTGTTAAAAATTATATTTTTAATCAAATTATAGTTAAATACCCGAGTGAAGCCAGCCTGGACCGCTAGTCAACAAATAAGTCGAAATTAATTAAAATTATTTGCACAAATAATTAAACACATTCCGTCAAAGAATATTAGTATTTATTACTGCAAAACATTTCAAATCATTACCCAAACTGTACTTAACGAGAAACTTTCAATACTGGACTTTATTTAATCGAAAATCGACTTTACCTATTGGAAATACCGTCGAAAAAGGATTTTCGAACGGTAGCAATTATATGTAGTTAATAATTTAGGTGGGTCGTTAAATTCTTAGAGGGTCAGATGTGCCAGGACAATATAAACTCTATCGTGTAGTTGTAGAGTTTAAAATGTGTTCGGGTAATTTGTACACCCTGTAAGGTATAAAACAGTTTGCGTTGTTTATTTAGTCTGTGGCGAGGGGAAGCTACTTGAGACTTCAAAGCATTTTACGTTTCAAGTGCGTAATGTTATTGCGTGTAATGGAAGACACAGATTATTGCAACAGACATGTCTTTTTTAATCTGTTCTAAGTAATATAAAAAAAAAAAAGATTTATTTTTAGAATCATCAATCCGCAGCTTCACCGGAAGAAAATGTTAACTGCAGAGCCCACTCCAAACAAACGGAAGGGGTTTTTTTTTTGTGGATGATAATGGAATGGTGCACCCGCCTGCGCTAACAGTTTACGCTGGCGGGGCACCAGTGGAGGATGATAAGATGAGCATGAGGTCAGGTCAGTTAGCCCATCGTGACAAATTCACCAGGAATTTAACACGATGGTTTCCAGGGGGAACCGCGTGGAGATCGACCTGACATGGTATATTGCTAGCAATGGGGTTATCAATCCACATTACTAACAAAACGGAAGGGTTTTATAAAGCGGCTAAAGGACAACGTCTGCCTGATGGATACGACGTTAATCTGAGGGCACTGTTAGAGGACCAAACCTCGGGTCAGGCCATCGGTTTAAATGACAATGAGACCAGGGATCGTCCGGAAGGCTATAGTCTATATCACGTCTATATGAGAGTACGGTTTGCGTTACTTGTGTTTCCGTTCCTGAAAACTGGTCTGTCACCAAACCCTATAATTCTACTGCCATATCTCTTAAAAAGCTAGTTGCCGGGCCAGGGGCGCAACGTGAATTTGTGGGACCCTGGGCTAAATCTACTTAGGGGTCTACCTAATTATATTACTCAACTTAAAAAATAAACTGACCAAAAACAAGCGACCAAAAATTCCCCGTACCTTTCGATAGACATACACTTGCATGCGTTGTTAGATCTCAGGGATACCAACCTTATGAAAGGTTGTTTAACGTTTTAGATATATTTTTATATTCTAAATATCGTTTCAGTAGGCCTGGGGCCCTTTGTATCGTCGGGGCCCTGGGCTGCAGCCCAAAAAGCACTTAGGTAGATCCGCTCCTGTGCCGGGCGACTAAAATAGGAGTGATACAGATATTCAAGAATCCGACTATATGCAAAATCTACTATTGTAAAGAATTAAAAAAAAAATGACGACCTCGGTGGTCTAGTGGTCTAGCACACCGCTTTACGACGGATGGTCTCGGGTTCGATTCCTCGCATGAGTATTATTGTTTGTATGGGTGTTTTCTATGTATAATATGTATGTATTCACAAAAAAATATATCTATGTATATGTATATGTATCAGCTATCTAGTATCCATAACACAAGCTTTAGCTAGCTTAACTTGGGTCAAGATGGCGCTGTGTCTTGAGATTATTATTATTATTAAAATATATATATATATATATATATATGATATGTACGTCAATGTGCAATTATATTTGACAGTAAAGATATTATACGTATAGCTAAAAGAGCAACACGCAAGTTTCTCGCTCGTTCTTCTTGTGATGAGTCTGCGTTCCGAATGAGTGGTAGAATAAAAGAAATTTTACTATTCAAAGTGCTAAAATGAAATATATTCCAATAAATATCACCTCTATCTGTCTCAACGGAAGAAAGAGATAACCTCCTACCATTTTAGGTATAAAACGTTGGACTCTCTGCGTAATTGTTGATATCGAATCTATGACCGCTTACCCGTGTTCGTGGTTACGACGCCTCGTTGCCAGCGGCGGTGTTTTTTTTTTTATATTTTGTATCTCATTCCACATTTATTCATACCTAGTCCTAGTTATTTGCCTACAATACAGATGAAGATGTTATTTTTTTATTTTATGTTTGTCATCTATACATATAAATAAAAGCTTCTAATAATATCAAAGGAGTTCGGCGGTCGCTTACCAACAACTGTTCATAACAAATTAACCATAACTGATGACAGTCCCGCTGCACCAGGAGCGGTGACCATTATATAGGTGACTATTGGTCTGGGTGTTGAATGAGTGAAAAACTCTTTAATCTCTCACAGAATGAAATTAAAAATTACATAAATGTTATTTTCTTAATAATGCACCGCTCACTAATCTGTTTACCTCATGGTCGACTGAGAGAAAATGCCTTATGGAGTCCGCCATTTGCATCTTTAGTTTTTGTATTTGTACATTAATTTTGTATTTGTACAATAAAGTTTTAATAAATAAATAAATAAATTAGTATGTACACCAGATATAAAAAAAACTATTATAGAGGTAACAATGGGCGGCCTTATCGCTAAATAGCGAGTTTTTCCAGGCGACCTTAGGATGGTGTTTTCTATGTGAAAACTGTGAAAAACTTGACGTTCATAAGCGGCTAAAATGTCCTACATGAATAAATGATTTTTAATTTGAATTTAAATTTGAATTATGTATTTATTTAATTTAATAAAACTTTAATGCACAAATACATAAATAAGGGTACACATGGCGGACTTAACACCTCGAGGCATTTTCTCCCAGTCAACCATTGGGCAAACAGAGATTCATGTAGGCGGTGCATTAACAAATCGAAATTCAAATCTAAAAAAATAATATAATAAGAAGATCACTTTAATATAATCATATTAAAGTGATCTTTAATTTAAATAGATATGCGAATATACTTATAAACTATAATACATAATATGAATAAATAATTATACATATATAATTATGTATATTATGTATGTATTTACAGAAAAATCTATGTATTTATAATTAGCGATTTCTTCCAGGCAGGCAGTCATTTAGGATGGTGTTTTCTATGTATATTATGTATGTATTTATAATAACTGTTCTGTCTAGTGTGTATTTTATTAAATTTGAAGCAGCGACTACGGTTCCACCCGGACAGATCTTAACCACATTTAATATTACACAAGTACAGTCAGCTACACATACAGTCAATAACTAGAAACATAATAATCTATACATATAAATAAAATTGGAGCGTCTGTTTGTAATATTGAAATAAGCGTTTTTTACTACATGCATATGAATATAAATAGTGTACATACACTAGAATAACATTTTTACAATTTTCGTCTGTCTGTTTGTTCCGGCTAATCTCTGAAATGGCTGGTCCAAATTTGAATTTTTTTTTTGGGAGGTAGTTGATGTAATAAGGTGTAACTTAGGCTACTATTATTTCTAAAAAATAAAGTTAAATTCCACGCGGACGAGTCACGGGTACAGCCCACAATTCAGTACCATTTGCAGACCTTGTGTACTAGACAATCTTCTTATCTTATCTAATCCATCTAATCCTAATAATATTATAAACACGAAAGTGAGTACGTATGAATGTTTGTTACACTTTCACGCAAAAACTACTAACGGATTTTGATTAAACTTTACAGTAATATAGCTTATACATCAGAATAACACATAGACACTAGAGAATAACACATTTTTAATTAGAATAGAACAGAATAGGAAATCGTTTATTCAAATAAACTTACATTGAAGCGCTTTTGAATGGTCATAACATTTTTTTTTAATCTACCGCTCATTCGGAAAGCTGTCTCATCACAAGAAGAACAAGCAAGAAACTTGTGTGTTGCTCTTTTAAATAATTTATTCTTACTTACAATTAATTAAGTATTCTAATTTAACACGTGTGAAACTAGTTTATTATATTTTTTTTTTAATTTCTTAAACTGTAAATAAATAATTGTTAGGGAAAATACTCTCTGCTACCAAAATGTTAGGGAATTTACTAGTATATATATAGGGAAAAATATGTGTGGAAACGTCTGTCACGTACCTGTATGGTTCTGCGGATTTATTGGGCTTCAGGGTCTCGAAGGTATATTGGCTAGTTTTCCAGTTTCACAGTAGGTTTAACACAGTTCTAATTTATTTTAATTCACAACATAATGCGCGCGCGCGTCAAGGCCGCTGTACGGTCAGTTCAGTACTAGGTAAGGGAGGGGAAAGCAAAGCGCGGGAACAGAAAACTAACGGACTCTAATACAATAATCTGTGCTTACGATGATACAGGGTAGATTTTGAACAATAATAATAATGTAACAAATAAATATTTTTGTAGCCGCGTGTACTGAACAGCTCGCAGGCAATCGTAAACTGTCCGCCACACGTGAGCTCTGTTTGAACAATACCAGTTATTACGGTCGTCCGTACTCTCACCGTCTACCGTCCAGTCATTATTTATATCAAATACTGCATCGGATATATAATCGGTCCACCCATTTCGGAGATTAGCCGGAACAAACAGACAAAAATTGTAAAAAATGTTATTTTAGTGTATATTCACATCGCTTTACGACCGATGGTCGCGGGTTCGATTCCTCGCACGGCACAAACATTTGTATCCATCAGTATGATTGTTTGTATCGGTCTGGGTGTTTTCTATGTATAATATGTATGTATTTACAAAAAAAAATATATCTATGTATATGTATCAGTTGTCTAGTACCCATAACACAAGCTTTAGCTAGCTTAACTTGGGTCTAGATGGCGCTGTGTGAATTATCCTGAGATTATTATTATTTTCTTTTTTCCAAATATTCTCATTTCCCCTCTTAAGGAGAGGAGATGGCAACATACCCCCGGTAGAAGCACAGTCGGCCGGGGTTCAGGGCCCCAGGGAGAGAAACCGGCGTACAATGCGGGCAGAATCTAAGAGCACCGCTTTCTGCATCTTTCCCGGGAGTGAGCCGCCCCGGAATCCCAACCGTCTGAGATGTTGTTCCAGACTGGTTGGGATAAGACTATTATTATTATTATTATTAATATATACATTATTTATATCAAATACTGCTTCGGATATTGAATTATCATATTTTGTTATCGACAACCGATATTACAAATACAAAATAACACTAGCAACCGAATCCTCCCTAAAATATGGTCGAGCGCAGTGATGGCTGGCTCATCCGTCATACTCGTGAACGAGTGCTTGTAGGGACTGGTCTGCTCTTATCACTACGACTGATTTAATCTTATTGCATATTTATATTTGACCCAAAAAATTTGTGCTTGTTGGTAGTTTGTATTCACACGTTTCGACTTGTAAATGTAAACTTACAAGGATTATTTAAAAGAGCAACACACAAGTTTCTTGCTCGTTCTTCTTGTGATGAGACAGCTTTCCGAACGAGTGGTAGATAAAATACAATTTGTTATGACTATTCAAAAGTGCTTAAATTAAGTTTATTTGAATAAATGATTTTCTATTCTATTCTATTCTAAACTCGACGTAAATATAACACTCATTACACATATTTCCATCCACCCCAATGAGTTACAACCACCGTGTTATCTATATTTCACTGTACATTTATCATTCTAAAGAAAATACCACGTGTCATATGTACCGTGTCACTGTTAGCGGAAACATAGGCGGAGCGATACGCTGAGCGGATTTAAAAACACGTTGAACAAACTGCAGTCATCGGCATCGCTTATTTATTTATTTAAACTTTAATGTACGAATACATTTCTAAATGTACATTGACACCTAGGGGCGTTCTCGACCAGTTGTAACTCCACCTTCAAACGGTACACATCTTACAAAGCTGCTTAAAGGGCAGAATAAGTGAGGTACGCTGAGAACTTTCATCGATATAACTCAGTTAATTAACTGTAGAGGACGCTAAGCCTCCTGGCAAGGGGGAAAGAGATTGTTAGTAATGTGGACTAATAACCCTACTCCTAACAATGCACCCTGTCAGGTTGACCTCTACTTTGTTCCCCCTGGAAACCATCGTGATAAATTCCTTGAGAATTTACCACGATGGGCTAACTAACTTGACTTCATACTCATCTTATCATTTTCGCTGGTGCCACGACTGTGTCCACCGTTAGCAGAGACGGGTGCATCATTCTGTTGTTATAAAAAAAATACCCACATTTCGCTGAGATGGTCACCATAGGAATTTTAGTATCAATTAGTTCCGGTGTACCACAAGGATCCATACTGGGTCCTCTTCTTTTTGTAATATACATTAATGATATAAGGAAATGTTTTAGGTATTGTAAATTTCTGCTATATGCCGACGATTTAAAAATGTACCATATTATTGATAGCCCAGAGGATCATCTCAAATTTCAAGAGGATCTTAATAGACTGACCTTTTACTGTCATACTAATCATTTAAGCCTAAACCTCAATAAGTGTAAGATTATTAGTTTTACTAAGAAACGTACCTTGAGTAATTATAATTACATGCTTGATAATCATTATAAATTAGACACAGTACAATGTATAAAGGACCTAGGGGTTACTTTCGACGCTAAACTTCAGTTTCATACTCATATTGAAAATATTGTAAACAAGGCATATAGCATGTACGGTTTTGTCGCGAGACGAACACCAGATTTCAAGAATCCTGAAATTTATTTATATTTATACAAGTCATTAATTAGATCGCAGTTGGAATATGCTACTGTTATATGGAATCCTTATTATAATGAGTATAATAATAACATAGAAATGGTGCAAAAAAAATTTCTACGGTATGTTCAATTCAAATGCTCTCATAATAAACTTCCATACAAATTAATGTTATCAAAATATAACTTATTAGACTTGAAAAGTAGACGCACTCAACTGGACATGACATTTTTGTATGATCTTGTGCATGGTAAATTTGATTGTAATACTCTAACAAGGCAAATTTATTATCGAGTTCCGTTTCGCACGAATAATCGAGCAACACGCAAACATCAACTGTTCTCTTATACTAAATGTCGTACTAATTCTGGTAAGCGCATACCACTTAATCGAATATCTAACAGCTATAATAGTGACTTTAGTGAAATAGATTTATTCTCCTGTAAACTTTCTTCTTTCAAAAACCAAATAACGAATGAACTGAGGCGTAAATATCATCTTTCGTAACTAACATAATAATTATTTGTAGTATTGTAATCTACAGTGTATTCATCATAAATTTTTTAGTTTTTTTTTTTGTATTATTAATATAAAATAGTTTTGTTAAAAGTTGGTAGTGGTAGTTAATTAATAAGTAATATAATCTCTGTAACATGCCTTAGGCAGTATTTGTTATAATTATAGTAATTAGTGGTTAACGTAGTGGGTGACACATTTGTTAAAATTTATTAGTAAATAGCCATAAGTCATATATATAATGTGTAACTGTTTGTTGACCTAAATAAATTAAAAAAAAAAAAAAAAAAAATCTTCTAGTAATTCTTACCTGAAACTATAATAATACTAATCTCAGGACAAATCACACAGCGCCATCTAGACCCAAGTTAAGTTGGCTAAGAAAAAAATCCTCCTGGCACTCGCTGACACTCAGCCCACACCCAACGAACTATTTTGAACCATCCCCTTCTATACACGTGGTTAGTAATCAACTAATTCCAGCCGAGACATGTTCAGACGTTTCCTTATCGAGTACATGTCTTTGTTCGCACTAGTGATGCGCCGGCTCGGTTAGAATCTACATCCGCGGATACGGGTACGGATCATGTCGAGATCCACGGTTACAGACTGATACGGCGTGTAGTGTTGTTGCGTTTTGTAGTGAATGTAACAGTTGACTTTGAATGTTATAACATGATTCTACTATATTATAACAATAGATATTTTAATATGACCATATCAAGTATTGCATTCATGAAGTTGGCAATTGGTAAAAAATCCAATTAGATCTGTGGTGGTGAATAATTTTTCTTGTATCTCAAGAAATACCATTGAAACTCTGTTGATAAAAACCATATAAATCTGTTGGTGAAGATGTTTATATGATTTGTTTCTTAAAAAGCCTATACAGCTGTAAAGTATTCGGAATTTTATTTATATTATTATTATTATATTATTTATTCAAAATTTTACTTTCATTTTGATTTAATTCAACATTTTTAATCAGAAAGAAGAAAGAAAAAAATATGTATTATTATTCAAATATGACCATAAATACTTCAGTTGACCTATTGTACTATGGTTGCTAACAACAAAATGTACTATTATGTTTATAAGTTGTAAATTGATATACGACAACCTTTTGAGCTGTAGTACAGGTTCGGTGCGTGCTAGGCTTTTGGCCGTGGGTGCGCCTGAGGCCGGCTACTGGCTTCACGCGTACCCTTCGTCAAATACAGGAACATTTCTTGAGCCTGACACGCTCCGAATAGCAACCTGTCTACGGCTTGGGGTTCCGGTCTGCGCTCCTCACAAATGTCCCTGTGGCAGTGATGTCGACAAACTAGGACATCACGGACTGTCATGCCAAAAAAGTGCGGGCCGTTTCTCGAGACATGCCGCACTTAACGATATCATACGCCGGTCCCTTGCCACCGTCAACGTACCAAGTCTACTTGAGCCGACTGGTATTGCAAGAGACGATGGTAAGAGACCGGACGGTATGAGTTTGATTCCATGGAAGATGGGCCGGGTGCTGGTATGGGATGCAACCTGTGCAGACACGCTGGCCCCATCCCATCTACATGGAACCAACAACAGAGCTGGTGCGGCATGTGAAGCGGCTGAAAAAGCCAAAATATGTAAATACAGGGGTCTAGGCTCCGAATATGAATTTGTTCCATTCGGTGTCGAGACCCTTGGTCCGTGGGGTCCTAGCGCTATAAGACTTTTCAAAGAAATAACGAAAAGGTTAGTCGACATCACAGAAGACCGAAGAGCTGGCAGCTACCTTGGACAAAGAATTAGTCTAGCTATTCAAAGAGGGAACGCTGCCAGTATCTTCGGAACGTTGCCTAAAGGGACCACTTTTAATAATATATTTTAGTCATCATATTCTATTTTTTTTTTTTAAGCTTTTTATTTTAGTTCTTAGTTGTACAATTAGGTTATGTAAATACTAGTTATATAATAATATGTATAGTAATATAATACTACAAATGTAACACAATATATAATTATCATAATATATTATATTAAGACATAATAATATGTAACATGAGTAAGGAGATAAAGTAACCTTTCATGACAAAAAAAAAAAAAAATTATGTTTTAGATCTTGAATGTTATCCAACAGATTCTACATATTGTTTCAGATGCATATCTATAAATAAATCTTAAAGATTTAAGAATTTAGAACAACCTCGCAAAATCCGCTAACAAGTAAAAGATCGTTGCAGATCTTTTTACTCTCTCATCATCATCATCTACTTCTTCCTTATCCCATTTATTTGTAGTCGACGTAATATGTTTTTCTCTTCCATTCATCTCAGTTCACAGTCAACCCTTTATTTAGTCCCTTTCTTACCATATCATCTTTAACACAGTCCATCCATCTCTTTATCGGCCTTCCACCATCCACATTTTTCTCTCTAGGACACGGATATTACATCCGATATCCGCGGATACGGACACGGATATCCGGCGCATCACTAGTTCACACTCTAATTGACTCACGCGGTGCTATTTTATCTTAATGTGGTCTAATTAAACATCAAAGATTCGGATGGGACTGACAGTGACTTGGGCATAGCGTACATTTCGTAATTTCAATTATATAGAAAATCACTATGTGGTGGCAGTCTTGAGCATCGTTGTCTAATCGACTTCCGTACTGGTAGGAGTAGGGGATGTCTTTTTAAGGGATGATAATGGTATGCTTTTTGGTATGGTATATCACCTGCGCTAAAAGTTTACGCTGGCGGGGCACCATAAAAATACAAAATTATAGCCTGTCATATTACCATGATCTAACTATATAATACGCAAATTAAATTCATTAAAAAAATATTTCATATAAAAACAAATCCCCCAAATATAGCCCTAGTTCCTAAGTTAGAATTTGTTGTAAATACATTTTTATAATTAACTTTAGTTTAATAAAGTATTTACTACCTAAAAAAGGCTTTACATCCGTCCCTGGAGGTGGTTGCAACCCCCGAGACAGATGCCAAAGGTGTTCTCCCTGAGGCCTAAACATTTATTTATTTAAAACTTTATTGATTTTGTACAATAGCCGGGCTAAATGCTAATAGCATTCTCTACCAGCCGACCATATGCCCAATTTACACTCAGCCCGAGTGTGCAGGGAAGTGAGCAGCGCGAGGGTGTAAACACGAGTGGGAACACTTCCCATGCCATTGGCGCTGCCACTCGCGCTGCCCGGCGCTCCCTCGATTGTTGGTTTTTCGTGCGCGAGTCAAAGGTCCGTGTTTTCACATTCAGCGCTCTCGCTCAGTTGTCGCCCGGCAATATTTCCGGCAGCGCGGTGGCAGGGGAAGCAGCTGAATGTAAACGTAGCATAGGGAGTGCAGAGATGCTCGAAGGCAGTTTGATTTTAATAAATTAAATAAATAAATAACTTTGAAATAATTAAATATTATTTACATTAGTCCCGACGACTTGTGTCTCTAAGTAGACTATAATCATAATAATAATAACCCTGGACAATTCACATAGCGCCACAGCGCTATTAGCCCTAAGCTAAGTAGAGCTCGTGTTAAGTAACTAGACAACTGATATATATCCTTAAACATTAAGTCCTAACATATGAAATTGGCGTTTTGTAAGGTAACCTATAGTCGATTTTTTCAAAATATAATATATTTATTTAATCGACGTATGTACCATTGCTATTTATGCACTTTTGCCATCTCATAAGTATCGGATGGGAATCAACAAAATCATTGAAGGCGCTTTGGACTGCCCCGTCTGAGTTGAATTTTTTCCCTTGCAAGAAGTTATCCAAATTTCGAAAAAAGAATGGTAATCTGTTGGAGCAAGGTCCGGGGAGTCCGATGGATGTCTTAGACATTCCAATTGCTGCTCTTCTAATTTGGTAACTGTCTGTCGTGCAGTTTGTGGTCTAGCGTTGTCCTGAAGCAGCAGTGGCTACGGCGATTGACCAGCCTCGGTTGTTTCGCAGCTAGCTTTTCCATCATGGTTTGCAATTGCTGACAATACACACCTGCCGCAATCGTCTGGCCAGATTTAAGAAAGCTGAAGTGAACAACACCGGCAATATTCCACCAAACGCTCACAAGTAACTTTTTTTGAGTCAACTTTCGCTTGGGGCAGGATTTGGGTGGTTCGCTATGGTTCAACCATTGCGATGAGCGTTTTGGATTATCGTACAAGTACCACTTTTCCTCACAGATAATGATTCGATTTAAAATTCCTTCATTATTATGCGGGTGGACTAATGTATCGCAGCAGTCTACGCGCGTTTGTCGATTTGCTCCATTCAATTCATGAGGGACCCACCTTTCAAGCTTTTTCGCCTTCCCAATTTGCTTCAAATGGATTAAAACAGTTTTGTAACTAACACCACAGCCTGCAGCTAACTTGGACATGGTTTGCGATGGATCTGCTTCCATAATAGCCTTCAATTCTTCATTATCAACCTTGGACTCCGGTCGCCACCGGGACTTTTTCTTTCTTTTTCGAAATTTCCAGAACGAAAACGTTGGAACCAAAAATGTACTGTCTTTTCTTTTGCGACTCTCAACTCACTCAACTCGTACTCGTAAATAACGCGATATTTTAAGGTTCCCATTTTGTAAACTGAGTGACGCACAAAAAAAACTAAAGATAAAGAAAAAACATATGGATTACGGTTTTCGAAAAACAAACGCATGAGTAAATAGCTGTATAAATTTGAAATTGAAATTCCTAACCAAAGAGGAGATATTTGAGATCAAAGTGGCAATTTCATATGTAAAGACCTAGTATGTGTCTTTTTCTGTGCTAATATCAGAAACAGGAACAAACATTTGTATTCATGAGTATGATTGTTTGTATCGGTCTGGGTGTTTTCTATGTATAATAGGTATGTATTTACAAAAACAAATCTATTTATATGTATCAGTTATCTAGTACCCATAACACAAGCTTTAGCTAGCTTAACTTGGGTCTAGATGGCTCTGTGTGAATTGTCCTGAGATTATTATTACTAATTCCAAGTTTACCAAAACAAATAAGGTCATGAAGCCATGGGACCATTTAACAATATAACCACGACCCTAACACAATAGTAATAGAATATAATTTCCCAAACGGAATTGTAATTTTATTTCTCCAGATTGTTTTCAATCCATGACCAGGGCATGACAGATTGAAATCCGATTACAGCTAAACTTTTGTCTTTGACGATAAAATCTAACAAAGCGAAAAGAGGACGACAGGCAAATATCGACTTAACGCCGTTGAAATTAGAATAGAAAATGGCGAGTGAAAGTTTCTTATAGAAATACTTCTAAATCGGTGAAACAAAATGTAAGGGAATTTCGTTTGGTGCGAGCTATAAGCGACGGGCTGTGCGTATTTAAAAAAAAAAAATAATAATAAGACAGAGATACGTAGACGACTTAACACAAAGTCTACCCCGAAAAAAAACATCACAACGTCTTTTTTATTTCATTAAAAAAAACTTTCCTCTCCTCAACTCATGCCTTGTATCTCCTTACGGAGAAAAAATATCTTATAAATATGTTAAATGATAAAAGTTAAAGAAGACATTAAAAAGCATAATTTTTCAAAAAATTACTAATATATTCTATAAAAACTCCCTTCAACCGAAAAAACTCCTAATCTATTTGAGTTTTTAATTATAATTCAAATTCAAATTCAAAAATCATTTATTCATGTAGGGCATTTTAGCCGCTTATGAACATCAAGTTTTACATTATAATTTTTTTTTCCTACCGTCCAGTTGAGTATATAGATCCAATTGAGAAGAACTAGCAAGAAACTCAATAGAATTACTTTTTTTTTAAAAGCCAGTTTATTTACAATATATAGGTGTCTATGTCTAACATTAAATGAAAATCCCGTGCATGAACAACTATTGCCATGCACGCTCGTCATTCAAGTAATCGTTTAGTGAGTAATAGGCCTTGCTCAGTAAATATGATTTAACAGATGTTTTGAATTTATTTAAGGGTAATTCCAATATATCCTTTGGTATCTTATTGTAAATTTTTATACCTATTCCCACAAAAGACCTATTGACTTTTTCTAAACGATACTTGGGGACAGCAAGTATTATGTATATACACAGCCTCTCTACTTATAAAGAGAGAAAATATCTTATAAAAATGTTAAATGATAATTCCTCTTGAATCACTCAGGGCCCCAGGGATTATTATTACTATTTTTATCCAAAAATTCTCATCTCCCCTCTTAAGGAGAGGAGATTTATTATTATTATTATTATATAAAACCTTCCTCTTGAATCACTCTATCTATTAAAAAAACCGCTTCAAAATCCGTTGCGTAGTTTTAAAGATTTAAGCATACATAGGGACGGACAGACAGCGACGGCGACTTTGTTTTATACTATGTAATGATATGTTATTCTGATGTATAAGCTATGTTATTGAATAGAATAGAATAGAATTTTATTAACTCGTTTTTACAGTAATAACATAAGAAGTACAAGAATAATTTACACATTAAAAAACGGAGTCAATGTGGACCACAACTCAGCATAATGCTAAAACATAGTTTCCAGCGCTGATTTTCAGTTGTAAAGTTTTATCAAAATCCGTACCGTACTTTTTGCGTGAAAGAGTAATCATCCACCCATACTCACAAACTTTCGCGTTTATAATACTAACTAACTGTTCCCGCGATATCGTCCGCGTGGACTTTAACTTTATTTTTCTAAAATAAAAGTAGCAAGTTACTCCTTATTACATCAGCTACCTGGCAAAAAAAGTCACGTTAAAATCGGTTCAGCCATTTCAGAGATTAGCCGGAACAACCAGACAGACAGACAGACAAAAATTGTAAAAAATGTTATTTCGGTGTATGTTACCATACCTTACCGTATTTATATTCATATGCATGTAATAAAAAACGGTTATTACAATATTACAAACAGACACTCCAATTTTATTTATATGTATTGATAAGAGCATATTAATCATTGATTTTATTTCATTGATTAATCATTGATAACATTAATCAATCCATATTCTTTCGGCATCCGCTACACGCTCCGCTCGACGCTCCCGCTTATCACTCGCGCCACTCTCAAGACTGCAGATGTAGCACGATATCGGCGCATCGGACCACCATTGTCGTTTAAGATTTATAGTCGAGAAATGATGTATTGGTGCGGTGTATACCATATTGAATATAAAATGAGCAAGAATTTTTATTGTGAACTTGTGACCCTTTTGGGAACTTTGACCGTGGCGTTTATAACTGGTGGACCGCCGCGGTATCGTTCGGTTGTTACCTAATAATGTATGCTTCTCTGGGGGAGAGGTGATTATGAGATGTGAATTGATGACCCACCCTAAAACATGGTCGAGCGCAGTGATGGCTGGCTCATCCGTCATACTCGTGAACGAGTGCTGCGAAGGAACTGGTCTGCTCTTATCACTACGACTGATTTTATTATTGTGTTTTTATATTTGAGCCTAAATAAATCAGTGCTGATTGGTAGTTTGTATTCACACGTTTCGACTTGTAAATGTGAACTTACAAGGATTGTTTAAAAGAGCAACACACAAGTTTCTTGTTTATTCTTCTTGTGATGAGACAGCTTTCCGAATAAGCGATAGATTTTTAAAAAATTGTTGATTATTCAAAAGTGTTTGAATTAAGTTTATTTGAATAAATGATTTTCTATTCTATTCTATTCTATTGCTAGTAATGTAGGGTACAGTCCTATGACCATTCAGACCTTAAAAAAATGTCTCTTAAAATCCCGGCAACTCAATTGCAACTCCCTTGGTGTCTCTCACCCGCAACTCATGGACTGCAGCAAACAAAATCAGGTAAGACGCAAGCTCGTTTGTCCCCTATGCTATAAAAAAACTGGTATCAGTAAACGGTAGAATAAAAATGCATACGTCCCATCTGATGGTCACAAAAACCAACACCAGGGGTCACGTGTCACGTGCGCGTTGCCGACCCTTAAGAAACCTTAATATACCCTTGAAAAACCCCATGAGTAAACCTCGGCAGGTAGTTTTTTTTTATAACAGACAAACGACGCATACGGCTCACCTGATGGTAAGTCATTACCGCCGCCCATGAGCAACCGCAACACCACGAGAAATGCCAGTACATTGTCGGCCTTTTAAAAGCAATAAGCTATTTTCTTGAAGGTTTCAATATAGTATCAGTTCGGAAATACCATTGCTTCTACCAAAGTTTCTAGAAAACCGCACTGTGGAGGACCGCCATTCAACCAGATCAGGATGGTATTTTAGTTTCTGGCGTGGCGTGGAGGTACGGTGGTGAAACTCAGCAGCTTGTATTAATCCGAACAATTCCTCAGAACACTCCTCGTGATATACGCGGTAGAAAATGCACAGAGATGCGATATCTCCCCAGTAGCATCTTAGCGCCCCAGCTTCGCATGGTTGTACATGTATTATACATATAAACCTTCCTCTAGAATCCACTATCTATTAAAAAAACAACTTCAAAATCCGTTGCGTAGTTTTAAAGATTTAGGCATACATAGGGACGGACAGACAGCGACAGCGACTTTGTTTTATACATGTAATAATGATGTTACCATAGACAACATTTCATAGATAACAATATTCCACAGATAAATATTTTTCGGATACTCATCACTATAACTTAACACTGTTATCACACTAACATCGTAAACTGTGATCATAATAAAAACAGCACCAAACGTAAAAAAACAGAACCAATCAATTACGAGGAAAATGGCCTGAAAAGATACGAATCCAATTTGCTGTTGGAAGCCATGTACCAGGATGTTTAATGACATGGAAGAACCAACTACGAGGTTCAGTAATAAAAAAGAATGTAAGAAAGAAATTGGCACAAAACAAATGTGACTATTCCAAAGTGCTTATATTAATTATTAATTCTATTTCTATTTCTATTTCCATATCTATTTCTATTTCTCTTTCTGTTTCTGTTCCTATTTCTATTTCTATTGAGTTCCCGATATTTCGATAGTGTTTCAACTGCCAATCAATCTAGTCACACAGCACAATCTAGCCTAAAGTCAAGCAGAGCTTGTGTATGTACTAGATTACTGATATAAATACTTAAATATATTTTTCTTTTGTAAATACATACATAAAAAACACCCAGACCTATATTGAAATCATCCAGACAAATACAAACAATCATACACAAACATTTGCACCGTGCCAAGAATCGATCCCGCGACCATCAGAAGTAACACAGTATATTTACTGAGCAAAGCAAAAACAATATACTAGAATTACCCTTAAATAAATTCAAAATATCTGTTAAATCATATTTACTGAGCCAATCATATTAGGTGTTCACAAAACGATTACTTGAATAATGAGCGTGCATGGCAATAGTTGTTCATGCACGGGATTTTTGTCTGTCTGTCTGTCTGTTTGTTCCGGCAAATCTCTGAAATGGCTGGACCGATTTTGACGAGACTTTCTTTGGCAGGTAGCTGATGTAATAAGGAGTAACTTAGGCTACCTTTTAAACTTTTGCCAAATTCCACGCGGACGTAGTCACGGGTACAGCTAGTACAAAATATAATACCATATGTAGGAAACTTCCAGTCACATTTACATCCCTGGCACTTTCGGATAACGCAAAAACGTACCAGCAGGTTCCGGGCCCCGGGCCCCGGGGCGCGTGGAAACCTGTTACAATTTTAATTAGGCTACATCAAACGATCCCGAGATCCGCAAACACGAGCTGTAACTACTGATACGTACGGAGCGATCTTGGGATCCCCAGTTTTAATCTTTAAACCATAGAACAACGAAACAGATTAAACAAAACTTACCATTTAATTTAATTTCTTTGCGATAGCATATGCTGGTGGTCACTCTATTCTCCCAAATTTGAATTTTAATAACTGTATTTATCATAAACATGTTCCACTATTATTTGAAAAAAATACGAGCTGAGTTTCTTGTCAGTTCTTCTCATCTTGAAATCATTCCGAACTGACGGTAGATTTGACATATCATAAGAGTCTGTAATAGACCTACATGAATAAAGATATTTTGAATTTGAATTTAATATTCGTTACTGTTAATCTATACATGTAATTTACCTGCCTAATCTGCACCCTACAATCAAAATACACTTTACACAGTATTTGCTTTTCAGCTGGCTGAAATGGGTACCCAAGTAGACGATTTTATATGTCGAATCCGCGACCACCGTGGCTAAAGCGGTGTGCTAAACCACTAGACCACCGAGGTCGTCAAAGTATTGATTTTATTTACTTACTAGCTGTACCCGCGACTTCGTCCGTGTGGATATTAACTTTATTTTTCTAAAATAAAAGTGGCCTAAGTTACTCCTTATTACAGAACAAACAGACAACAATTGTAAAAAATGTTATTTTGGTGTATATACCGTATTTCTTTCTATTCATATGCATGTAGTAAAAAACGGTTATTTCAATATTACAAACAGACACTCCAATTTTATTTATATGTTCGTTATATAATCGTGTACTTACCCCTTTTTACAATTCATCTCATTTCATTTGAAGATTAAGATATTTAACGTAATACAATGTTTTAATTATTAAAATCCCAAGTCAGCCTCCCTCGGGACCGGTTGGGGTGTATTAAACAGATAATTAGAAATGCGAGATATAATTGTTTTCACCCCTTTTTACCATTTATTACAAGGTACATCCACCCTACAATACTTTTATTTTATTTTATAATCTATACTAACTTAGCCCACGGTTTCACCCGCATGTTTAAAGCCTATGTGTTATTTTTTTATACTACGATGGTGTCAAACAACCATAGCAGCTGATGGTAAATGGTTATCGTAGCCTATGGAAGCTAGAGACGTCCATAGGCTACTAACCTTACACGAGGAACTCTATTTAACGCCTGATGATGCCCCGTTCAGAGGCGAAACACGTGTCGCGATATGGGTGTAGACTCAATAACGGTCGGAATTTGATCACCAATAGAGAAGGTCGTAACGGTGGTCAAGTTTCCACACCCAATATTCCTGGTCTCACACATGCTAATTGTAGCGGAATTAAACAAAATAATAGAAATCTCTAAAAATATATAATCTCAAAATATCTTTATTCATGTAGGTCTATTACAGACTCTTATGATATGTCAAATCTACCGTCAGTTCAGAATGATTGATGACAGTATTTCGAGATGAGAACTGACAAGAAACTCAGCTCGTATTTTTTTAAGATCTAATAAAATCTCGTATATTACCTCAATTTGGCTCTGTAATCTCGTGGGTACATCATATTTTAACAAATTTTCGTAGGTCAAAAGCTCGTACCAACATATTCGAAGACAGAATTCAGAGAATGATTCCATTCTGACTGCATGCTCATCCTATTATTTATTTATTTAACTTAATTTTTTTCGGACTACTCTAATGCTGTCGGCCGCAGCTGGCCTTTACAGCTTCACCAGACGATAGGGGGCGAGTGAGATGGCACTCCAAACCAACTGATGCCAAAATATATAAAATACCTGGTTTGCCCACATTTCGGTGAGATATTTACTATAGGAATCTGCTAGTAATTCTTACCTGAAACAAAAATAAAATATAATTTAGTCAGAAATTAAAATAATAAAGAACAAAATTTTCCACAACAATATCGACCTGCTTGATAGCTAGAATAGGTGAGAAATAGAAATCATCTTTATTGAAATAAACTCATTACAAGCACTTTTGAATAGTCATATTTTTATTCTACCACTCATTCGGAATGCAGATTCATCTCCTCCTCTCCTCACCTCACCTCTTTTTTATTATAATTAGAAATAAGTAATTTTAATATATTGTAATTTTTAAATAAATTTAGTTTTTTTTTTAAGTCCTAAGGCTGCGACTTACGTAATTAGTTTAATAACATAATTCATCACATTATTTTCAGTTTATTCATACTTTATATATTTTGATAAAGAGCTCGAAGTTTAATATTTATGTAATTTTTTTTAGTAATAAGTATAGTATAAGTAAGGAGCCAACAGAATATCAGCGCTGCAGAGTTATCTGTAGCATTATTCTGAGTTGGCTGCCTTTTCACTTTTGCAGCACATAAAGTCACACACATTTCTTTTATTAATTCGTGTTTTTTTTATATCTCATGTATGCTGTGTCTGTAATTGTGAATAAAGAATTTATCTATCTATCTAAATATATTGAGATGCAACGGTGAGGATATTTTAATCCTTAAAGCAATATCGCAGACTCCCTGCAACTTAAGTGGTCCCGAACAGTGCGGTTTCAGAGGAGCTTCCTCCCGCGTACACTTAGATTGTGGAATGAACTACCTGCCGAGGTTTTCTCGAGAGACTACAGCATGGGGTTTTTCAAGAAGGGTATATTAAGGTTTCTTAAGGGTCGGCAACGCGTATGTGACACCCCTGGTGTTTCAGGCGTCCATAGGCTACGGTAACCGTTTACCATCAGATGGGCCGTATGCTTGTTTGCTACCTAAGTGGTATAAAAAAAAACCTATAAATGGAGTGAACAGCTTTGTTTTGTAAGGCTGTAAATACACAGATAACTTTTTAGTCTACCTCTGGACTGACATCCCTGGCACAGAGGTAATGTGCACGTCTTGCCCCGGATCCCTGTGGAACCCCACGCTCCTTTGTGGAGAGCCGTCATCCTGAGAACCTACGTGCTTTGGATTATAAATCTATATCTTCACTAGTTGTTTCCTTTAGCTTTGATCCTTTTTATTGCCTACTCAGCATATCCCTTTCCGTAAAAACGTCAATCGTTTTGCCATAGGTGTTTTTTATTTATAGGTCGCGTGTTCGATTCTAATGAATATGAATTTTAATGCGACTAATTGTATCGGTCTGGGTGTCTACTATGTATGTTATGTACGTATTTAAAAGAAATGTAACTATATATTTATATATCAGTTGTTTAGTACCCATAACATTAGCTCTGTGCTATATATACCTATAGTATATATGTACCTATAGAGTAGACATTGTAAGTTTATTGGTCATTATTATGATTAGACTCATACAGACATACAATCAGTCTGTTTTAATGGCTGTACAATTATAAATGTAGTAGCTGTACCCTCGACTTCGTCCGCATGGAATTTAACAAAAAAGTAAATTAGAGAATTTTTCTAAAATAAAAGTAGCTTAAGTTACTCCTTTTTACTACTGCCAATAAAAATCCCATCTAAATCAGTCCAGCCATTTCAGAGATTACCCGTAACAAACAGACAGACGGACACACAAAAATTGTAAAAAATATTTTGGTGTACGTACCGTATTTATATTCTGATGCATGTAGTAAAAAACGGTTATTTCAATATTACAAACGGACACTCCAATTTTATTTATATGTATAGATGTAGTTAGTAATATGTAGTATAGTGATACAATCGCTACGATTAAATGGATTTCTATGTCATTACATCGTTTATTACTCAAATCGATTGACGACTGCTACATTGTGGTCCCACGTTGGGCGCCATTACGAAACTCACGCTTACTTAGTTGTATGGAGATCGGTGGGTTAATACATTTAGACATTCATTCATAATTTAATAGCTGGTCAATATGCTCCCTCTAATATGGTTGAGTGCGGGTGCTGTTATTACCTGTCTAAAAGTATAATGTAAGAAAGAAGAACTCTTGCACAGGGTGAAAGAAAAAGGCAGATATTGAATATAGGAAATAGACCACGAAATATTAGGGCCTGGTGCTGTTATTGCTGTTATTACCTGTCTAAAAGTATATTGTAAGAAAGGAAGAGGTATTACACAGGGTGAAAGAAAAAGGCAGATATTGAATATAGGAAATAGACGAGGAAAATGTTAGGGCCCGGTGCTGTTATTACCTGTCTAATGCTACGTTTACATTCAGCCGCTTCCCCTGCCACTCGCGCTGCCGGAAATATTGCCGGGCGACAACTGAGAGAGAGGGCTGAATGTAAAAACACGCTGCCAGTCCTTTGACTCGCGCACGAAAAACCGACAATCGAGGGAGCGCCGGGCAGCGCCAATGGCATGGGAAGTGTTTCCACTCTCGCGCTGCTCACTTCCCCGCCCACTCGGGCAGAGTGTAAATTGGGCATAAAAGTATAATGTAAGAAATGAAGAACTATTGCACAGGGTGAAAGAAAAAGGCAGATATTGAATACTACAGAAAATAGACGAGGAAAAATGTTAGGGCACTTGATTCGGCACGATGAATTTATATATATCTAGCTGTCCCTGCACTTCGTCTGCGTGTAATTTAACTTTATTTCCTAAAATAAAAGATTTTTTCTGAAATAAAAGTAGTCCAAGTTACTTCTTATTACATCAGCTACCTACCAAAAAAAGTCTCGTCGAAATCGGTCCAGCCATTTCAGAGATTAGCCGGAAGAAACAGGCCGACAGACAAAAATTGTAAAAAATGTTATTTTTGTGTATGTAGAGTATTTATATTCATATGCATGTAGTAAAAAACAGTTATTTTATTATTACAAACAGACACTCCAATTTTATTTATATGTATAAATGAATATTTATTATTGAGGAAATTATAGAAGGAAAAAGGGGGAGAGGAAGACCAAGGCACAGCTACATCAAACAAATGAAGGACAGAATTGGAGTCGTATCGTATTTGGTTACAAGGTTTGAAGAGTATGATGGAAGATCGTGGAAAGTGGCAAGAGATCCACCGACAAGATGTCGATCTTTAAAAAAAAATCAAATTCAAAATATCTTTATTCATGTAGGTCTATTACAGACTTATGATATATCGAATCTACCGACAGTTCGGAATGATTTCGAGATGCGAAGAACTGACTAGAAACTCAGCTCGTATTCTTTTCAAATAAATGGTGTACATGTTTACAATAATACAGATTTTTTTTCCAATTTGCGAGAATATACCACTAGCATATGCTATTGCATATAAACCTAATCTACGATTTACTTTGCTAGTTTCTTTCGGATCTTAAATACTATCTCAGTCCAGTTCAGTTCTTTATCATTCACATATGCCTTAAAAAGTATTGTTACCATGATAGAGTGATTCAAGAGCCGGCGAAGCCGGGGCTAGTAGCTAGCAAAATATAATCTGTATTACCGTAATTTGGATATAAATTGGATAATTTGGATTAGACCGTAAGTTTTTCTTATATAGTCTACTAGCTTTTGCCTGCGGCTTCGCTCGCGTTAATTTCAAATCAAAATCTTTTCTTAGGGGATGCCTAAGTCATAGTAGCTTTATGCATCAGCCCGATCGATTTAAAATTGACAAAGTTTCATACAAACTTTCATCCCCTATTTTAACCCCTTGGGGGTAGGATTAATCAAAAACCTTTCTTAGCGGATGCCTACGTCATAACATCTACCTGCATGCCAAATTTCAGTCCGATCCGACCAGTGGTTTGGCCTGTGCGTTGATAGATCACTATGTCAGTCACCTTTGAGTTATATATTTAGATATAAGAAAAACTTACGGTCCAACTTATAAACATTTTGTGTCAACATACCAAAGAGGTGACAACATTATTTAATATTAACACGATAACACTATCCAGAACAAAGACAGAAACTTCACGCTCATTGCGGAGTTTAACCAAGTTTCCACACAAGCTGAGGTCGTAAGTTTGAACTCATAAGTAGCAACTTCGTTATTTTCCCGCTGAGTATGCGTGAATTTCGGTTTGTTATTTCCGATAAATGTACAATTGTTGATACACTGAACACTAAAACAAATAATTACATTGGCGTCGTCTATATAACTTTATTGGTACAACTATTGTTGACTGAAGTCTTGTATTTGAAATATATTAGTTTAATGCCACTTTAAAACTGTTAAATAGTAAAAAAAAATACTAAAATTCACTTAAAGAAATATTTACATTTCTCAGTGAGGCATAACCATGTCTTGCGTAGTGCAAGAAATCTTTACCTTAGTCCTGTTCTACAATCCTGATTTTACAAGTAATAATATAATTATTAAAAAGAGCAACACGCAAGTTTATTGCTCGTTCTTCTTGTGATGAGACAGCTTTCCGAATGAGCGGTAGATTAAAAAAAATGTGAATTAATGAATGAATGAAAAACACTTTATTGTTCCTCTTACAGAATGAAGAATTACATAAATTAATATGTACATCAAATATAAAAAGAAAAAACAACATAATTATAATATAGAGGTAACAATGGGCGGCCTTATCGCTAAATAGCGATTTCTTCCAGCCAACCTTAGGATGGAGAGGAGTAGACTGGATCTGGTCGAGGTATAACAATTAGTTGTTGGATGTACAATTTACATATCAGATATATGTGATGACTATTCAAAAGTGCTTCAATGTAAGTTTATGAATAAATTATTTTTTATTCTGTTCCTGATTCTACAGTAAATCCTTTTAGATCCACGCGGTTCGCCTTTGGAGCTCTCTACCACACTCTATTCGTAGCGCATAATCACTACCCATTTTTAATATCTCAGTTCAAATTCAAATTCAAAAATCATTTATTAATGTATGACATTTTAGCCGCTTATGAACGTCAAGTTTTTACATTATATTTTTTTTTTCCCTACCGTCCAGTTCGGTATATAGATCCAAATGAGAAGAACTGGCTCAATTTAATTTCTTTTTTTTTAAAGCCAGTTTATTTACAATGCATAGGTATTTATATAGGTGTCTATGTCTAACATTAAATGAAAATCCCGAACATGAAAACTATTGCCATGCACGCTCGTCATTCAAGTAATCGTTTAGTGAATAATAGGCCTTGCTCAGTAAATATGATTTAACAGATGTTTTGAATTTATTTAAGGGTAATTCCAACATATCCTTTGGTATCTTATTGTAAAATTTTATACCTATCCCCATAAAAGACCTATTGACTTTTTCTAAACGATACTTGGGGACAGCAAGTTTGTCTTTAAATCTAGTATTAATATTATGAATATTGCTGTTTTTTGCTCTCCACGTGAATTCTGTATGCTATAACGTCCCACCTACGACTTTTTGTCCATATTTTCTCTACTTAAAAGTTGATGGAAAAGATCGTTTGAGCGATAAGGAAACATTTTGTTTAGCATATTTATATTAAGTTCTATTTTTGTAAATATTTCTCTGTGCAGAATTATATTATTATTATTATTTCTCTTATGTCACAGCTTTTGAAGCTGGTGATTATTATTTTTTTTTTTATGACACAGGGGACAAACGAGCATGCGGCTCATTTGATTGTAAATGGTTACCGTAGCCTATGGACGCTTGAGACACCAGGAGTGTCACGTGTTACCGACCGTAACCACAAATAATATAGTTTAGTTAAATAATACAATATTAGGTTAACAATAATAATGAGCTGTTTTCGATACTGGACATCAGCCTCAAAAGCTATGTCATGAGGGATAATAATTTATACATAAATTTTTTTTTTTTATAACACAGGGGACAAACGAGCATGCGGCTCACCTGATGGTAAGTGATTACCGCCGCCCATGAGCACCCGCAACACCAGGGGAATTGCAAGTACGTTGTCGGCCTTTTAAAAAGGAATAAGCTCTTTTCTTGAAGGTTTCAATATCGTATCGGTTCGGAAATACCATTGCTGGAAGGTGATTCCACAATGTGGTTGTGCGAGGCAAAAAGTTTCTAGAAAACCGCACTGTGGAAGACCGCCATTCATCCAGATGATCAGGATGGTATTTCAGTTTCTGGCGGGTGGTACGGTGGTGAAACTCAGCAGCTGGTATTATTCCGAACAATTCCTCAGAACACTCCCCGTGATATATGCGGTAGAAAATGCACAGAGATGCAATATCACGCCACAAAGCCAATGGGTCGAGTCTGTCACATAGACGTTGATTACCAATGATTCTGGCTGCTCGGTTCTGAATGCGGTCAAATGGAAGTAGCTGGTATTGTGGTGCTCCGGCCCAGAGATGAGAACAGTATTCCATATGCGGCCGGATCTGCGCCTTGTATAATTGCAAGCGATGGGCCGCCGTGAAATACCGTCTCACTCTACTGAGCACGCCAAGCTTTTTTGAGGCTATTTTAGCCTTGTCCTCCAAATGACCGCAAAACTGAACGTCACTGGATATATCAACGCCAAGGACCTCGAGATTTGGCTTCACATCAAGGAGAGTGTCTTGAAACTGAGGAGATACGATAAATGGATTCTTTTTAGCGGTAATTAGAGTGTCTGTTTGTAATATTAAAATAACCGTCTTTTACTACGTGCCACTATAGTAGTATAAAAAAAATATGTTGATAATAAAACTCGCCAAAAACTCCAAACCCCAATTATTAAATTCCGTTGCGTTTATCAAACCAATTTATAATAATTAGCGACAGCCTGACAAAGCACAATCAGGTCAAAATACGGGCGACCTACTTAGTGATATTAAAGTTTAAGAACTCAATTTGTCATGTAACACGATTAATTTGACGGCTGAGTTTCGTACACAACTGACAAAACTGCCGTTTCGCCGATTCTAATAATTTACAGACGGCTCTAATTTATCGAGACGAGGGTATTTTTTTTTTGAGGGTTGATAATGGAATGGTGTACCCGCCTGCGCTAACGGTTTACGCTGGCGGGGCACCAGTGGAGGATGATAAGATGAGCATGAGGTCAGGTCAGTTAGCCCATCGTGTAAATTCACCAGGAATTTAACACTATGGTTTCCAGGGGGAACCGTGTGGAGGTCGATCTGACATGGTACATTGCTAGCAATGGAGTTATCAATCCACATTACTAACAATCCAATTTCCCCCTTCGAGACGAGGGTACGACGCGGTTCCACAATTGGCCACTGATATTTTATGTATTTAGATCACGACTACTGTAATAGGCAGGCTATGAAATTGTGGGGTAAACACCAAAGGTTAGGTTACAAACGTTGTTACTAGTTTTAGCAAAAGATTAATTGTTATACCTATTATTTACCTACCTGATTATCTCCACTAAATTAATTTACATTTTTCGGACTACTGTAATGCTGTTGGCCGCGGCTGGCCTTTACAGCTCACAGTCACCGGACGATGGAGGCTGAGTGCAGATGGCACTCCAAACCAAAGGAAGGATCTATGGAGCGGCTGAAGGCCAACTCCCGCCTGACGGATACGACTTTTCAAAAAATCAAAATGAATCGTCAAAAACGTAGTTATTAGTTTTATCAGAGGATTAAATAATAGAACATAAACATACATCTTATATATAGAATAGAATAGAAAATCATTTATTCAAATAAACTTAATTTAAGCACTTTTGAATAGTCAACATTATTTTTAATCTACCGCTTATTCGGAAAGCTGTCTCATCACAAGAAGAATAAGCAAGAAACTTGTGTGTTGCTCTTTTAAACAATCCTTGTAAGTTCACATTTTACAAGTCGAAACGTGTGAATACAAACTACCAACCAACACTAATTTATTTAGGCTCAAATATAAAAACACAATAAGATTAAATCAGTCGTAGTGATAAGAGCAGACCAGTCCCTACAAGCAGCACTCGTTCACGAGTATGACGGATGAGCCAGCCATCACTGCGCTCGACCATATTTTAGGGAGCCCAATGACCCGGCCCACCACGCCGCCACATGTCTGGACATTTTAGTGAGCATGACTACTCATTCCACTCGACCACGTCACGGCTATAAACTACACATATATAATTCTCACAATGTTAGTTACCAAACTCCCCCAAAACGACTTGACTGATTTTTTGAAATTTTATATGCATATTCAGTAGATCTGAGAATCGGCTACTACTTTTCATACCCCTGAGTGATAAGGGTTGTCCACCCCTAACGATTATTTTGTATTTTTTCGCAAATTGCTCTTTTTTTAATGTGGCATGAAAAATACATATAACCCTAAATTTTCAACCTTCACCAACCCCTATTAGCGATTTTAATTTATATGGCAAAACTACTTTTGCGGGCTCAGCTAGTATACTTATCAATAACAGTGTATATATTTTTAAATTCAAACTGGTTACACGAGTATTGCAGCCAGAGTCACCTGTACTTTGATCCAATAAGATAATCCAGGATAGATAATATATCAGATACATCTTGAGATGCTGCAAAACCGTGTCCGTAATAGAATTAGTTTGAATTCAATGTTACACTGTCAGTCTGTTTGTTTCAAGAATGTAGTTACTTTTAATTGATACTGTGAAGATGTTAGATCTGAAACGGTTTATTTCAATAATCATGGAATGATGCTCCCGCTTGTTATAATGAGTTAGCCATCAATTATATAGGTAGATAGATAGATACGTTCCATGAGACTATATAGATTTTGTTTAATTATATAATTATATATTTTATACGGATATATTTGTATGTTTATATAAAAATAATAATGATATATGCGTGAATGGCAATAGTTGTTCATGCACGGGATTTTCATTTAATGTTAGACATAGACACCTATATAAATATACATTGTAAATAAACTGGCTTTAAAAAAAAAAGTAATTCAATTGAGTTTCTTGTCAGTTCTTCTCAATTGGATCTATATACCGAACTGGACGGTAGAGAAAAAATTGAATTTATAATGTAAAAATTTTACGTTCATAAGCTGCTAAAATGTCCTACATGAATAAATGATTTTTTAATTTGAATTTATTTATTTCAGGCTTCTAATGAGCCATATTACTAATACCTTATAGATTAACTTATATATATATATATATATATATATATAATCTTAGTAATATTATAAACGCGAAAGTTTGTTAGTATGGATGTATGTTTGTTACTCTTTCACGCAAAAACTACTGTGTCGATTTTGATGAAAAATTCAAAATTCAAATTCAAAATATCTTTATTCGTGTAGGTCTATTACAGCCTCTTATGATATGTCAAATCTACCGTCAGTTCGGAATGATTTCGAGATGAGAAGAACTGACAAGAAACTCAGCTCGTATTTATCAAAAAATAGAGGAAAAAGTATAATATAACAACAGTTATAAGAATTCAAATTTGGGAGAATAGAGTGACCACCAGCATATGCTATATAAAAAAAAATTACAAACATCAAAAAATCTAATCAGTGTTCGCAACCTGAACAGACCAGTCCCCACAAGTAGCACCCGTTCACGAGTATGACGGATGAGCCAGCCATCATTGCACTCAACCATATTAGAGGGAGCACATCGACCCGGCCCACCACGCCGCCACAAGTTTGAACTTTATAGCAAGCATGACTGTTTCAAGTTACTCCACTACGTCATTTATATTATTACAGCATAAACTGTACCAATCACAGATACTTTACAGTAATACAGCTTATACATTACAATAACACATATACAATTTTCACGTTGGTATAACCGCGAGCACAGCTTGTTATTCCATAACTGCAGAGCTCATCATAACTGGCATGTTTCTATGATATACCCTGCTTTACAATACCCATCCACTCCATTCACCCCCCACCCCCAGCAATCCACAAAACAATTCCGCCAAGGCAGTTGTTATTGCGAATGCCATAGTGAGTGGCACGTGACTTGGAAAACAATAGCACCACGGGGACATATCTATTGGAATGGCCATTTTGTTGTACCGCAGAGCAGGTCCAGTGAAAGGTCGTGAGTTCGAAATCTGGCTGATATATCTATATACCTATATCAGGATAATTCAAGGAAACCGTATCAATATAATTACAGTCATACAAAAGAGACAAGGGGAAAGAGAGACAAGGAAAGAAGAGTGAAATTAGAGAGACTTTGTTTTAATTACTATTTATAGACGACCAGCTGTGTGAACTGTCCTGGGTTATTTATTTATTTAATAATAATCTCAGGACAATTCACACAGCGCCATCTAGTCCCAAGTTAAGCTAGCTAAAGCTTGTGTTATGGGTACTAGACAACTGATACAAATACATAGATTTTTTTTCATTATACATATACTCATGAAATCAAATGTTTGTACCGAACGAGGAATCGAACCCATCGGAAGTAAAGCGGTGTGCTAAACTACCACTGAGGTTGATACAAAAAAAATTGTATCCATTTTGTTATTTACACGCCACCGTTACACAGACACTCGGTATTAGGCTAGTAGAGCAAAGCTTGTGTTATGGGTACTAGACAACTGATACAAATACATAGATTTTTTTTTCATTATACATATATATATATACTCATGAAATCAAATGTTTGTACCGAACGAGGAATCGAATCCATCGGAAGTAAAGCGGTGTGCTAAACCGGTAGACCACCGAGGTTAATACAAAAAAACTGTATCCATTTTGTTATTTACAGGACACCTTTACACAGACACTCGTATTCACACGTACACACGCCCTCCCATTCCCTATTTTTATGTTTAGGGGTAGAGGGAATTGCTATATATGGAATGTATTGTCTGGTCTATCATGCAGGAAATCATCATGGTTCAGTCCTTGTGAATTCACCACGATGTGCTAACTGACCTGACCTCATGCTCATCTTATCATCCTCCACTGATGCCCCGCCAGGGTAACCGTTAGCGCAGACAAGTGCATTCTATTTCTTTATCCTTTAAAAGCCTATTCTATTCTACTTAGTGCCATTCCGTCTCATATATTTTTTTATTACATTTATTTATTTAACTTCAATGCGCAATAACAATGTGCACATATCGCGGACTTAACACCTTGAGGCGTTATGTACCAGGCAACCATGAGTGGTGCAGTGAAAGATTGTTGGCGGTGCACTAATATAAATAATATATGGGACACAGTTACCTATATACATCAAAATAATAATTGCATTTAATAATGTCTAGTAAGACAAATTCAATATTGTCTACTAAGCACTGCTGTGTCTAAACTGTGTCACCCCACCTTACATTTTCCTATTGTCATTTAGTATATAAGATCAATATTTCTATGTACATATTGTCAGTTTATTACCATCTGTAATATACATCGTCTTGACCAACAACATCGTATCATTTACCTGCAACATTAGACATGTCAAAAAAATGTACATATATATAAACATAAAAATAAATATTATATATATAAATAAATTCTTCACGATCTGACAATCAAAATATAAGAGTAGTCTCAGATATAAAAATATATAAAGCAATAAAAATTATCAATATGAAGTAACAAAACAAATATTATAGAAATATCCGGAGAGAACTATAGACTAATAACAGAATGTTTTTAAAATAAGGAGAAGGACAGTAAAAGAGAGTTATAACAAAAAGCCTACTCTATTGATACAGCTTGGTGGCACACATTTTTTTATTACATCTATATTTTTACATAGAACACACATTTTGTAAGAATAATATTGCGACTATAAATTGAGATGTAAGCTTTCCTATCTTTCAAGTTGGATCAAATTGCACACAATGTGCAAATCATATTCCAATCGGTTCAGTAGTTTAGGAGTCCATCGCGGACAGACAACGTGACACGTAATTTTTATATATATAAAGATTAGCTAACCTGGCAAACGTTGTTTTACTACATAAATCAGACAAACAAAATCAGTTACGGTCGGTAACTGATTCTGTAGAGGGAGAAGTTGCCAGGACTAGAAAATTATTAAAGCACTAAATATCGCTAATAAAACATAGGGGTTGACGGTTGAAGGGTGAGAATTTAGGGTTGTACATATTTTTTATAGAGTAATAAATTATTTTTGGGTATAGGATAGGAGACAAACGTGATTGCGGTTCAACTGATGGTAAGTGATTACCGCCGCCCATGAGCACTCGCCACACCAGGAGATAGAGGACGTAATTTTTTTAATAATAAATATAGTATAAGTGGGACAACACCAATCGCTCCCTTCGCAGATTTTTACTTCATGTCCCGGCATATTTGTCCGGTTTTGTCCATCATTCTTTCGCCGTTCAGGCTATCAAACTTTGGAACGACTTACCCCCTGACATCAGGACTGCTACGAGTAAAATTTCTTTCAAGCGAAGATTGCGGAACCATTATCTTAACATATAATTTTGTGTATTAACATATATTATCTTTTATATATTTTTCTCTTTAGCATTAAGTTTCTTCATTTTTACTACAAGGCGAGCCATATATATATTTATGTGTATGGTATATTTTTGTATATATATAATTTTGTGTATATTTGTAGGAATATTTATGTATTTACATGTGTACCTATATATATATATATTTATTCATGTATATTCTATAAAATATTATAATATTGTCTGCACCGCCAACAACTTATCTCTGCACAACTCATGGTTGCCTGGTAGAAAATGCCATTAGGTGTTAAGTCCGCCATATGTACTTTTTACCTGTGTATGACGTGCATTAAAGTTATTTAAATAAAAAAAAATATAAGTAAGGAGCCAACAGAATATCAGCGCTGCAGAGTTATCTGCAGCATTATGCTGAGTTGGCTACCTTTTCACTTTTGCGGCACATAAACTCACCTACATTTCTTTTATTAATTCGTGTTTTTTCTGTATCTCATGTATGTTATGTGTCTGTAATTGTGAATAAATAATTTATCTATCTATCTATGTATCAAATGAAACGTAGACGAAGTTGCGCAGGTAGTTAATATTATAAACGCGAAAGTTTGATCGTCCAGTGGTTTGGGCTGTGCGTTGATAGATCACTATGTCAGTCACCTTTGAGTTATATCATCATCATCATCATCGCAGCCCGGAAGATGTCCACTGCTGGACATAGGCCTCCCCAAAGATCTCCACGACGATCGGTCCTGCGCTGCTCGCATCCAATTTGAGTTATATATATTTAGATAAAAAAACATATACAATATTTTAAGTAATTGTACGGATTACGTATATGTGATGATGATGAAAATAACGCTCGAGTAGCGTTATTTTCATATCGCTTTAATTCAGTCCCTACCAAAATCATTTCACATTTGATCAGCAACTTGGTGATGTAATAACTCCTTATTACATCACCAAGTTGCTGATCAAATGTGAAATGATTTTGGTAACTTAGGCTACTTTTGTCTGTCGGGTTGTTCCGGCTAATCTCTGAAATGGTTGGACCGATTTTGACGGGACTTTTTTTTTGCCAGTTAGCTGATGTAATAAGGAGTAACTTGCTACTTTTATTTTAGAAAAATTAAGTTATATTCCACGCGGACGAAGTCGCGGGTACAGCTATTAATATTTTAAACGCGAAAGTTTGCGAGTATAGGATGTATGTTTGTTACTCTTTCACGCAAAAACTACTCAACGGTTTTTGATGAAACTTTACAGTAATATTGCCATCAGTATTGCTTTACATTTATTATTCTTCTTGTGATGAGACAGCTTTCCGAATAAGCGGTAGATTTAAAAAAATGTTGACTATTCAAAAGTGCTTAAATTAAGTTTATTTGAATAAATAATTTTCTATTCTATTCTATTCTATTTACAGTAATATAGCGTACATCAGAGTAACACATAGGCTATAAAATTCTCGGGGGTGAAACCGCGGGCACAGCTAGTATATATATAATTAACAATTATAATGTATGAGATATGAATTGGATCGGTATGCGTATTGCATTCACCATTAACTAATAGTTGTATGGCCCGGCACCGAAACCAAGTTTATGAGATCTTTACGTGACCGGCGTACTGAACATTGGAGATTGGGTAACTGTGTTATTACTGGCAACATTTTCTTGCTTTACAACTGTATGGGTTTATTTATTTAAGTCAGGCTACATATATACATACATTACAGACTAACATACTATTCTTTTTTTTTTTTTTTTTTTTTTTTTTTTTTTTTTTTTTTTTTTCGGCGGTAGTTGCAAAAGTCAGTAGTGCACTTTTATGTTATTAATATATTTAATTTATAAATAATAGTTATAGTTCTAATTTAACGTTCTACTTACTGTGTTTTGTGTAAATTGTGTCGTTAGTTGTTTGCATTGCATTACATGCACATATAAGGATAGTATTTGTATAGACTGCCGGCTGCTGTTACTTTCACTATCACTCACACACAATTACAATAAAAATGGCCAACATCGCTGAGATTGCCTCTACCCAGAAATCCCTGGAGTCTACCTTAATGAAAGTGATGACTGATTTTGAAAACAGACTAAAGGTGGTAACTCCTCGTACCACCGATGTTATACAGCTGTCTACAGAATTTCACGAATTTAAGGATTCTATGAGGCTCGTTCTTAACGTCCTACATCAACAAATTACTTCACTGACACAATCCATAGATGCTGTTGAGACGAGGCACAGAAATAAATTTCTACTTCTGAGTGGTGTTGCTGAGGGTGAAGGTGATCTAGCGTCAGTTGTTACTTCTACTTTAAGAGACAAACTGGGTATGTCTGATTTGAAATGCACAGACATTATTGGGTGTCATCGAATTGGAATTGTGACTGAGGGACGCTGCAGGCCCATTGTGTTTCGGCCCACTGACTCAGTACTTCGTTCTTCAATTTGGTCAAGAAAGACAAAACTAAAAGGAACACAACTTGTTGTATCTGAATTTTTGACTCGACGAAGGCAGACACTGTTTCTTGAAGCTCGCAGGCGGCTGGGCATGAGAATGGTTTGGACTCTTGATGGTCAGATATTCGGCAAAGATTCTTCTGGTGCGCGTCGACGAATTACAACTATGGAGGATCTGGAAGCGATGACCTCTAAACTGGACCCCTCTTCATCTTGTAGTAATCAGGATGTTGTTCCTCAACCTGGACAACCTACAGGGAGGACTCGACGTGGTGCAAGACCCAAGCAGTAACTTTACTAGCCCTATATCTATATCATATAATTATACATTTTTTATTTTTAATATTATCTAGCATTTATGACCGAATTATTGGGTGCCTAGTTCTGTGTCTGTGTATGCTTGTTTATTGTTTGCATACAAACAGTATCTCAGTGCGTTCATGCATGTTTTGTTTGTTAATATACTCAATTTTAATAACAATTATTACGATTATAATTTTATATTTCATATTCCGCAGGTAGTAATTTTATTGCTTTCTTTTTGGGGTAGTCATTACAACTTAAACATCCATATCATAAATATTGTTTGTATTAATTTTTTTTTTTTTTTCTATTGTTATGTTCTAAATATCCTTTCTGAAATGCAAAGGGAACTATGTCTGTACAGCCATGTGTGTTTTGCTTGTTTGTCAGTCTAACTGTCATCGGTCATAGTGACATTAATCAATTGTGAAATCTGAATTCATAGATAACGTAAATTACAGACTGGCAAAGAAAGTAATCATATACAGCTATCTGATACACTAAAATTAGGCCGTATATGTATATATATTAGCACTATTTTATTTTGTTACTAGTGTATTTAGTTGTATCTAATATCGGTCATCGTTAATTTTTGAATAATTATATTGATGAACTAACTGTTACCCACGACTTTGGTGCGTGGAATTTAACTTGTATTTTTGTTTTTCTTCTCATTATTGTTAAATTCATTCGTTATATGTAAATTGTGTAACATTTTATTTTAAATATCAGCCGGCAGGATATTGATTAAGTTTAGTTTAAGTATATTCTAAAAAGATTAATTTATATTATTGTTATATATATATATATTATTAATTATTATTATTATAAACATATATACATATATTATCCATGTCGGATAATGATTCTTTTTACTCTGCCCATGACTCGAGCGACAACTATGAGTCATTTGATTCCTCATTAGACGATACTCCTCTTTCTGTTTGTCTCACTAATGAATTCCAACGTTTTTCTCACTGTCTGAAAATTTGTCACGTAAATGCTCAAAGCATACCGCAGCATCACTCTGAATTTCTTAATGTATTCTCTTCTTCTACTGCAGACGCTATTTTGGTATCCGAAAGCTGGCTGAAGCCGTCTATACCCTCTCCTTATTTTTGTCTACCAGGTTACATCTTGATACGCAATGATCGTGTAGATAGAAGAGGCGGTGGTGTAGCCATCTTTTTGCGTAGTGGACTTTCCTATAAAATATTAGCTACTTCTTCTTCTTCTTCTTCTTTAGACAACGCTGAATACTTATTTATTAAATTGTATGTCAAGGGGTATACAGTTGCACTAGGTGTAGTATATTGTCCCCCTTCTCTCGACTGCTTCGTTGAATTGGAAACAATCTTCGAATCAATCATGTCTGAACATGCTCACCACATAATCATGGGCGATTTTAACACCGACTTAATTCGTGATACGCTCAAGTCTCGTAAATTGCGCCACATCGCCGATTCTGTTGGTCTTGAATTATTGCCACTTGAACCAACCCATACCAATAAAGACTGTCCTGACAGCTGGATCGACCACATTTATGTGTCGTCTCCTTACCTCATTCTCACTCATGGTCAGTTTTCTGCTCCAGGATTTTCGAGACATGACCTAATCTACTTAATTTACAACATCAAAGATTTTAAATACACACCGGCTGAAATTAAACTAAGAAATTTTTCTAGAATGGATTTAAATAAACTTCTAAATGATGTTTCTTTAGTCGATTGGTCTCGCGTTACCACAGCACCAACTCTGAATGAAAAGGTTACTTCGTTTAATACTTGTGTGCTTAATTTATTTAACCAGTATGCACCTCTGCACCGTATTAAGGTTAAAAGACCACCTGCACCTTGGTTAACTAATGGTATACGCATGGCTATGAAAAAGCGTGATTGGGCATTTCGTGTTTTCAAAAAGCATCGCGATGAGGATAGTTGGACTGCATTTAAAAAGGCGAGGAATCTTTGCAATCATATGGTAAGAGCTGCTAAACGCCGCCACATTTACTCCAATATTTTAAACGCGTCACCGGCTAATACTTGGAAGTTTCTGAAATCATTGGGACTGTGTAAACAGACCAGTGATTTTGTTTCAAAATTTTCGTTAAATGAGCTTAATAGTCATTTTTCTTCCTCTACTCTATTAAATAATGTAATTAAGACAGCCACATTAACTGAAATTTCTTCCTGGCCTAATTTGTCAATTGATAAATTTTCATTTTCTTTTATCACTGACGACGAGACTCTCAAGATAATTAAATCCATTAAATCTAACTGTGTTGGTTCTGACGATGTAAGTAGAACCATGATTATGTTTATACTAGAACACGTTGTACCTTTGATTACACACATTATTAACTTCTCTCTCTTTTCTGGTGCTTATCCTGAAACTTGGCTAAACGCTTTTATTCTTCCTCTTCCAAAGGTATCTTCTCCAAACTTCCTAAAGGATTTTAGGCCTATATCTATCTTGCCCTTCCTTTCTAAGATTTTGGAAGTTGTTGTACACAAGCAGCTCACTAATTTTATATACAGTAACAAGTTGGTTTCCTCATACCAATCAGGTTTTCGACCTGGACATAGTACTGCCACAGCACTTCTCAAAATTACTGATGATGTGAGGGAAGGCATGGAGAATTCCAAATTAACCGTTCTTGTCTTGATTGATTTCTCCAACGCTTTCAATACTGTTGATCACGACATTCTTCTTGCTATTCTTTCTTATCTTGGGGTCTCGTCGACAGCTTTTAAATGGTTCACTTCCTATCTTCAGGGTCGCCGGCAGGCTGTTTGCGTCAATGGATTAATCTCTGATTGGTGCGAGTTGGGTGCCGGTGTCCCTCAAGGCGGTATATTATCTCCTTTACTCTTCTCCATTTTCATTAATTTCATCACCACCAACCTCAAATGCTCTTACCATTTGTATGCGGATGATCTGCAGCTCTATTACCAAGCTGGGGTTGGGAGAATTGCCGAAGCTATTGCATGTTTAAACGAGGATCTTTGTCACATACAGAACTGGGCTAGTAGATTCGGTGTGTCTGTTAACCCAAGCAAATGTCAGGCTATTATTTTAGGGAGTTCACGGTTATTGACAAAACTGAACAGTACTCTGGTCCCCCTATTGTCTTTAACAATAATTGCATTCCTTTCTGTTCAAAAGTTAAAGATCTGGGGTTGACCATTGATAGTAGTTTTAGTTGGGCGTATCATGTTAATGACGTCAGTAAAAAGGTTACATCTACATTGAGAAATCTGTATCGGCTCAAAAACTTCCTTCCGAGTAAAACAAAGATCTTGCTTATTCAATCGCTGGTATTGCCTATCCTTGATTATGCTGATGTGTGCTGCTCAGACATGAATGAAGACCTCTTGAACAAATTGGATCGTTTGCTCAATAATGCTATACGTTTCATTTTTGGACTTCGTAAATATGACCACATCTCTTCTTACCGTTCTCAGCTTAAATGGCTGCCCATCCGACAGCGACGTATCACACGTATCTTGTGTACTCTTCACTCTATACTATACGATCCAAATTCTCCTCAATATCTAAAATCTAAATTTCTGTTTCATGGGGATAACACCTCTCGTAACCTTCGTTCTTGTAGGACCTTGCTTCTTCACATTCCTGACCATCGTACTAACTTCATTTCTTGCTCCTTCGCCATTCAGGCAATTAAACACTGGAATGCGCTGCCCCTTGACATTAAATCTATTAAAAATAAATCTCATTTCAAAGCTAAATTACGGGTTCATTTTCTACGCAATGTGCAATCATAATTAAATTTCTGATTCTCCTTATTTATCTCTTTCTTTTCCGCTCTATTGAACTTATTTTCTGCCTCATACATGGGTAATTTTCCTGTATCTAAATATTTAATCCAAGTATGTATATGTGTATATATTTATTTATGTGTCGTATGTAAATATGTATGTCTAATAATATGTATTATTTTAAAGTTATTACGTAAATGTTTATAAACTATAATGCGCCGCTTACTAACTTCTCTGTTTGCCTTATGGTTGACTGGTAGAGAACGCCCTTAGGTGTTAAGTTCGCCATATGTACATTTATATATTGTATTTGTGCATTAAAGTTTAAATAAATAAATAAATAAATACTAAAGATATTAGATTTAATAAATTCAATAATTCAATTTATTTACTTACATAATTTAATTGAAATAGAAATTGACATTGAAGCACTTTTGAATAGTCATAACATTTTTTTTAATCTACCGCTCATTCGGAATGCTGTCTCATCACAAGAAGAACAAGCAAGAAACTTGTGTGTTGCTCTTTTAAATAATTTATTCTTACTTACAATTTAAGTTTAAGTGTATGTACGCGTACGTTACTCATACCGTTTTTTTTTTGTTGTTAACTGTATTGCATTTTATTTTATCTGTACATTTGTCGTGTATTGTATTTCGTTTGACTTGACTAATGTAATTGTATATCTGTTTTTATTTTTGTTCTTATTATTACAGTACCTTGTGTGTGAGCCTTTAACGTTAATAACATTTTTATCTATCTATCTTCTCAATAATATCTATGATCTGTCTTTTCTTTAACCTTTAACAAGCTCTTTTCCATCAATTTTTCCTTCAATAATGTTATTAGTTCGTCGTGTCGTATCAAGTGCCCCAACATTTCCCCGCCTATTCTCAATAATATCTATGACCTGTCTCTTTTCATTAACCCTTTCAAGCTCTTTTCCATCAATTTTTCCTTCAATAATGTTATTAGTTCGTCGTGTCGTATCAAGTGCCCCAACATTTCCCCGCCTATTCTCAATAATATCTATGATCTGTCTTTTCTTTAACCTTTAACAAGCTCTTTTCCATCAATTTTTCCTTCAATAATATTATTAGTTCGTCGTGACGTATCAAGTGCCCCAACATTTCCCCGCCTATTCTCAATAATATCTATGATCTGTCTTTTCTTTAACCCTTTCAAACACTTATCCATCTATTTTTCCTTCAATAATATTATTAGTTCGTCGTGACGTATCAAGTGCCCCAACATTTCCCCGCCTATTCTCAATAATATCTATGATCTGTCTCTTTTCTTTAACCCTTTCAAGCTCTTATCCATCAATTTTTCCTTCAATAATGTTATTAGTCTTTTCTTTAACCCTCTCAAATACTTCTCCATTCCTTATTTTATCTTTCAAGCTAATTCTTTCCATTCTTCTCCAACACCACATTTCATAGGCTTCCAGTTTGTCTCTTTCCTTTTGTGTCAATGTCCACGTCTCACAGGCATACAAGGCTATACTCCAGATGTAGGTCTTGATAACTCGTTTCCGAGAGGACATTGATATATTAGCTCTCAAAAGTTGTTTTTTATCATTTATGTATTCTGATTCAGTGGTATCTCTAAAATGTAGTCTAGAACTATTTAATAATTAACTTTATTTACGTAACTTAATTGTAAAACTAACAACCTAAAATTAAAAAGCTTAAAAAATATAATATAATAACTAAAATATATTATTAAAAGGGGTCCCTTTAGGCAACGTTCCGAAGATACTGGCAGCGTTCCCTCTTTGAATGGCTAGACTAATTCTTTTTCCGAGGTAGCTGCCAGCTCTTCGGTCTTCTGTGATGTCGACTAACCTGTTCGTTATTTCTTTGAAAAGTCTTATAGCGCTAGGACCTCACGGACCAAGGGTTTCGACACCGAATGGGACAAAATCATATTCGTAGCCTAGACCTAAATTTAATATATAAAAATTAATATAAATGGCAGTCTGCCACGGTAGCGCCGATACACCACACCTTTCGGCCAGTAGACCTCCTTCATGTCAGCCACCTTTGAGTTATATATATAGATACATGTACACCCGTGCGAAGCCGGGGTAGCTAGTCAGTTAAATAAAAATAGTTTATGGTCAGTCAAACAGTCGTTAAAACTATAATTAACCATTAACTTATACTTTATTATAAAAATTGTCAGACCGACATCATGGCTCTTATTCATATATACATATAAATAAAATTGGAGTGTCTGTTTGTAATATTGAAATAACCGTTTATACTACATACTACATATGAATAGAAATACGATACATACACTAAAATAACATTTTTTACAACTTTTCTCTGTCTGTCTGTTTGTTTCGGCTAATCTCTGAAATGGCTGGCCCGATTTTGACGGGACTCTTTTTGGCATACATATATACACCCTTTAGATATTGTTTTAGAAAATATTCTATCGCCTATCTATACATATAAATAAAATTGGAGTGTCTGTTTGTAATATTGAAATAACCGTTTTTTACTACATGCATATGAATATAAATAACATTTTTTAGGTATATATACATAGGTAAATAAACCAAAATAACATTTTTTACACTTTTTGTCTATCTGTTTGTTCCGGCTAATCTCTGAAATGGCTAGACCGATTTTGACGGAACTTTTTTTGGCGGGTAGCTAATGTAAGGAGTAACTTAGGCTACTTTTATTTTAGAAAATAAAAACTCCACGCAGACGAAGTCGCGGGTACAGCTAGTGGGTAATATACCCATGAATAACTATAACGTAGGTCGGACAGTATTAAATTTAACGATTTCACTTTTATTATATCCGGTATCTCACCGCGGTACAATTTTGAATATTGCCTGCTATAATTTTAACGGGCTCGGTGGTCTAGCGATTAAGCACACCGCTTCATTTCCGATGGTCGCGGGTTCGATTCCTCTCACGGCACACACATTTGTATTCATGAGTATGATTGTTTGATCTGGGTGGTTTCTATGTATAATATGTATTTACAAAAAAAAATGTATTTGTATCAGTTATCTCGTACCCATAACACAAGCTTCAGCTAGCTTAACCTGGGTCTAGATGGCGCTGTGTGATTGTCCTGAGATTATTGTTAAATAAATAAATAACCCAGGACAATTCACACAGCTAGTCGTCTATAAATAGTATTTAAAACAAAATCTCTCTCTTATTTCACTCGTCTTTCCTTGTCTCTCTTTCTCCCTTGTCTCTTTTGTATGACTGTAATTATATTGCTACGGTTTCCACTATTACGGTGCGAAACTAAAAAGAAAGGAAATTTCGTCGTCACACCGTAATATTTAAAACAATCAAACTCCAATTGGCGGCGTTGTCAAAGCGTAAAAAAATCAATAAGTCTTAAAATTCGGCGCGAGATCCGAACCCGCACTGATTTACGAGCGGTTCGTGCCGCCGTGAATGCAACCTCCGCTTTACAGGACGTGATTGAAAAGAAGCATTAAGGCTGCATGCTCCCGACCCTCGTACAAAACGTGCTACTATGAAAGATTTCTACAATAACTATTTAATTTGATTTCTACAATAATTACTTGACGAAAATTATTTATGTACTAAATTTCGTACAACTAATACCAACATTTCACACTAGTCAGATTTTCTTTACAAATTTGTTTTCGAACTACACGTATTTAACTGAATCTAAATATAAATATAAATATATAACTCAAAGATGACTGACGTAGTGATCTATCAACGCACAGCCCAAACAACTGTACGGATCAGGCTGAAATTTGGCATGCAGGTAGATGATCTGACGTAGGCATCCGATAAGAAAGAATGTTGATTAATTCTACCCCCAAGGGGATAAAATAGGGGATGAAAGTTTATATGAAACTTTGTCAATTTTAAACCGATCGAGCTGAGACTTTGCATGCATAAAGCTACATAGTAGTATGACGTAGGCATCTCCTAAGAAAGGATTTTGATCAATTCCATCCCTAAGGGGATAAATTAACGCGAGCGAAGCCGCGGGCAAAAGCTAGTTAAGTATACAACCAACTGGTTGAGAAATAAACAAGAGTAACTTATCGATAAAATATCGAGTGAAAAACTCGACATTGACCAAAATAAAGGTCCAACCTTTAGCTCATTCGTATGAACAGTCCAAGACAGGATAAAAATATGAAAAATTTATTTTCAGAATTATAACAAAAAATACCTTTATATTTACTGTAATAATAGAGTAAGTAAGCCGAGTAGAGCGGAACATAAATATACGACAAAATTTCAATTGAAAGTATTGCTATCTCGCTTGTGTGAGGGGAGACGCGAGATCTCTGAATAGAGATAGAACTAGATACTTGAAGAATACCTATATAATAATCGAATTGCGTGGACGCAGTCCTCTTAAGTTTGGGACGTGGCTTCTTGTAATTTCAGGAATTATGGCTATAAATATATGTTTACTAGTTGTCACACGCTACTTCGGCTGCTTCATCATTACATAGTATAAAGCAAAGTCGCTGTCGCCGTCTGTCCCTATATACATAAAATTTTTTTTAAATCTTATGTATATATGCTTAAATCTTTAAAACTACGCAACGGATTTTGAAGCGGTTTTTTTAATAGATAGAGTGATTCAAGAGGAAGGTTTATATGTATAATACATGTACACTCGTGCGAAGCCGGGGCGAGTAGCTAGTATAGTATAAAACAAAGTCGCTGTCTGTCTCTATGTATGCTTAAATCTTTAAAACTACGCAACGGATTTTGAAGCGGTTTTTTTAATAAATAGAGTGATTCAAGAGGAAGGTTTATATGTATAATACATGTACACCCGTGCGACGCCGGGGCGAGTAGCTAGTTGTTAATATAAAGAAGCCAATATCACTATAGCGGCGCCATCAGAACAAAGTCATATCCGTCAGGCAGGAGTTGGTTATAAGTCCTTCCGTGGGTTTTTTATGGATGATAATGGAATGGTGCACCCGCCTGCGCTAACGGTTTACGCTGGCGGGGCACCAGTGGAGGATGATAAGATGAACATGAGGTCAGGTCAGTTAGCCCAACGTGACAAATTCAACAAGAATTTGTCACGATGGTTTCTAGACGCAACCGCGTGGAGGTCAACCTGACATGGTACATTGCTAGCAATAAGATCATCAGTCCACATTACTAACACTCCCCTTTCCACCTCCCGCGGGTTTGGCGTGCTTGGTACACTGGCAACTTCCCCTCCGATCGATCCCCCGTCCAATTCAAACGGGGATCGAAATTACGACGGCCTGAGCCGAGGTTCGAACCCCTAGTGGTGCCCTCAGACTAAAGTCGTATCCGTCAGGCAGGAGTTGGCCTTCAGCCGCTCCATAAGTCCTTCCACGGGTTTGGAGTGCCATCTGCACTCGCCCCATAACGTCCGGTGAAGCTGTAAAGGCCAGCTACGGCCAACAGCTTTAGAGTAGTCGAAAAAAAAAAAACTTGCAACTATTCGTCCGGTAAATTGTAAATAATCAAAATTAAAAAAAAACTTGAGTTATCTTTAGCCAAATCGCAATTTTTCCTTTCTTGGAACATGTTTATCTTCAGCTTAAACCCGAACCTACAATATTTCTTCCAACGGGACACGTATTCAGCATATCTAAGACTCATGTTTACAAATACCACTCAATAAATGCCTTTTAATTAACCCATAATCTATAACTGGGAATTAAACTGCTCGTTAGGCCGCCGAAACGCATTACGGGCCGTCAACGGAGCCCTAAACCAATAAATACGGGAACCGCCGCGCCCGTACATCAAACTGACATTAATGCTCGCTGGCAATCAACTACACCTATAAACCATTACAGCAACATAAATAAACTCCTAAAACTCTACATAGAATAAATAAATAACGGAAAAGTGTAAATACAAAACACAATCCAATATGTTTAACGGCGATATTCGTGTAACACGCCGTATTGTTGTTATTTTATTATTTAAATTAATGTAAATTTTATCTAATTAAACGATTTAAATGTTACATTAAGTGTAAGGCGTCGATCAATATTAAAATAAGACAATATTTGGGTGCAAGCTTACCTTGAACGTATGTAAACAAATGCAGACTAGCCACCAAGAAAATCCAGTTTCCAATCCCAAATAGACACATCCCTGTCCGGCACATATTGTAATCCACTGTAACAACACTACACCAGATGTTTTAATTCATTGAATTCACATTTTCACATAAAATATACGAATAATAATACAATCATTTCACACTATGTTAGCAATGCGATACAGACTATCCGCCATTTTCATACGAACCGCTGTGTTCAGAAACCGAACTCAATAATGAAAGGGCAATGCCCGGGACAAAATTAATGTCACATGAAGTTGTCGCTTTTGACACAAGGAAATGAAGTTAGCTGTACGACTAGTGTTGTAGTAAGTGCGATATCAGTCGTCGATTGTATTTTGCGTTTAGTTTCTCATAAGAAATATTTTAGACATTAAAGTCTGCTAATAAAACCTTTGTTGGTTGAGGTAATTAATAGGTTAATTACCTCAATCTACAGACAGGTTTTATTAGACTTCAGACCTCAATGGCTAAAATATTTTCTTCGTTCTAAAATATTTTAATAGTCCTTACGGTAATAAAAAAACGAATTATAGCTCGTTTTTTATTACCGTAATAATAACTCTAGACATTGCACACAGAGTTCGATTTAGTTCCAAACTAAAATGAGCAGAGCTTGTGTTAGGGGTACTAGACAGCTGTCATAAATACAGAATATAAATACTTTCATAATGTACATCGGAAACAAAAGTAAGTAAAAGCAATCATACTCAAGAATATAAATGTATTTATTTATAAAACGCTACAGTTAAGCTGTTGATTTTAAAACATATGGATTAGAACCACCTAACCACTTTCTATTTGTGGTTCAACCTATTTCTAGGTCTGCTAAGTGTACGTAGCGGTTTCTATGTTAATTATCGCATGCCTCTTACTTATTACTGCGTACTTATTTATTTAAGAACATTTATACAACAGACACTCAATACAGAAGTTTCTTGCTCGTTTTTCCTGTAATGATTCTGCGTTTCGATAGAGTGCTTGAATAAAAAAATATGACTATTCTAAAATTCAAATTTTTTTTTAATAATAAATAACAGATATTTTTGAGATAGAATGTCCAGTTTTATTTCTTTTTAATTACTAATCATTTTACAATTTTTTTTGTATAAAAGCCGTGAAATGCAATTAAAGGAGGTTTTATGTGCTAACAGATAGTGTGCTAAACTGCTAGACCACCGAAACCGTCATACAAAGCAAAGGTACAATTTATCATAGAACTTGAAGATATTAATCCGTTCTAAAATTATCGATTTAATAAAATATTTGAAACTGATTGTACATTGTTGTAACTAAACGAAATGTAGGATTAAATTTTTTGTCTGTGGTTTTGTTTTGAAATTTGACATATCAGGAAAGTCTAATTGTCAACTCAAGAATTTCAGCAAACGTTGATGCAAAAACTGCAACTCTATTAACAATTTAATTTATATAAAACTTTTTTTTAAATTTAGCAATATATGTTTAATATTAAAATATGGAATTGATATATTCAATGAGGCGCAAGCCTCTGAAATATCCACCGCCTCATTTCGAAAAGTAAGCAAATAACATTATCAATTTTACGATTCTTTTGCAGTATTTATATTTTTTTATTATAGAATTCAGAGGTTAAGTAATTGCTATATAAAGCTTTAAATATTTTTAAGAGCATTGGGGCTTGGGGCATTATGATTTAATACCGAAATTGTAGTTTACATTTCTAGTGTCTCCGATTATAGAATAACTTACCTATAACACAAATTATTACGAAAGACAGTAGTAGGTCCAAATCCTGCCCCTTTATATTCAAATATTGCATACATAATAAGTGAAAAATTAATATAAGAGCTTTGTCCACGATTTGACATTTGGCAATGGTTCTGACTACCCCATAAGTCGTTATAGTACAAGCCTGAGATTTTCAATATATGTTAGACATATACACTTTCTAAATGTTAATAGACTGGTTTAAATAACAATATTAGTTTTCAACTGAAGTTGCCAAGTTCTATAGTAGGAATGGATGTCAAAAATGACCTATATCAATGTCTAGCCGATGCACATAACTTCATCTGTATCAAGTATGCACAAGAAGAAGCTTACAAAACCAATAAAAGTTCATGATTATTTTTTTCTTTGACATATTGTTTTTGTTCTACTATTATTTTTTTTATTCTCTATTGCACTATAAAGAGTGTACAAGAGGCCAGTTTAATGCTATATGGCATTATCTACTAGCTAACCTTTGGGTAGAACTAGAATGATTATAATTCTCTTAGTTTTTTTTTTAAAGAATTGTTAAATGGTAAGGAATCCAGTAACACTGACCTCTTGCATATATTTTGTATATAGCCTATATAACCTTCCTTGATGAATGGGTTATCCAAAACTGAAATATTTCTATAAATTGGACCAGTAGTCAGAGATTACTGACACAAAAGATTAGCTCTTTCCTCCTAATGTTATTTTTTTTAAATGTTAAGGAAACTAATAAAGCACAGAACAATGGTATACAGAGATTGTATAGGGGTGCATATTAATATCTTTGCAATAGAATTATGAGACCCATTGCAATGCAGGAGGCTTAAGAGACTCCATGCATGGTATTTTATTCACTGATGAGACAGTTTCCTCACTGAAGGTACAGTTCTTTCCCGTCAACAGTCCTACAAATCTGTTAAAAGCTTGGTGAGCCGATTGCAGGATACAAAAGGAAAAAAAGAAATGTTAAGGAAACCAGTAGCACTGTGACCGTTTGCATATTGTCTATAATCTTCCTTGAAGAATGAAAAGTAGAGGAAGAAAGAAATGGGTTATCCAACACTAAAAAATATCTAAGTTAAAATTCATAGCGCTGACAATGTTATCTGATTGAACAGAGATTAAGTGCTAGCAGTTCCTATGTTGATTGTAACATGCCTAATCCTAGTTGTTAATTAAATATGAGTAAATCAATATTTATTTAAAAGAGCAACACACAAGTTTCTTGCTTATTCTTCTTGTGATGAATCTGCATACCGAATAAGTGGTAGAATAAAAAAACTTGACTATTCAAAAGTGCTTATATTAAGTTTATTTGAATAAAGATTATTTCTATTTCTATTGAAATTGTACCCGTAGTTTCTAAGAGTAATCCTTTCAACCAAACATTCAAACTTTTCAACTTAATAGTGTAAATTATTACTTTGATTTAAGTTATTTCTTCAGTCCCTTAGATGCGGAAGTGGTGAGACCCATTTGCACGATATCAAATTCGAATATAATTGCATTTTCGTCTCCGACTGAGTTGTCGGACTCCGATGGCAACACCTGGGGTGGTCATGTGTATGTTTGTGACTTGGATACACCGTGGGATAGTCACAAAGTTACAAGTACCCCATATCCTGTAAGTAACTATAATTTTTATACATAACTTTTGTTTTAGTATAGTATTGATCATGTATATGTATATATATATATATATGTTTTTTTAATGTATGGTAATATATGTTTTTTTGGGTTTTAGGCAATGGTACATCCATCTGACCTAACAGTATACGCAGTATCCGCTTTCCCCCCTAAATATGCATTTTTTTAATGGTTGTTAATGGAATGATGCATCCATTTGCATCAATGGTTATGCTAGAGGATCATAAGATGGACATGAAGCCAGATCAGTTAGCACATCCTGGCAAATTTACCAGGAATTTATTAACCTCATGTGGTACATTGCCAGCAAAGGGTTGTTAGTCCACATAACTTATCCCCTACCCCCTAATCCCAGGGGAAGGGGATTTCTTTATTTATTTATTCATTTGCATTTCATAATGTCGCAATAAGGGTTGATATAGTATTATTATAAGAGCACTATGGACCGTGATGGGCGCAGCAAGCTACAATGAGGTTCAGTGGCGTTAACAGAATTTAATTATTTTATATATTATTTTTCTAATCTAATGAATAATAATAATGTATACAGATACATTATTATTATGGACTGACTTTATAATTTATCTGTCAAATATTCGTTGACATTATAATAACATTTTTTTATTAGTAATTTTTTTAGGTTATCTATAAATATTTTTTTTTATATTTTTCTAATCTTCTGATAGAGTATTATTTATTTATCGACATTGCCAGAGGACCAGATGAGTGCAAACTAAGTTTGTAGTCTGGAAGCATTCATTTGTTTTGCAATTTTTACTAATGGAGACTAATAACCCCATTGCTAGTATGTAAGTAATGTACCATGGCAGGTTGACAATGCGGTTCCTTTAAATTCCTGGTGAATTTGTCATGATATGCTAACTGACCTGATCTCATGCTCATCTTAACTGCAACACTGCTGCATATACCGTTAGCGAAGGCAGGTGCACTATTACATTATCATTAATTAACTACCCTCTTTCCCTTTGATATACTTATATATGCCATTTGCATTCTAGTGGGAATGACGGCCTCTGGTCTAGTGGTTTAGCACACAACTCCACATCTGGCAGTTGCTGGTTCGATACCTCATGTTGGAAACTCCAACAAAAATAAGTGTTAAAACCGCTTGCATAATTTACTCATAATATTCAAATACATGACGCTGTGTTCTAATGTTTGTGATTGTCATTTGTTTTGTTTTTAATATGCTTTAATATTTTTGTTACACCTCTAATTATATCCACATTTTAATATATCCTTACTAATATTATAAATGCGAAAGTAACTCTGTCTGTCTGTCTGTCTGTCTGTCTCGCTTTCACGCCAAAACTACTGAACCGATTTAAATGAAATTTAGTACGCAGATAGTCTAGACGCCGAGGATGGACATAGGCTACTTTTTAATGCGAAAAAAGGGTTGTAAGGGGTTCAAAATGGAAATACAAGGTTATCTTTATGCGGTTGAATCCTTATTCGTCATATTTTCATTTCACTAGCTAACAACCAATCAACACATCGCGTGCGTTTGCGCCATTCGCCATCTTTTCATTTCACTAGCTAACAACCAATCAACACATCGCGTGCGTTTGCGCCAATAAGGTATCCATCACAGAGAACAAAACCACAGATAACATAATGTAAAACGAAAGATCTTGCCGGAAACATGACGTTGACGTTTAGTGAAAATATTGTTTTTTGACACTTTTTATGATAAAATCGTATATCGTGTGTATGTGTCTTTCTTTAAACCTGAAATTGGCCAATTGCGAGAAAAATTTGGGATTTTTTTTTTTATTACACTCAACTTAAAGTTTTACAATATAAATTACAAAAATGAAAGTCAATATCCAATGTTAAATAATAATAAATGTCAAATGTTGTTTCCCTGTTCCCTTAAAAAAAAACTATTAAGTTTTCTTTTTAAGTTGTTCAGTACAATTACAATTTCTTCAAATTTTATTATTTACATTTTTTAAAGAATGTTGTGGTGTAGCACTATCCGAAATTAAATTATTTACCCATTTTTGTAGGTTATACAGAAATAATGTGTGGGTGTTTATTTAAAAAGCATTAACACAAAATTAATAAAGTATAGGTATTAATAAATATATGGTTGTTGTATCAAAATAGAATTTTCTTATTTTTCACTAAAATAAAAACTAACTGTCTTTTTTATAAAATAAATGACCTTTTCATTATGCCATATATTATGGAACTATTTAAATTATTTAGCTGATTGTAAGAAACAAAATGTTGGTTTGTAGATTAATACTGTAAAATTATTATTTGTACGGAAACGATAAAAATATATTTTTGTGCTGCGACAAAAACTAATATTATAAATGTGAAAGTAACTCTGTCTGTCTGTCTCGCTTTCACGCCAAAACTACTAAACCGATTTGAATGAAATTTGGTATACAGATAGTCTAGACCCTGAGAACGGACATAGGCTACTTTTTAATGCGAAAAAAGGGTTGTAAGGGGTTAAAAGGGGGGATGAAAGATTGTATGGAAGAATCGTAATTTTTGAAGCTTGAAACTTATTTTTGAGACTGTTGATTAAATATAAATAAAAATGACATTCAATGTTTGTAAAAAATTACCCTTAAGGGGGTAAAATAAAATAGGGGATGCAAGTTTTTAAGTAAATTCGTCATTTTTGAAGCTTGAAACTTATTTTTGAGGCTGTTGATTAAATATAAATACATATGACATTCATTGTTTGTAAAAAAATTACCCTCAAGGGGGTAAAATAAAATAGGGGATGCAAGTTTTTATGTAAACACGTCATTTTTGAAGCTAGAAGCTTGAATCTTATTGTTGAGACTGTTGATTAAATATAAATACATTGACATTCATTGTTTGTAAAAAAAATACCCTTAAGGGGGTAAAATAAAATAGGGGATGCAAGTTTTTATGTAAAATCGTCATTTTAGAAGCTAGAAGCTTGAAACTTATTTTTGAGGCTGTTGATTAAATATAAATACATATGACATTCATTGTTTGTAAAAAAATTACCCTCAAGGGGGTAAAATAAAATAGGGGATGCAAGTTTTTATGTAAACACGTCATTTTTGAAGCTAGAAACTTGAATCTTATTGTTGAGACTGTTGATTAAATATAAATACTTATGACATTCTTTGTTTGTAAAAACAAATACCCTTAAGGGGGTAAAATAAAATAGGAGATGCAAGTTTTTATGTAAAATCGTCATTTTTGAAGTTAGAAGCTTGAAACTTATTTTTGAGGCTGTTGATTAAATATAAATAAATATGACATTCATTGTTTGTAAAAAAATTACCCTTAAGGGGGTAAAATAAAGTAGGGGATGATAGTTATTATGTAAATTCGTAATTTTTGAAACTAGAACGATGAAACTATTTTCATTGGTTCTTTTGGGGTAGATTTTTAAAAACCCCACTAATGTTATAACTGTGAAAGTAACTCTGTTTGTCTTTCTGTCAGTCTTACGCTCCAAAACAAAATAAAAATTTAAATGAAATTTGGTACACAGTTAGTTTACACCCGGACAAAGAATATAGGGTACTTTTGAATGTGAAAAAAGTATTGTAAGGGGGTTGCAATGGTAGGCTGTATGGAAGAATCGTCATTTTTTAAAACTAGAAGTTTGAGACTCATTTTTAGGCTGTTGTTTAAATATCAATAAATATGATATTCAATGTTTGTAAAATGTTTACTCTTAGGGGGAGGGGGGTAGTAAAATAAAATAGAGAATGAAAGTTATTGTGGAAATTTGCTGTTTGTGTGGTTGTGGAAGCTAGAACGATTAAACTTTTTTCTTTGTCTTTTTAGGGTTAGTTTATTAAATACCTTACTGATATTATAAATGTGAAAGTAACTTTATCTGTTTGTCTCGCTTACACGCCAAAAATACTGAACCGATTTAAATTGAAATTTGAAACAGACATAGATAGACTAGATCCTGAGAAAGGACATAGGTTACTTTTTAATGTGAAAAAGGGTTGCAAGAGGATTAAAAGGGTAGATCCAAGGTTATATAGATGTATCGTCATATTTAAAGCTAGAAGTTTGAAATTTATTTTTTAGCCTATTGATTAAATATTTATTTTTACTTTTTATCATTTTTGAAGCTAAAACGATGAAACTTATTTATTTGACTTATATTGTGTTAATTGAGTTAAATATTTTTTCATTATTTACGCGGACGAAGTCGCGGGTACAGCTAGTATATATATAATTACGATTTAATTTCCAATTTAGTGTTTTTATAATTATTTATAAGGAATACATCCATGCAACTCGTTGAGATTCACACACCTTACACTACACAAAGACCTCGATGTTTTCCAACTAATATAGTTGGATGTATGTATTTACAAAAAATATCTATGTATTCATATCAGTTGTCTACCTATAATGAAGCTCTTCTTGACTTGGCACTAGATGGCGCTGTGTGGATTGTCCTGACATTATTATTTCCAGATATCTACACTTGAATGGGATAATGAAGGCAAGCAACTGCTGGTTGCGACGACGGACGGAGATGTGTCTGTGTTTGGTCAGAAGGATTATCTGCTCAATGAATGGCAATGTTTGTACACAGCACAGTTTCCTGGTGAGTTTTCAACATGTTACGGCCTTTTTTTTTTTTATAACACAGGGGACAAACGAGCATGCAGCTCACCTGATGGTAAGTGATTACCGCCGCCCATGAGCACCCGCAACACCAGGGGAATTGCAAGTACGTTGTCAGCCTTTTAAAAAGGAATAAGCTCTTTTCTTGAAGGTTTCAATATCGTATCGGTTCGGAAATACCATTGCTGGAAGGTGATTCCACAATGTGGCACGGCTACAAACACCCTAGATCCATATAACTACTTATACATTACACAATCCGTAGTTCTTGCCAAACTGAAGAGGAAACGCCACTACACATCCTATGTGGTTGTAGCCCACTCATGCATAAACGAAATATCTCCTTTGGAAAGTTTACACTATCCTGAGGAGATAAAAACCATCGTTTCTAAGAATATCCTTCAATTCTTGTCCCTGACGGGTCTAGGTAGCGAACTCTGAAAAATTGCGAGCACAATAGATCTATGTAGGTTGCAGTGTAACAGGGCCAAACACCTGACAATAGATCAAATAACTCAATAATAAAAAAAAAACTAAATGGGCATGGATTGTTCTTGGAAAGTATGTCCCAATACTTTCCAACAGTCGATGACTCAAAAGAACGGCATCCAAGAGGTACGAGGACTCCAATGATAAGGGTGTAACTCCTAAATTTTTTTATTTTTATTGGTAATTAAAATTTTTCCCCTCGACCATCAACCCCTATTTTTTTATAGCAATATTAATTTATATGACAAAACAATGTTTGCCATTGGTTCTATGTGCATATTATGTTACTAGCTGTACTAGCGACTTCGTCCGTGTGGAATTTAACAAAAAAGTTAATTAGAGAATTTTTCTAAAATAAAAGTAGCTCAAGTTACTCCTTATTACATCAGCTACCTGCCAAAATCGGTCCAGCCATTTCAATATACTGACCAAAATTTATAGATAGCAATTTCGAAGATCGAAAGCAAAATTTATAGCGAATTCGTCCGCGTGGACTTTAACATTAGTTTTTCTAAAATAAAAGTACCCTTATGTTGTTCCTTATTACATCAGCTACTTGCCAAAAAAAGTCCCGTCAAAATCGATCCAGCCATTTCAGAGATTAGCCGAAACAAACAGACAGACAGAAAGACAAAAATTGTAAAAAAAATATTTTGGTGTATGTACCGTAGATATAATTTTATTTATATATATGTACAGATGTGGAATGTTTAAAATTGTAACTAAAATCTATTGAATTGTGACTTTAGAAGCATTTTCTTGTTTCAGGTGAGCAAATTATAAAAGCAGTTTTTTTCCACAATGGACGACGTTTTGTGTTAATGGACAAGAAGCCTGATGCACCAATTACTGAGAGAATTCAGATGTCCAGGTCCACACCAACCCTCAAGGGATTTGGGTAATTTTTCAAATTTTTTTTTAATATTTAACTATTATATATATGGCTGGCTGGCTACCGTTCAAGGCAGCTGGCCTGACAATATTGTTTGCTTTAGCCCAAATCCCTTGACCCTCAAGGGTTAAATTAAATATGAGGTCATCATCAGCCCACTACAGTCCACTGCTGGACATAGGCCTCTCCCAAGGCACGCCACTGGGCACGATCTTCAGCCCTTCTCTTCCATTTTTTACCCGCAACCCTACGTATGTCGTCGCTCCACCTAGCTGCGGGGCGTCCTACACTACGTTTGCCAATTCGCGGTCTCCACTCTAGAACACGCCTACTCCAGCGAGCATCGGTTCTACGACAGATATGACCAGCCCACTGCCACTTCAACTTGCAAATACGAAGAGCTATGTCGGTGACCCTAGTTCTCTGGCGAATTACTTCGTTACGGATTTGATCCCTCAGAGAAACTCCAAGCATAGCTCTTTCCATAGCTCGTTGAGCGACTTTGAGTTGGTGGACCAGTCGTATCGTCAGTGTCCACGTTTCGGCACCGTATGTCATAACGGGTAGGACGCACTGGTTATAAACCTTGATCTTAAAATATAACATAAATTCTCATAATTGTTTTAAATGTTTAATTGTTATATATATGATTCAGTAGCGCATCAGAGATGTAGACGTTTGCAGCAATACCTATAGATGGCTTTGAAGCAATAATGCGATATAGAACTGCATCAGTGATGTGTAGAATTGAGGGAGCAAACAGCCTCCTAAACACCATATCATATATGTCGGATTGTCCGCTCCAGAGACACTGGACATCGCTGCACTGTTGCGGACCCAATGCTTCTGGACGTTGTCAATAGACATAACTACTCCTAAACACCATATCATATATGTTGGATTGTCCGCTCCAGAGACACTGGATATCGCTGCACTGCTGCGAACCCAGTGCTTCTGGACGTGGACATAGACATAACTACTCCTAAACACCATATCATATATGTTGGATTGTCCGCTCCAGAGACACTGGACATCGCTGCACTGCTGCGGACCCAGTGCTTCTGGACGTGGACATAGACATAACTACTCCTACACACCATATCATATATGTTGGATTGTCCGCTCCAGAGACACTGGACATGGCTGCACTGCTGCGGACCCAGAGCTTCTGGACGTGGACATAGACATAACTACGCCTCAAACCCATATCGTATATGTTGGATTGTCCGCTCCAAAGACACTGGACATCGCTGCACTGCTGCGGACCCAGAGCTTCTGGACGTGGACATAGACATAACTACTCCTAAACACCATATATATGTCGGATTGTCCGCTCCAGAGACACTGGACATCGCTGCACTGTTGCGGACCCAATGCTTCTGGATGTGGACATAGACATAACTACTCCTAAACACCATATCATATATGTTGGATTGTCCGCTCCAGAGACACTGGACATCGCTGCACTGCTGCGGACCCAGTGCTTCTGGACGTGGACAATAGACATAACTACTCCTAAACACCATATCATATATGTTGGATTGTCCGCTCCAGAGACACTGGATATCGCTGCACTGCTGCGGACCCAGTGCTTCTGGACGTGGACATAGACATAACTACTCCTAAACACCATATCATATATGTTGGATTGTCCGCTCCAGAGACACTGGACATCGCTGCACTGCTGCGGACCCAGAGCTTCTGGACGTGGACATAGACATAACTACTCCTAAACACCATATCATATATGTTGGATTGTCCGCTCCAGAGACACTGGACATCGCTGCACTGCTGCGGACCCAGAGCTTCTGGACGTGGACATAGACATAACTACTCCTAAACACCATATCATATATGTTGGATTGTCCGCTCCTTTGACTCCGGATATCGCTGCACTGCTGCGGACCCAGAGCTTCTGGTCGTGGACAATAGACATAACTACTCCTAAACACCATATCGTATATGTTGGATTGTCCGCTCCAAAAACACTGGACATCGCTGCACTGCTGCGAACCCAGTGCTTCTGGACGTGGACATAGACATAACTACTCCTAAACATCATATCGTATATGTTGGATTGTCCGCTCTAGAGACACTGGATATCGCTGCACTGCTGCGAACCCAGAGCTTCTGGACGTGGACATAGACATAACTACTCCTAAACACCATATCATATATGTTGGATTGTCCGCTCCAGAGACACTGGACATCGCTGCACTGCTGCGGACCCAGAGCTTCTGGACGTGGACATAGACATAACTACTCCTAAACACCATATCATATATGTCGGATTGTCCGCTCCAGAGACACTGGACATCGCTGCACTGCTGCGGACCCAGTGCTTCTGGACGTGGACAATAGACATAACTACTCCTAAACACCATATCATATATGTCGGATTGTCCGCTCCAGAGACACTGGACATCGCTGCACTGTTGCGGACCCAATGCTTCTGGATGTGGACATAGACATAACTACTCCTAAACACCATATCATATATGTTGGATTGTCCGCTCCAGAGACACTGGACATCGCTGCACTGCTGCGGACCCAGTGCTTCTGGACGTGGACATAGACATAACTACTCCTAAACACCATATCATATATGTCGGATTGTCCGCTCCAGAGACACTGGACATCGCTGCACTGTTGCGGACCCAATGCTTCTGGATGTGGACATAGACATAACTACTCCTAAACACCATATCATATATGAGGGAGTGTCCGCTCCAGAGACACTGGACATCGCTGCACTGCTGCGGACCCAGTGCTTCTGGACGTGGACATAGACATAACTACTCCTAAACACCATATCATATATGTCGGATTGTCCGCTCCAGAGACACTGGACATCGCTGCACTGCTGCGGACCCAGTGCTTCTGGACGTGGACAAAGACATAACTACTCCTAAACATCATATCGTATATGTTGGATTGTCCGCTCCAGAGACACTGGACATCGCTGCACTGCTGCGGACCCAGAGCTTCTGGACGTGGACATAGACATAACTACTCCTAAACACCATATCATATATGTTGGATTGTCCGCTCCAGAGACACTGGACATCGCTGCACTGTTGCGGACCCAATGCTTCTGGATGTGGACATAGACATAACTACTCCTAAACACCATATCATATATGTTGGATTGTCCGCTCCAGAGACACTGGACATCGCTGCACTGCTGCGGACCCAGAGCTTCTGGACGTGGACATAGACATAACTACTCCTAAACACCATATCATATATGTCGGATTGTCCGCTCCAGAGACACTGGACATGGCTGCACTGCTGCGGACCCAGAGCTTCTGGACGTGGACATAGACATAACTACTCCTAAACATCATATCGTATATGTTGGATTGTCCGCTCCAGAGACACTGGACATCGCTGCACTGCTGCGGACCCAGAGCTTCTGGACGTGGACATAGACATAACTACTCCTAAACACCATATCATATATGTTGGATTGTCCGCTCCAGAGACACTGGACATCGCTGCACTGTTGCGGACCCAATGCTTCTGGATGTGGACATAGACATAACTACTCCTAAACACCATATCATATATGTTGGATTGTCCGCTCCAGAGACACTGGATATCGCTGCACTGCTGCGGACCCAGTGCTTCTGGACGTGGACATAGATATACATGAATTGAATGAATATAAACTGCAATTCTCTGACATAGTTTATAATTTGTTTATTAACATAATGTGGATAAATATCCGAATTAAATTAATAAAGAAAGTAAAAAAATATAAGGACAGAAACGAATACAGTCCACATTTGTCAAAATATCTGAGCTGCATTCTTAAAATTTTTACAAATATAAAATGTAATTACTGCCCTGCAAAACTCTTGTCGAGGTTTATCCTGGGTTATTATTATGACGGCCTCGGTGGTCTAGCGGCCTAGTACACCGCCTTACTCTCGATGGTCGCGGGTTTGATTCCTCGCACGGTACAAACATTTGTATTCATGAGTATGATTGTTTGTATCGGTCTGGGTGTTTGCTATGTATAATATGTATGTATTTAAGAAAAAATATCTATGTATTTGTAACAGTTATCTAGTACCCATAACACAAACTTTAGCTAGCTTGGGTCTAGATGGCGCCGTGTGAGTTGTCTTGAAATATTATTAATAGTTGTACTTTCTGTCCGTTGCCAGCGGGGTGGCGTGCGAAGGTGCGTTCGTGCTGACAGCGTCTGGTCTGGCGGCTGCGCTGACGCCCCCGCAGGGCTCCGCTGACGGCGCGCGAGCCACCGTCGCCTCCGAGTCCCTCAGAGGGCGCCACCACATCATCTGCGCTGACATCGCTCACAAGAGTATGTACACCATACACAATCATGTACTAATAATACCGACGACCTCGGTAGTCTAGCGGTCTAGCATACCGCTTTACGTCCGATGGTCGCGGGTTCGATTCTTCGCACGGCACAAACATTTGTATTCATGAGTATGATTGTTTGTATCGGTCTAGATTTTTTATGTATATTATGTATATATTTCCGAAAAAAAAAAATTATGTATTTGTATCAGTTGTCTAGTACCCATAACAACGGCTTTAGTTAGCTTAACTTGGGTCTAGATGGCGCTGTGTGAATTGTCCTGAGATTATTATTATGATACTAGCTAATTTTGCATTAAGCATGTAGTAAAACGTCAGATCACTCTCGAACTGATTTTATTAATGAGTTAATTCTATATACTAAAGCAACAGAAACCAAACAAATTAATATTATAAAATTATTACTACAAAGCATTTGCCTTATAAACTAAAATCGATATTGAAAATAGAAAGAAAGAAAGAAAGAAAATTGTTTATTTGGTACACTGAAAATAATTTTTAAAATTTAATTTACATTTTATATTAATAATTAGAGTACCAACTAGGTCTCCGCTCAGCATATGTCGTGACGGGGTGCCACGACGCTGGTATTCAGCGGATACCTTCATATATAATAAATATAATAAAATAATAATAATAATACACATACATACATAAATCCAGGCGGACAACACAAAGCAAACATTTACGACATACTACCATATATAAATAAACATCAAACATAAACTACACACTGAAAACATAAAATAAACATAAATTCTGGTGACACTAGTACTACCTCGCATTACCCCGCTTTTGGAGTGCAGACACATCACGGCACAGTTTTCTGAGTGAGGAGGAGTATTTTTTTTAATTTATTTTTAAAAATCTGTACAGTTGCAAAAAAAATCTGCAAATAGGGGTTGCTGATAGAAGGGTGAACATTTAGGTAGGTTTTGTATGTATTATATATTATTTAATGCCACATTATAGTTGTCAATATAGGACTGTATATATATGGGGCTGGTAGATATAATTATGCAAACACGGGTTTTAAGAAGCAATAATATAATATTATGTACAAAAGTATAATCATTAGCAGAACAAATGACAATGTCATATATATTTTTCTATATAAAATAATAGACAAAATACATAAATAATATACAAAGAGGTGCGTCCTGCACAATAGTAAAAAAAAATTAAGTGATACTCGGGGACTGGCGAGTAAAGCTATTGCATAGCATTTTTTCACAACTTATGCAATTATAATTATCTATTTATGTTATTTATGCATTTTTTTTATATTAATTCAAGTACACTTTTCTCAAAAGCAACACACAAGTTTCTTGCTCATTCTTCTTGTGATAAATCTGCATTCCGAATGAGTGGTGGAATAAAAATATGACTATTCAAAAGTGCTTGTAATGAGTTTATTTGAATAAAGATTATTTCTATTTCTATTTTTGAGAGTGGTGAACGATGAAAAAACAATCCCATCAAAAACATATATGTGAAATGATAGTCGAGTACAATATTATGATATATACCTTGATTGTTGACTTCGACGACAAAAGAAGTGAGATCTAAATGAGTGCCAAGTTCAATGGTCTGTCCTGAAATGTATTTATAACAATATATAATATCATTTATTCCTTTATATTCACCTAATTACCTATGTGCATGCCAAATTTGAACTTCCTAGGTTATCTGGAAGTGGGTTATAATTTTGATCTATAGTTGATCAGGGATAAAAATGACGATATTTGGACGTTAATATCTAAATAACCGTTTGAGATATGTTTATGAAATTTGGAACACATATTTATCTCGCAAGTCTCAATATCTGAACCATTTGACAGGTTTATGTGAAAGAGTTTTTGAGTTATGAGGGGGTCAAAAGTGGCTCTAAATGGTTCGTGTAAATATACACACGGTGCTGCTCGCCAGTTCTCTTACTTGAAACTCGGCTTGACACGCTACCGCGTGTCTAGATTTATTGTACAGTAATTAAATAATATACTTTCTCACAAACAGCTGCTTACGTATTCGTCCGATTTCGGAACAGCTCGGCTCGTCTCGATCCGTGCGAGCTTCGTACAGTATGCTAGTCGCATACACCGTGCCGAAGTTTGCCGAACTGAGACGATGTTAGACGATGCAAATCCATCCGTCCATACACACTACTTTTCGTGTTTATAATCATCATCATCATCATCGTCATCGCAGCCCGGAAGACGTCCACTGCTGGACATAGGGCTGTTTATAATATTAGTAAGATATTTGTGTGAGTCATCTGCAAAGATAGAGATCTCTGGCTACCCTTGAAGGCAGCTGGCGTGATGTTATTGAAAAGAAAGAAGAATGAAAATCATAGATTGACGACCTTTATTGATATTAATATATATTTACACATTTGACATAGGTACATTTGACATATATATATATATATATATAAATATAAATAAAATTGGAGTGTCTGTTCGTAATATTGAAATAACCGTTTTTTACTAAAAGCATATGAATATAAATACGGTACATACACCAAAATATCTGATAGATGATGTGATAAGGGGTAACTTAGGTTACTTTTATTTTAGAAAAATAAAGTTAAATTCCTCGCGGACGCAATATATATATTTATTCTAGTTGTCCCGGCAAACGTTGTTTTGTCTTAAAATAAAAAAAAAATTTAGGGGTGGACTACCCCTAACATTTAGGGGGATGAAAAATAGATGTTGGCCGATTCTCAGACCTACTCAATACGCTCACAAAATTTCATGAGAATCGGTCTAGCCGTTTCGGAGGACTATGGGAACCAAAACTGTGACACGAGAATTTTATATATAAGAGATATATATATTTATTTATTTATATATATATATTTATATTTATTTATTTATTTATTAGCATACAAAACTGGATTGTAATCCAACACTATGCATGCCTAATAGCTAAATTATATAGACGCATTCAATATACGCTAGGTAGTAGTATGCACACACACACACATAGATACATATACATACACAAGTAGAACAATTACAAAAAACATCTATAATATTTATATACAAGGGTTGGCAACATGGCTGACACTCGGGATTTGCCATGACAGCTTAACCGTCACGGCGCTGATAGAGATCTCTGGCTACCCTTGAAGGCAGCTGGCGTGATGTTATTGTTGCATGTTTCAGCTGGTAGCGTGGTGGTGGCGGCGGGCGGTCGCGCGGCGGTGCGCGTGTACGTGTGCGCGGTGGCGCGGCCGCCGGGCCGACCCCCCGCGGCCGCCCTCCACGTGCAGCCGCTGCCCACCATCTTCCTGCCCGCGGACCACGCGCCGCCAGGTACTGTTACTCTATTTATAACCTACTAGCTGACCCCGCGAACTCTGAGTACGAGATTCGAGTCAAAATTAAATAAGTCAAAAGTTTTTCGAAGTTTAATTACGCATTTGACAGGTACCAGCTGTTTGTATGGGAAAATAAAATTGTTGTTTTTACTATTTTACATGCAATTTCTTCATATTTTATCACCGTTTAAACCTTCCCTGGACTTCCAAGAATATTTTAAGACTAAAATTAGCCAAATCGATTCAGCCGTTCTCGACTTTTAGCGAGACTAACGGACAGCAATTCATTTTTATATATATACACTTAAAAAAATATCTATACAGATCAACCTTGATATAACAAATCCGAAGAAAACAAGTAAATATTCGTTGAATTGACGCTTGTTATGTTGATATAATGTTATATAGCTTAACTAGCTCCTCGCCGCGGCTTCGCCCGGGTGTACATGTATTATATTATACATATAAACCTTCCTCTAGAATCACTGTATCTATTAAAAAAACCGCTTCAAAATCCATTGCGTAGTTTTAAAGATTTAAGCATGCGGACGAACAGACAGCGATTTTGTTTTATACTATGTAATAATGATTAAGAAATATATTAACAGTCACATAAATATTTAAAATCACTTAAAATTATTAGAAATAGAAATAATGTTTATTCATCATCATTCATCACATATAAACCTTCCTCTAGAATTTATTTAAAAAAACCGCATTAAAATCCGTTGCGTAGATTTAAAGATTTAAGCATACATAGGGACGGACAGACAGCGACAGCGACTTTGTTTTGTACTATGTAATGATAATGAAGCCTTCCTCGACAAATGTACTATTGAATGGACTATATGTAACACAAAAATATTTTTTCAATTCAGTGACTACGGAACATATTATGTTATTAGTTATTATTAATGTAATTTTATTTATTAATGTAATTGTAATTGAATTGAATTTGTATAAATATGAATTACTGTATCTTATGACTTGCCATATATGTAAAGAAGTTTTTTACATTGGTTAATAAACGAAATGTGAAATATGAAAAAAATTCGAACCAGTTGTTCCTGAGATTAGCCCGTTCAAACAAACAAACTCTTTATAATATTTTTTTATATATCGTGAATAGGATGTCTTATGGTTCTCGCGCTACATCCTAGGTCTTGCTATCATTTACCATCAGATGAGGTAAGACCAAGCGCAATCCCATTATTAATAAAATATATATATAGTTACGCCCTTATTTCCATATACTGAAGGTCCATGCCCTTATTTGCAATTTTTTTTTTAATAGTTTCCTTCTATGTATTATTTTTTTTATCGTTTCTTCATATTTTTTCCTCGCCTTTATTACTCCGCGAATAATATGCATTGTGGCTTCCCGCAGTTAATATATATTTTTTTTAATTCTCTTTTTTTTTTTAAGTATAGAGAAGTGTGAGAAATTTCATACTCCATTTCCGCGCAATTTTGGTAAAAATGGGTGTAAAGTTTTTGTTTCAAGTATGAGTATTATTTCAGTGTCGATAACTTGGTGTCTGCGAGAGGACACCGACTCCCTGATGATAGCCAGCAACAAGCTGACGCTGTGGAAGCTGACAGAGCGGTCGCATCCTGTACACAAGCTACTGGCTAAAGGTATATAATTTACTAGCTTTTGCAAATTTATCCCCTTAGGGGTGGAATTTATCAAAATCCTTTCTTAGAGGATGCCTATGTCATAGTAGCTTTATGCATGCAAAATCTCAGCCCGATCGGTTTAAAATAGACAAAGTTTCATACAAATTTTCATGCCCTTGGGGGTAGAATTAATGAAAATCCTTTCTTAGCGGATGCCTACGTCATAACATCTACCTGCATGCCAAATTTCAGCCCGATCCGTCCAGTGGTTTGGGCTGTGCGTTGATAGATCACTACTTCAGTCAGTCACCGGACTGAGACTTTGCATGCATAAAGCTACTATGACGTAGGCATACCCTAAGAAAGGATTTTGATAAATTACACCCCTAAGGGCATAAATTAACGCGAGCGAAGCCGCGGGCAAAAGCTAGTCGGAGATAAAGATCGTTTTGTAAACTTAATTTTGTAATTCTTAGGTCCATTACAAGGCAGCACCACTCCTGGTAGTAATCAGAAGCCGCCATCGGACTGCTTCAATACTGTAGTAAGATACTATTATATAAAATACTTATTTATCTTTATATATATATAGTAGCACACGCAAACGTGCTTGCGGCTCACCTGATGGTAAGTGATTACCGCCGCCCATGAGCACCCGCAACACCAGGGGAATTGCAAGTGCGTTGTCGGCATTTTAGACAAGTTTTTCAAAAGGGTATATTAAGGTTTCTTAAGGGTCGGTAATGCGCATGTGACACCCCTGGTGTTTGAGGCGTCCATAGGCTACGGTAACCATCAGATGATTGTATGCATGTTTGCCACCTATGTGGTATACAAAAAAACAAGGGAACTTTTTGCCATGTACAACCACATTGTGGAATCACCTTCCAGCAATTGTATTTCGGAACCGATACGATATTGAAATCTTCAAGAAAACAGCTTTTCTAGCGTGATGTTACATATTTCGGATATTTCTATAAAAATCTTTTTTGCCATTTAAATAAAAATCTCTATTAAAAATAGGGGTTGATGGTAGAAGTCTGAAAATTTGGGGTTGCATGTATTTTTTAATTATAAAAAACAATTTGTAAAAAATAAAAAATAATTGTTGGGGGTTACAACCCTTATCACTTAGGGGTATGAAAAATAGATAGCAGCCGATTCTCAGATCTACTGAATATGCATATAAAATCTCATAAAAATCGGTCAATCCGTTTCGGAGGAGTATGGTAACTAACATTGTGGCACGAGAACTTTATATAAACAGATATGTTTGTGGGCGGCAGGTGTGGGTGCAGACGGGCGCGTGGCCCGTGGAGGGCGGCGCCGTGCAGGTGTCGTGCGGCCGACCCCCGCCCGCGCTGCTCGCCACCACGCGCGCACTCCACTTGCTGTCTCGGGATTCCCACCATTATGTGAGCATTTATTCGTTTTTTTATATATGACTAGCTGTGCCCGCCATTTCACGCTAAATTTCAATATAAAATATAGCCTATGTGTTATTCTGACGCATAAGCTATATTACTGTAAAGTTGTATCAAAATCCGTTCAGTAGTTTTTGCGTGAAAGAGTAACAAACATCCATACTTACAAACTTTCGAGTTTATAATATTATTAAGATATTAAAATGGTGCAGCGCTAACGGTTTACGCTGGCGGGGCACCAGTGTAGGATGATAAGATGAGCACGAGGTCAGGTCAGTTAGCACATCGTGACAAATTCACCAAGAATTAATTCAAATAAACTCAATACAAGCACTTTTGAATAGTCATATTTTTTTATTGCTATGAATTGAAGTTGTTTTTCTACAAAAACATTATTATCATATACAATCTCTTCAATTGTATATTCAGCTTTTTTAACGAGTCCATAACGGACAAACAAAGTGACACGTAATTTTTATATATAAAGATGTACAGTAAATTATAAGTGATCGTACTGATCTGACTGATATTACAGATATGTTCCCGCCCGGTGGTGACGGTCGGCTCTGGAGAGCCTGCCGGGGCCGCCACACCACCCAAGAAGACCAAGTACGGCGCAGGAATACCTGTAAGTATATTCACATTATGTCTGTTTGTCTGTCAATAGCGACTATGCAACAATTCTACAGTTTGTCTTCATAATTATCGACTCTCAGACACTACTACTATTCTCACTCGCCGTTCACAGGTGTGGTATAGCCTGCATGACGACAGCAGTGTGCGATAGAGACGACATGCTTCTTTCTCTTTCCCACATGTACTACAACAAGGAGCGATAGAGACTATAAAAAAAAAACAGTCTAAAACGCGGATAATTCATCCATACTTATATTATGAATCCGAAAGTTTTCTGTCTGTTCTTTTATTTATTTGTTATCATATCGGATTAAATTGCTCAACGAATTTTAGTGAAATTTGATATGAATATATATAATACTAGCACGAATAGTCCCGGCAAACGTTGTTTTGCCATATAAATTAAATAAAAAAATAGGGGTTGATGATAGAAGAGTGAAAATTTAGGATTGTATGTATTTTTGTATGTGGTATCATAAAAAAATAGAGACTAAAAATTTTATCTAAAAATTAAAAAAAATAATTAGCGGTGGACTACCCCTAACATTTAGGGGGATGAAAAATAGATGTTGGCCGATTCTCAGACCTACTCAATACGCTCACAAAATTTCATCAGAATCGGTCAAGCCGTTTCGGACGATAAAATTACCCTAAGTTACTCCTTACCTTACATCAGCTACCCACCAAAAAGAGTTCCGTCAAAATCAGCCCAGCCATTTCAGAGATTAGTCGGAACAAACAGACAGACAGACAGACGATAATTATAAAAAATGTTATTTTGCTATATGTACCGTATATATATTCATATGCACGTAGTAAAAACCTGTTATTCCAATATTACAAACAGACACTCCAATTTTATTTATATGTATAGATTAGCTGTACACGCGACTTCGTCCTCGTGTAATTGAAACATTATTTTTCTAAAATAAAAGTAGCCTAAGTTATTATTTATTTATTAGTTTATCATTATGTTGGTGATGTCAGGCTGGTGAACCAGCGCTGGTGTCCAGCGTGCAGGTCTCAGTGCTGGGTGGAGTCGCCATCTGCTTGGACTCCCTCGCTCAACTTCATGTCTACAGACTGCCTCAGCCCTGGAGCGACATGCGTATGTATTTAGTAATCATTATTAAAATGCCATTAGGTGTTAAGTCCGCCATATGTACTTTTTACCTGTGTATGACGTGCATTAAAGTTATTTAAAAAAAAAATTCAAATTATCTTTATTCATGTAGGTCTATCACAGACTCTTATGATATGTCAAATCTACCGTCAGTTCGGAATGATTTCGATATGAGAAGAACTGACAAGAAACTCAGCTCGTATTCTTTTCAAATAAATGTTGTACATGTTTACAATAATACAGATTCATTTTTAAATTCAAATTAGGGAGAATAGAGTGACCTCCAGCAACTATTATTATCATTATATAGTATAAGTACCCTCGACTTCGTCCGCGTGGAATTTAACTTTATTTTTCTAAAATAAAAGTAGCCTAAGTTACTCTTTATTACATCACTTACCTACCAAAAAAAGTCCCGTCAAAATAGATCCAGCCATTTTTCTAAAATAAAAAAAATCTAAATAAAAGTAGCCTAAGTTAGTCTTTATTACATCAGTTACCTACCAAAAAAAGTCCCGTCAAAATCGGTCCAGCCATTTCAGAGATTTGCCACAAGAAACGGACAGACAGACAAAAATTGTTAAAAATTATATTTTGGTGTATGTACCGTATTTATATTTAATATTACAAACGGACATTCCAATTTTATTTATATGTATAGATAATATTAGTAAGATTTTTTTTTTTACAGCATCTCCAATGTCGCTGCAGCAGGCCACGTCACTCCTGGAGTATGCCATGGTAGCTGGATACGATTACCTGGATATACTGCTCACACTCAAATCTAACATGATGGAAACAGTTTACGAGAGGTGAGTGCTCCCGTGGTGCTGCTCAACAGCGTCCATTTTTTTTTATTGTGGACTAGCTGTTCCCGCGACTTCGTCCGCGTGGAATTTAAGTTTATTTTTCTAAAATAAAAGTAGCCTAAGTTACTACTTATTACATCAGATACCTGCCAAAAAAGTTCCGTCGAAATCGGTCCAGCCATTTTAAAGATTAGCAGGAACAAATAGACAGACAAACAAAAATGCTAAAAAATGTTATTTTGGTGTATGTACCGTATTTATATTCATGTGCATGTAGTAAAAAACGGTTATTTCAATATTACAAACAGACACTCCAATTTTATTTATATGTGTAGGTTTGGGCTATTGTCAGGTGCTAAGACCTGTAGCACTGCGACCTACATAGATCTATTGTGCTCGCCCTTTTTCAAAGTTCGCTACCTAGACCCGTCAGGGACAAGAATTGAAGGATATTCTTAGGAGCGATGGTTTTTATCTCCTCAGGATAGTGTAAACTTTCCAAAGGAGATATTTCGTTTATGCATGAGTGGGCTACAACCACATAGGATGTGTAGTGGCGTTTCCTCTTCCTAATTCAGTCATATTTTTGTTATTCTACCACTCATTCGAAACGTAGATTCATCAACAGAAGATCACAACTCACATATCGCCTTTTTAAATGTGTTGTTTAGAATGACATTTCTAAGAGTTTTGTGTGTGTTAGGGAAAGTACTGCTACCAAAATGTTAGGGAATTTACTATGTATATATATAGGGAAAAATATGTGTGGAAACGTCTGTCACGTACCTGTATGGTTCCGCGGATTTCTTGGGCTTCAGGGTCTCGAAGATATCTTCGCTAGCTTTCCAGTCTCACAGTAGGTTTCACAGTAGGTTTAACAGTAGGTTTAACACAGTTCTAATTTATTTTAATTCACAACACAATGCGCGCACGCGTCAAGGCCGCTGTACGGTCAGTTCAGTACTAGGTAAGGGAAGGGAAGTGAAAGCGCGGGAACAGAAAACTAACGGACTCTAATATAATAATCTGTGCTTACGATGATACAGGGTAGATTTTGAACAGTGTGAATATAAAATAGATTTCCGTGATAATAAATCAGTTACAGTGACCAGAGTAGATCAGTCCCTACAATCACTAGTTCACGAGTATGACGTGTAAATATTTATTCAATGAACACTTTCTGTTGCAGATTGACGGAGTCGTTCCAGAGATATCCGCAGCATTTCCAACAATATTACTATCATAGTTGGCTGAAAGTGAGAACTGCTTTGTGCAGGTGAGTAATGTATGACGACCCTTACGCTTATGATACGCTATGATACCCTTTCGCTTTCGACATTATGGAGGGCACAATAGGTCGCCCTAACGAATGATATTTTCCCTGAAATGTTGTACAGAATAGAATAGAATAATATTTATTACAATCACACATCACAACACAACAATGACGATGCTCACAGCAGCATATAAATTATTATAACATATAAATAGAAATAATAAATACAATACAAATCATTAAGAGAAAAAAAAGCGAACAAGAAAATGAAAGAAAAAAGAATTAAAAAAAATATAAACACATATACCAAAAACAATAATAACAAAGCAAATAAATGCGTATCCACCACTGCGGAGCATCATCACCGGTACGTCACGTCACGTACAGCACCGTCTTTTATTTATTTATTTATACTCTTTATTGTAAATAAACTAGCTTTAAAAAAAAAAGTAATTCAATTGAGTTTCTTGCCAGTTCTTCTCAATTGGATCTATATACCGAACTGGACGGTAGGGAAAAAATAAAATTATAATGTAAAAATTTGACATTCATAAGCGGCTAAAATGTCCTACATGAATAAATGATTTTTGAATTTGAATTTGAATTGCATCAATTATAGAATAAAAGAATATATATACATGATACAAAAGGCGGTCTTATCGTTAAACAATCTTTTCCAGACTATCTTTGCATGCATAGAGAAATAAAAATAAAAAATTGACAAATTGTATATCAGTCTTTTAAGCGACAGAATATTTTTTGTAACATTACAGTCCTCCCATTGAAGATCTCGTATTGGCTATACATATCTGCAGTTTGGCGAGTCATTCAATAATGACAGTTATATATCTTGGTCCTTCGAGCCGGATATTTTAAAAGCTATTATATCTTTTAAAAATCCGGCTCGAAGGACCAAGAACAATATGTATTTCCATGTGAGCGTTCAGATGGGATAGATATGTGTTGGGTTGTGAGTGTATTGAACGGTGGGGGTGCGGTGCAGGTCGGTGGCGGGGTGGCAGTGCGGCGCGGCGTGGCTGGCCAGCGCGGGGTGGGTGGCGGCCGCGGGCGCCGCCGCCGCCGCGGCCGCCCCCCGCGACGACCGCGCCGACCGCGCCGACCGCGCCGACCTCCCCGACCACGCGCTCGCCGCGCTCCTCGACGACTCGCCCGACGCAGACAAGGTCACCACAACACTTAATAACGTCCCGAGATAGCGCCATCTATGCTTTTAATCCCGGAGACTAAATCGACAAGTGTAAATATGGTTCTGGAGGCTGTACTTCCGGAGATATAGGGTTCCAAAAGGGTCTCTGGGGACGCGAGTCGTGCGCTTTGACATGCTCTCCTCTGGCGCCTGATGACTCCCAAAGTTTTCGAAAGGAAAGCAAAGGCTTCCAGAACCGAACTTAAACACGATTCTAATCATTTTGACCTCGGTGGTTTAGTTTAACACACCGCTTTACCTCCGATGGTCGCGGGTTCGATTCCTCGCACGGTACAACGTTTGTATTCATGAGTATGATTGTTTGTGTCGATCTGGATGTATACTATATATAATATGTACATATTTACGAAAAAAAGAATATCTATGTATTTATATCAGTTCTCTAGTACCATAACACAAGCTTTAGCTAACTCAACTTGAATCTAGATGGCGCTGTGTGAATTAAAAAATAAAAAGAAATTTAATATAAGCACAATAGTCATATTTTTTGTCTCTATCACTCATTTAAGAACGTAGACTCATCACAAGAATGAGCAAGAAACTTGTGTGTTGCTCTTTGAAATAAATTTACATTAACAAGGATTAGGCATGCTACAATCAACATATAAACCGCTACGTACTCAATCTTTGTTCATTCAAATCATCTAATGTAAGTTACTTAAATAATATTCTATGGAACATGGGACGGATGGTAGTATGGGATGCAACCTGTTCAGACACGCTGGCTCCTTCCCATCTACATGGAACCAACAACAGAGCTGATGCAACTTGTGAAGTGACCGTAAAAGCTAAAGCAGGCAAATACAGGGATCTAGACTCCAAATATGATTTTGTCCCATTCATAGTCAAGACCCTTGGTCCGTAGGGTCCTAGCGCTATATATATAGATGAATTTATAGATGATAGCAATATATAGCAAGAATAAGTTTATTTGCGGACAACGTTATAATTTATTTTTCATACTGCTTTCTTGATATATGATAGCGTAGCGGCTTTTGTATTGATTGCCGCATGCATCCTTATGTAAAGTGCGAATACTGTAACTACCATATAGTAATTTTTGTAGCTGTGACGTGGTCGTGTGGAATGAGTAGTCATGCTCACTAAAATGTCCAGACATGTGGCGGCGTGGTGGGCCGGGTCAATGGGCTCCCTAAAATATGGTCGAGCGCAGTGATGGCTGGCTCATCCGTCATACTCGTGAACGAGTGCTGCTTGTAGGGACTGGTCTGCTCTTATCACTACGACTGATTTAATCTTATTGCATGATTATATTTGAGCCTAAATAAATTAGTGCTGGTTGGTAGTTTGTATTCACACGTTTCGACTTGTAAATGTAAACTTACAAGGATTATTTAAAAGAGCAACACACAAGTTTCTTGCTCGTTCTTCTTGTGATGAGACAGCTTTCCGAACGAGTGGTAGATAAAAAACAAATTGTTATGACTATTCAAAAGTGCTTAAATTAAGTTTATTTGAATAAATGATTTTCTATTCTATTTTATAAGGCTTTTTAAGGAAATAGCAAAAAGGTTGGTCGACATCACAGAAGACCGAAGAGCTGGCAGCTACCTCGGACAAAGAATTAGTCTAGCCATTCAAAGAGGGAACGCTTCCAGCATCTTCAAATATTAAGTTGTTTCACAGATATTGTTAAGTCTGGAAGCGAAGACAGAAGTCTGTAGCGAAGCGTTGTCGCTTCAAGCGCTGCGACGTCCGCTGCAGCGCGCGCTGGATGTAGCGCTAACAGTGCTAGCTGCACTCCCACACCATCACCATGGTCATACGCACGGGTAAGATTATTTTTTTTGACACGTAACGTTCTATACATATATATAAGTAATGTAATATAACAATATATAAATAAAAAAGAGCAAGCACTGTCGAAACTTAAACTAAACAATTAATTAATTATTACAAAACTTGTTTATAGGATATAAATCTTAGTATAATCTAAATACAGTGGACCCCCGGTAGTCCGACAATCATTTTGCAGGGCAGTGTCGGACTATCGAATTTGTCGGATTATAGAGTACTGCCTAAGACCCCTTATAGTCGGAATTTTTTTACAAAAGAGTACCTTGTAATCCGACAAATTATAGATCCAGTGATAAGATTCTATGTTATATATGTATGTATGTATATGCACTCTGAAGTATATTGTCAAAGTAATATTTAATAACAAATAATAGACAATGTCGGATTACAAGGGGGGCCGGATTAGACAGGGGCCGGATTACCGCGGGGCAACTGTAAGTTGTTTTTTTTTGTTTTTAATTTTGTTCATGTCCTTTATATATTGGTGCAATAAAGTGTTATAATTATAATTAATTAATTATACAGTCTGTTGAGTTTGTATATGGTGGGTATGTGAGTAAAAATATATATATGTGAGTGCTTATGTTGATGTGTTCAATTAAAAAGTCGTGCAATAGAATGATCTCAATAAAATAATTAGTAGTTTAAGTACAGACTTACAGACTCTAAACTCATTCGCTCGAACACTAATTAGACTTTTTGCTTTTGCAATAGCATATGCTGGTGTATTAATTTTTAGGTTTTATTCCTTATAAATTTTATTTTATTTTAATTGCGCCTGCGCTAAGTATACGCTGGCGGGGCACCAGTGGAACATGAGGTCAGGTCAGTTAGCACATCGTGGTAAATTCGCCATCAATTTATCACGATGGTTTCCAGGGTCCACGTGGAGGTCAACCTGTCATGGTACATTGCTAGCTATAGGGTTATGAGTCCACATTATTAACAATCCGCTTCCGCTCATGTTTGTGACCAGGTACGATATAATAACGGATCCATCTGCTATAACCCTGCTCCGCAAGCTGGTGGTGGTGGTCCGCGCCAGTGGCCGCGGGGGCGAAGCCCTAAGTCGGCCGCTCTCCCGACTCGCCTCCGGGACGCAACTCAAACAGGATCTCATTGGTAAAGTTTCCTAATTCGATTGTCTATTCTAATATTATAAGGGAAAGGATTTTTAGAGATTATTTTTATTCTTTACTGTTGGGTAAAAAGGGAAACTAAGGACAAACCTGGTTCGAGGCGTCCCCGCGTGTAGATCTTATATACACGTAGCTGTTTCACTTTAAAAACGCACCACACTACGATGATTTGCACTGATAAAATCATTGCGCGGAGATCGCGGCTGATGGTTCCGTGTATGTTGGTTCGCGGAGAAAATGCGGATGTGCGTGTGCTCAATGCGACGTACAACGAACGACTGGTTTTGTTGATGCTACCCCCAGATTTGGTGGATAAAAATAGGAATAAGATGTAGGGTAGTAACATATTGCAGATTGGTAAGAAATAGATTTATATCAACCACTTTACTATAGTCTATTTTTTATATATAGTGGTAATATCTCCCATACTAAATTGGCAGGTACAAATGTCAAATTTTCAAATAATGTTACCACCTATAGCGGGGTAGTGGTGTACCTGCGATACCGATTTGTTTAATCGGAAACTTTTATTTTATCATATCAGTTTTAAAGATTTAAATGACATTTCCAGAAAAGATTTTCAAAATTTGCATACATATACTAGTGTTTCCATTACTTTCGTTGTATTATACAACATAAAAATATATTTTTGTGGTTTACATACAAATTTTAATTTTTACAGTATTAAGCTACAAACCATTCAGTTTTTTTTTTCAAACAGCTAAATATTTTAAACAAGGTAGTAGTGTAGTGTAGTCTTTATTATAGTGAAAAATAAAAAATCTATTCTGATACAACAACCATAATATTTATTAATACTTATACTTTATTAGTTTTGTGTTTGTGTGTTTTATATAAACACTCACATATTATTTCTGAGTAACCTATAAAAATGGGTAATTAATATTAATTTCCGATACTGCCACAACCCTATTTAAAAATGCAAAACATTTCCAGGTTTTTGCATTTTTTAAATAGTTGTCATGTGTTGCCACATATATAATGTGAAATTTGTCTCTGGGATTAAAAAACAGACTATAGCTGTGCCTGCGACTATGTCCGCGTGAATAGTGTCCTTGACAAAATAAAGAGAAACTATTTAATAATCTAACTGTCTTAATTATGTATATATAGAGGAGTGTGCAGCGTTGGCAGCGCAGATTCCGTCTCCACGGGTGTGGGAGTCACTCCCGAGGTGTACAGTGTCTGCACCTCATCTCCGACCCTGGCCTTTCTATGTAAGTATTTCATCACTGATTTGATTTGTCTCTAACATGACATAATTTTTTTTTAGTGAATGTTGTTTGTGAATGATTATTCCGAAGACCTAAGTTTTTATTTGGCATTTTAAATATCACTCTTATATGGTATTGTTTAGTTTGACTAAAGGACAATGTATAGCATCTTTTAGCCAATAATGTGTGAGATTTCTAAACATCTTACTTTAATGAGACGCTTGTCGAAAGAAATTAGTTGGAGAGATAAAGTAATACAAAGGTAAGTTAATTATTCACCAATTACTAATACTAGATAATTGAGGTACAAAAAAAAATTACGAATAGCAAAACTTTTGGTAGAAACATACAAACAATTGAAATAATATATTTCACAACTCAAAATACAATAGAATGCGTGAATTTATTTATAACTATTATGAGAAAACATGTGTTATAGTAGATACCTAGCAAGTATTACGACACATCCTCAACGGCGATCGGATCGGACCACCAAGCATGACGCAAGAAGGTGCGCTACCGAGAAAACCACCTGCGTCGAATCAGCATTTTAGTCCCCACAGCAATAATACCCATTTCCCTGATTTTTAATTTTATATAATTGCACTTACGGATCACACATCGATCCGAAGACACCTATATAATTGTAATAATTAATTTTTAGAATTAAATTTAGTTTACTTATAAAAATTGGTTTTTTTTGGGTCTTCCGCCAGCGACTTCAATAACTGGCGCAGTCGGTAGGATACTCGAGACGTATCGAGAATAGAAATAGGGTATATCTCACATCGATTACCGTGTCGTCTATGATCGCTATCGTCGTCGCGAGCGATTCGCGTCCACGAGTATCCAGAAAGAAGAACCTGAAGTTTCCTGGCTGGAAGAGAAATCAAGACATCGATCCTAGAACTACCAATATGCAGCGCATGTGAGTACACTATACATTTTTCCTGTAAAGTTGCTCTCAAGGTGTAAAATTTAGTGAATAGTTATATAGTTTAGTTGCAACCATTTTCCACCCTAGGAAAATCACCCCTAGAGGGCCTGCGCGCGATAGACTATCCCGTAGGCTCAATTTAGATAGAAATAGAGATTTAACTTTAGAATCAGTGTCCGAGGAGTCGGAATATAGTAATATGGGTGACGTAGATAATATTCTGAAGGCCATGCGCCTAGTACCAGAATTTGATGGTAATCCTCACGTCTTACCTAGATTTATCCGTCTTTGTGACCAATTTGTTAATGAGTATTGTATTAAGGAAAATCCTGGCAACGAGTTTGTTAATTTATGTATTGTAAATGCTATTTTAAATAAAATAACTGGACCAGCCGCGCGCATAGTAAATTCTAACGGATTATCTGAGAATTGGGATAGCATTAAAAAAGATTTAATTAATAATTTTTCGGATCAAAGAGACGAGACCGCTCTTTACAATGATCTTATGTTAGCTACACAAGGAAATAGGTCTCCACAGGAATTTTATGACCATTGCGTTAACATGTTCAGCACTATAATGACTTATGTGACTTTGCACGAAACTATTAGCACTACTGTCGAGGCGAAACGTATTTTATATAGGAAACTAACTAAAGATGCATTTGTTCGAGGCTTAAAAGAGCCATTAGGTTCTAGAATACGTTGCATGCGTCCTGATAATGTCGAGAAAGCTCTCGAGTTTGTACAAGAGGAATTGAACGTCATTTATTTGCAAGGCCGTAATGAAAATAATGATAAAAAGGCACATATGCATAATCCACTACCTAAACCGTCTTCTTTGGCCTTACCATCTAGTACTATGCCTATTTATAAGCCGATCAATTCCTTAGTACGACCACCTCTTTTGCATCAGTGGCAATCACCGCCCATGCAACAACCATGGAAAGCTAGTTATCCGCCTAACCAGCCTGTACAATACAGACCTCCAGGTATACCTTCACGCACACAGCAGATATTTAGGTCAACACCCCCAAATTATAACCCTCAATTTAATAAATTTCAATTACCTTCAAGGCAAGCTCCGCAAACTCAAGGGCCTAAACCCATGAGTGGTGTAAGCCATTATGTCGCTAGGGAAAGACCTATACAGGGTCAATTAACTGGACATGATTGGCATAGACATGGAAATCCGCCTCCATCGAACTATTTTAAGACTAGGGATATGAATATGAATGAATGTTCTGACTATAATTATAATGATTATTATTACTATACCGATTTTTCTCCATACTACGATTATGATAACTATTATTTCGAACATAATTATGATTTAGAAAATAAGACGGATTACTTTAATTATAACGACCAAGATTTTAATAACTTGAATGAGGATCATACTTACCCTGCGGATCCTCAACCTTCAACAAGTTCTATTGAGGAGCAGGATTTTCCCAAGCGGGGGAAATCAGAAAAATCAAAATAGAAATTAATATGCACACTCAAAGGCAATTACCATTTATACAAATTTCAAATCCACCTATGAAATTCCTTATAGACACTGGAGCGAATCAATCATTCATATCTCCAGAAGCTGTAGACCGATTTTTCTATAATGTTCACTTAAACTATGAACCGTTTGAAGTAACGAATGCCCATACTACGTCTAGACATAATTATTCTATTACTATTCCTTACTTTAAAGAGTTTAGGGAGCCAGATGGAATGAAATTATTCATTTATAAATTTCACAAAACTTTTGATGGTTTAATTGGATATGATTTACTGGAACAACTAGAATCAAATATTGATCTTAAAAATAAATTACTTAAAACCCGTAATAGTAGTATCCCCATTAATTTATATAATTCTTGTAACGTTAATTTATACGAGGATGTTATTCCTGCTTATTCAAAGAAATTGCTAAGACTTCCAATTAATTTACAAGACGGTGAAGCTTTTATTAAGCAACAATTTTTTTCTAATTGTATCGTTAGTGACTGTGTAACTATAGTAAAAAATAGTCGCGGATTTGTTGAAATTGCAAACCCAACAAATCATGATATAATATTTTCCATGGATCGTGCTATTCAAGCTGAAACATATAACATGGAATCATTCCGTACTAAGCAGTTACCCTCGCGAGTACAAGAAGTCCTCTCACGACTACGCACAGATCATTTAAATCCGGAGGAACGCGCTAACTTAGAAACATTATGTACTAAATATGCGGATGTGTTTTATATTGACGGAGAATCATTAACTTTTACGAATAAAGTTAAACATAAAATTAGGACTACGGACGAAATACCAGTGCACGGAAAGAATTACCGGTACCCATACGTACATAGGGATGAAGTTAGAGATCAGATAGGCAAGATGTTAGATCAGGGTATTATCCAACCATCAGAATCTGCATGGAGCTCACCTATTTGGGTCGTACCCAAAAAGGCTGACGCTTCGGGTAAAACTAAATGGCGATTAGTAGTAGACTTCAGAAAATTAAACGAAAAAACATATGACGATAAGTACCCTATTCCTAATATTACAGATGTTCTAGATAAACTCGGAAACTGTCAATACTTCTCTACTTTAGATCTTGCCAGTGGGTTTTATCAGGTCGAGATGGAACCCAGTGATATTGCTAAAACAGCATTCAACGTTGAGAACGGACATTATGAATTTTTACGCATGCCCATGGGTTTAAAAAATTCCCCATCTACTTTCCAACGGGTAATGGACAATGTTCTTAAGGACCTTCAAAACGTTGTATGCTTAGTATATTTAGACGATATCATTGTGTTCAGCACCTCTCTCCAGGAACACATGATCAATCTTGAGAAGGTATTTCAAAAACTACGAGAATCGAATTTTAAAATCCAGATGGATAAATCCGAATTTCTCAAGCTTGAAACCGCTTACTTAGGGCATATAATCACCAAGGATGGAATTAAACCAAACCCTGACAAAATTACAGCTATTCAGAACTATCCTCTTCCAAAAACACCGAAAGAAATCAAACAATTTCTTGGTTTGGTTGGATATTACAGAAAGTTTATTCCCGATTTCGCTACTATTACTAAACCATTAACGACATGTCTGAAAAAAGGTAGGAAGGTAACAGTTAATTCAGAATATGTTAGTTGTTTCGAGAAGTGTAAAACTCTCTTAACTAACGATCCGATTTTACAGTACCCGGATTTTGCAAGAGACTTCATTTTAACGACTGATGCATCTAATGTAGCTTTAGGCGCGATATTGTCCCAGGGTACATTAGGTTCAGACAAACCCATTTGCTTTGCATCGCGTACCCTTAATGACAGTGAAGCCAACTATAGTACGATTGAAAAGGAGCTTCTTGCTATTGTCTGGGCGACTAAATATTTTAGGCCGTATCTATTTGGTCGTAAATTCAAAATTGTCACGGACCATAAACCCCTCCAATGGGTAATGAGTTTGAAGGAACCGAACTCGAGAATAATTCGTTGGAAGCTAAAATTATCCGAGTTCGATTTTTCAGTAGTTTACAAAAAGGGGCGAAATAATACTAACGCCGACGCCCTTTCTCGTATTGAAATTCACAACGAGGAAGCTAATTCACTGGTTGTCAACCCATCTGAACGCCCTCTTTCAAATTCATCCACTCTATCCGCTCATACTAGTAGAGAAAACCCAATATTAGAGATTCCAATAGTTGACCAACCACTGAATAAATTTCATAGACAGCTCGTTATTACCGTAGTTAGTGACATCAGAAAGCGTGCTACCACATCAAAGCCTTTTGAAACACACACAAGGATATCTGCTCAAGTATCCGAGACAAATTTAGAAAGCGATATCGTAGAAATTATGAAAGAATATGTTAATCCTAAAATTAAGACCGCACTATTCATTAACCCACGTTTAGCAATGTATGATATAGTACCAATTATTCAAAATAAGTTTAAAAGCTCTGCGATGCAACTTGTATTGACTACGTCTGAAGTTGAGAATGTAAAAGAATATTTAAGACAACAGGATATAATTAAAAACTATCATGAAGGGAAAACTAATCACCGCGGCATTAATGAATGCTACTTAGCTCTATCAAGACGTTACTACTGGCCTAAAATGAAGGACCAAGTAACAAAAATAATTAATGATTGTGCCATTTGTGGTCAAGCCAAATACGATCGCAATCCTATACGACCACAATTCCGTATAGTTCCACCTGCTACAAAGCCCTTTGAAGTAGTACATATAGACCTATTCACCATACATCATGAAAAATATTTAACTATCGTAGATGTGTTTTCTAAATATGCACAGGCATACCACATACGGGATAGCACAGCTATTAGTATATTACAAGCCCTTTTAAAATTCTGCACACACCATGGTCTACCGTTATCGATAGTATCTGATAACGGCACAGAATTTACAAATATGTTATTTAATGAATTTACTGTTTTGCATAAAATAAATCATCATAAGATTTTACCGCATTCCCCAAATGATAATGGAATAGTAGAGAGATTCCATAGTACTTTATTAGAACATTTACGTATCCTCAAATTAAAACATAACGATGAGGACGTAGTTAATCTAGTTCCGTATGCTATTTTAGCCTATAATAGTTCGATACATTCTTTTACAAAATGCAGACCCTATGATATTATAACAGGCCATTTAGATCCCCGAGATCCTCTCGACATGGATATAAGTAGGCACCTATTTCAACAGTATATACAAAATCATAGAGAAAGAATGCAGTTAGTTTACGACACAATAGGAGAGGCATCGCTGGAAAGCCGCACCCGTATAATGGAAAATCGTAATAAAAATAGAGAGCCAGAATTTGAATATCAACCTCAACAAACTGTATATATTAGTAACCCATTAGCTAGCCGTCAGAAAATAGCCCCTAGATATAGTCAGGATACAGTTCTTGCCGATCTTCCTATACATATATATACCTCAAAGAAAAAGGGACCCGTCGCAAAACGCAGATTAAAGAGAACCCCTAAAAGTGCCCAATTGTTACAGGGTGCTTCTGATCCTGGTTGCTCCTTTGATAACTCCTCAAGAGATCAATCAGGAGATAACACTTGAGAGTCTCGATGATGGTCCTGGACTGCTACCATTCCGACTTGGAACAACAAGGCTTATAACCCATTACCATACCTTTCTACAGCACGTACAATTAGATAATATTAGTAATACGTTAGAATTAGTACAGAACCAGCTATTAGATTATAAAATTATGTTAACCAATGATACATACATACTATACGAACTTCAAATAGAATATTTATCTAATAAATTATGTAAGGTTAAAGATCAGTTAGATACATTACAGCCAAAGCGTGTACGGAGAGGTCTCGTCGATGGTATAGGCTCTATAATAAAAAGTATCACGGGAAACCTAGATCAATCTGACGCTATTAAGTATGACAATGCTATCAAAATTCTCCAAAGTAATGACATAAAAGTAAATCATGAGCTTGAAAGTCATATCAGCCTCAGTAAGGAGTGGATGGCTCAACATACGGATATAGTTAATAAATTAGTTGAAAATCAGGTAAAAATTAACGAGACTTTGCAGCTGTTATACGATAACGATGCTCACTCAGATAACGACCTAATAAAATACGCTAAATTCGCTCAATACTTAGCAATTATAACTGAAAATATAGACGACGTATTAAATGAACTATTTAGAATCGAAAATATATTAGCTTTCATTCGCGCTTCTTCTATGCATCATTCTATGATTAAAATCGATACTTTAAACAAAATGGTCCAGAAGTTAGTTAAGATTTATGGTAAGGATAGAATATTAAACTTAGAACTTAGGGTATACTACGATATAATTAAGCCAGGTTTCTATTATTCAGATAATCAGATAGTTATTAGTTTTAAAATACCCATATTTTCCTCAGATAGTTACGATTTATACAAGTTGTCTGTAGCTCCCAATAAATATAAGCAGGTCCTCATTCCTCCTTATCCATTGATTGCAACTAACAGGAAAGGTTATGTGTATATAGAGGCAGAATGCCCGAAGTATGAAAATTGGTATGTCTGCGGAGATAAGATGGATCATCAACTTCGACAGCATCCTGACTGCATACAGAATCTTATATTCAAGCAATCTATCGACCCAGTCTGCGAAGTAGCAACAGTTAACCTATCTAAAGTGGCTATGGAAGAGCTAGATGAGAGACACTATATAATATCATTCCCCAATGCTACTACAATTCATACACTATGTGGAAAAGAAACTTACAGTATTCTGAATGGAAGTTATCTCGCAACAATCCCAGTAAACTGCTTTCTTTATACCCCGGAATTCACCATAACTAACATTAATAATAGAGTGGAAGGACAACCTATGAAGATACTGCAATTCTCCCAGAATATGCAACTCCATGACCATAAAATACCTCATGTAAATCTTAGATCAATAGACCTTACAAGACTTCATGAAATTCAGCACAAGGTGATCTTGCAGCATCCTACACACGAGCAAACCTCAAAATCGTTCCTATTTCATACTACGATTCCACTTTACATCATTATATTGGGCTGTCTTATAATAATTACAGTATGGAAATATAAGACTAATCAAGGTACACCTGAAAAGCTGCCCCCTGAAACTGAAACCCGTACCAGTACCGAGATGCCACAGTCCGCAATATTCTCTCAGCTGAAGCTTCAAAAATAATTGCTAATCTGAACGGGGAGGTGTTATAGTAGATACCTAGCAAGTATTACGACACATCCTCAACGGCGATCGGATCGGACCACCAAGCATGACGCAAGAAGGTGCGCTACCGAGAAAACCACCTGCGTCGAATCAGCATTTTAGTCCCCACAGCAATAATACCCATTTCCCTGATTTTTAATTTTATATAATTGCACTTACGGATCACACATCGATCCGAAGACACCTATATAATTGTAATAATTAATTTTTAGAATTAAATTTAGTTTACTTATAAAAATTGGTTTTTTTTGGGTCTTCCGCCAGCGACTTCAATAACTCATGTTTTATTTAACTAATGCAGGAATGTTTCTTTGTAACAAAACAATAAATAACCTAAACATAATTTATACCTGTTGGTCCACTGGATGTTAGAAATCTAGAATCTGGGACACCATTTTTCACTAAATTTAAATAAATATATATGTATTTATAATTAAATTTTGATTTTAGAAATATTGCCGCGTAAAATTGATTACTTTTCATTTTTTTTAGTATAATTAGTGAAGTAACATTGCTCGATTTAAAAAAAAATATCGATTGTTACTCAAAGATTTTTGTAGCATTTCAGCGCGGAAATACTGCAAGCGTTATGGAAAACCTTTACGTCTGGTAGGACTTGCGACAATTTTAGTTGATAATTTTCTTGTCACTTACATTTTTTTAATCGATTGTTTTATTTTTACAGTTAGAATATGGCGTCGAACCAGAGGCGTTACGCTACACACCTGAACCACCCGCATATGCGCAAGGCGACACTACACCATCGACAAATATGGACTCTATTAGGTTCTTTAATCCATTAATTACAGAAATTAATGATTCTATATATAATATGGTTCTGATAGTCGCGGATAACAATTCGTTACACAGTATAAACATTTCTATTCATGAGTATGATTATTTGTATTGGTCTGAGTATTTTCTATGTATATTATGTGTGTATTTACTATAAAAATATCTGTGTATTTCTTTATGAGTTGTCTGATACCCATAACACAAATTTAGCTTAGTTTGGGTCTAGACGGCGCTGTATTTTGTTCTGGGTTATTATTCTTATACAGATTCGTGCAGATAGTGTTTCTTTATTCATGTAGGTCTATTAGACTTAGTGTTATGTCAACTCCACCGTCATAGTGTAGTGGTGTGAACCCAACAGGTACATGTACCTGGGCGGAGGCAGCCTGGCGGCGCGGTGGCGCGGCTGCAGCCGGTGCGGGGCGCGGGCGCTGTCCGCGGCGCAGCCCGCGCGCCACCCGCTGCAGCGAGCCTACGACGCCCGGTTCTTACCCGCCTGCAGGTCACTACCTACCACTAACAATATAACAGTTCTAGACATATTTACTTCAGCCCGGTTCCCTTACTGAGTAAGCGGGCAGTACTCGAGTTAGTTTACTTATATTTGCCTTTGAATTTTTCCTTTTTTTGTAAATGACTTTCTTTATTCTTCGAGTCGTCATGTGACTCTCGTAATATCTTTCATGCAATGCGTGAAGTACTACAGACTTTCGTATCATAATTATTTTTCTGCCTTATCTCACTTTTTTTACTAAAACTCGACTTAAAAAGCAATCCGTTTGGCGAGAGATAGGTGAGATTGAGGCATTTAGTCTGCCCGAAAACTACTGGTCAATATTTATTATAATGTTTATTTAAATTACTGTTTTGTTTACAGATGCGGTGGAAAATGGACTTTATTCTCTAACGTATAATATAAGGAATAAAGATGTATTTGTATTTTGTAAATAATTAAATAATAATGTTAAGTTAATTCTGCTGTTTTAATTATGTCCTGTATCATAGTTAATATTTTTTTAGTTCTTTTTACAAGTCATTTGCTTACATATATTAATTTTACTTTTTAATGTCGCACATATAATTCCAATTTTATCAAATTATAATTGTTTTTTTCGTAAATTATAAATATTCAGTGTTTTAAACACTGAAATTTGCTATAATTTAGTCTTTCTTGCTGTAATTAACTGCTGAACGCTTTAAATCTACTTTATATTTTGGGTGTACACTGTTTATTAGTTAAGGAAATTCTACAAATTGATAGGATTTGAAACCAAATCGAGAAAGTGATGTACATCACTATTTTAAGGTACAATGTATAGAATTTGACACATGTTTTTAAATCTGTGGTACAACCGGTGATGCCAGTAAATATTATTTTATTACCATAATTTTTTGGTAATGTATGTAAATAAGTGCAATTTTTACGATAAGAATGTAATTCTAGTATTTATATTATGAATATAACGAAGGAAATAGAAATAATATAAACCACAAGACATTTTAATCAAATGTTTAGGATTGTTAAATATCTTTTTAAAAATATAAATAACATAACTTTACAATAAATTTAAAATAGTATTCGTAAATCCCATCAGAGAAATACTTTAGCTAAGTGAAGTCAAGATCAAGTAAGAATCTATGAAAGGGAAATGTGTGAATCATTAATCAATCTACAGTGAAATTCTAGAAAGAACAATGTTTACAGTATTTTTCCAATTACAAAGGTTGCGGTATTATGTTTTAGATTTAGGGTATAAAATTTTATGGTTTGTTTTAAAAGTCATAAATATTTCTTCTGCACTTACATATATAAATTTTAATTTTGGTAATTGATTGTATATGTTATTAAAATGAAATGCGCAGACTGCGCATGCAGGCTGGCAACACTAAATCGTTTAGTTGTGAAGCGTTCGTTCTTACTGCGACTGCGTTGTAATTCTTTTATACCATACACTGTTTCTGTGAAAATTATTTGCAACCACACATTTAGTGCAAATATTTTTTATACTAAATAATTGTAGTTATATAAAATGGCAGATAAAAAAGGTATTTATGCGCTTATTATTATTATTTTCTTTGTTCTTTTACAAGAAAATATTGACATGTGTAACGTCATTGAGGACCTTGATTTGGCTGTTTTTACTTGATATTTCGATGCTTGTAGGTTCCTTTATCTTAACATATATTGAGTAGAACAGAGTAATGCGTGTTTAAATTAATTCATATGCATTATTTTGTTGTTAGATCTGGGAAATCAATATCGGGCGAAAATTCCAAGATGGTTGACCGTCTGAATTGTAGCGTAAATTCTGCACAAAAAATCCGCCCAGTTTTTTTTATTATTCCAATTTGAGGGTTTTATTTTAATAAATATACATTAATATTACAATATACGTGTATTTCAGTCATTAAATACTTGTAATTATAATAAATATATAAATTATTTTATAGTATTGCATTGTTTAGGCGTTACGTTCATTTTTAGTGGATTTACTTGTCTACTTATTAGAACAGCTCGGATATATGATAATCATGCAATAACTCAGTTAAATTTATAACTAAATACTTACTACTACACGTATATTTTAAAGTAGGTCACTGCATATGCGTATTGGAAATATTCATGTACCTACGAGTATAAACATAAATCTTTGGTAATTGGATAGGTTACTGCAATGTACGTAAAATTGTATGAAAATAATGTACAATAACATTATAGTATTATATAATAGGCAACGTCCACAGTGTTGTTTTTTTTCTGCCCATAAAATTGATTTGTCCAGTCATAGATAATTTTTTTAGTGTTAGTTACCAAAAGGAACTTGTATTCTTTTTTTGTTACTACTATAAAACTAAAATAATTATCTATGTACTGCCATTTACTCCTAAATTAAGCAGATTGTACTGTAGAAAACTTACAGCAGATGGTAATACTTAAATACATTGTATGTATATAATATACATAGAAAACACCCAGATCAATAATGATGATCCACAAGTATCATTGTTACAAATGTTTGTAAGAACTGAACCTGTGACCATAGGAAGTAAGTAGGTGCTAAACCACAAATCCATGGATTAATCATGACTATACTCGTAAATTTTTTAAAGCATCTGTGATCTCAAATTTAGATACCCTATGGATTCCTATTGTGATAGATTTTCTAAGTGTATCTATACTATAATTGATTGTGTCATAAACAATATTAAACATCATACATTTAACATTTACATACAACTTTTTTGTATGATAATTTATGCAAATACAGTCAAACAATATAACTTGTGACGACAATATTCTCACATTCAATACGTCATTTGCAGCCTCAATGTTGTTACACGCGTCACTATGCTTACAATTAAACCATAGACAAGAAATTCTGTTTATAAAAAAAAATAGACTCAAACCATAAACTGAATTTCGGAGATAAAATTTTTGAATGGTAAACGGTCTAGACCCATGTGGTCTGGTGAGACCTGATTGGTACCTGATGATAATGTAATTACCCAACCCCCGCCCCCCTCCCAGCCGCCGCGCCCCCTCCACAGGAGCCGCGCCCGCGCCGCCGTCGCCCCGCTGTCGACTAAACACTATCATGTAATGATATCATATAGAATTTTTCTTTTATTTTTTTCTTTTTGGAAACATAGTAAAGAGAGAATATGATATGTGCGTAACGGAGTGTGAACATACGTATGTGTTTATTGGTTCCTTGTAACTATAGTCTGGTGACATGATTGCTTAACTAGGTGTACAAGAGATGGTCTTATGACCATAGAAAGATTGCCGGCCCACTGTGGCTCCGACTGGCAAATGATAGGAACACATGGAAAACGCTGGAGGAGGCCTTTGTGTCTGACTCAGAGACTGATGTGCATGATAACTAATATTTTTTTTATATTTTAAACTTTAAATTAAAAATTTATGTTCCTATAATTTTGTGTCAATTACTTTGAATCTTTGAATTTGAATATGGACTAGATTTTTATAAAAAAGTCTTGGATGAAATGTAGACTATCTGTGTACCAAATTTCATTTAAATTGGTTCAGTAGATTTAGCAAGACAGACAGAGTTACTCTTGCATCTATAATATTAGTAAGAATTAGTCAGCACCATTGTTGAGACATTCCAGCCTACTCTTTGTTGGTTTTTTTTTGTCTGGGCTATTGTCAGGGGCTTGAACCTGTAGCACTGAGACCTACATAGATCTATTGTGCTCGCCCTTATCAAAGTTCGTTACCTAGACCCGTCAGGGACAAGAATAGAAATATATTCTTAGGAGCGATGGTTTTTATCTCCGCAGGATAGAGTGTACACTTTCCAAAGGAGATATTTCGTTTATGCATGAGTGGGCTACAACCAGCCTACTTTACTCTATAGCTACTAATATGGGTGAAATATTTAAAAAGTTTTTTTTTAATCTCTATATGTTAATGCTAAATTCGATTAATTTCTATATGAAATATATTTTATAATAATACGAATAATTCCCAGTTTTCGAAGATAATTCAAATTTCATCATCAGAAGGATGACATCATCAAGTGTCTAAATTTAATTTAAAAATAACAGAATATGTTATGTCTTAAAGCAATCATGTCACCATTTCGTTTCTTCACAAATTCCAGGAGTGTATATGTTTCAAAAATGTATAAACTATTATTAAAAAAATTAATTGTAAAGTACAATGTTATGAACACTTTCTGATAGGACAGTTATTGATATCAAGCTAAATTGTGAGCTGTACAGTAGATGTTTTCTGCTTGAAGATATTTGTATAGTATTTATAATTGTGTCCCTTCAGACTGTTACAAATTTTAATAAACATATACGCTCCATGGATTTCTTAGTTAACACTTTAAAAAAATAAGTTGTCAAAGACTAAAGTACTGTTTATTTAATTATAACGATAAACAAGAAAGCTGTTTTCATACTTAATTAAGAACTGAATAGAGAAATGAACAGGACTTTTTAATAATTATGATTTGGTGTCTTTATGCTACAGTTATTTTTTTTTCTTTACCATAAATATTTAGTTCACAGCTTATTTTTTTTCTGTTATTTTTATAACACATAGTTTTAAGTAATAATAGCGACATGCCGGTTGATTTTTTAATGTCTATGATTCAATGTCGCTATTGTTTTAATGCTAGTATTTATTGCACTTTTTTTTGGACTTTGTGGCAAATTTATTATTTATTGAATGGGATAAATTAAAAATTATAATGTAAATTTTAAAATGTGCTAAACGATTTGCTTCCAAGTCCTTAAGATTCCCTGTTATGACATAACAGGGCTGTCTTATGATTGTTTTATTTTTGTTTTTCTTACATAGTATAAGCTCTTTAGTTTTACTATTAAACAGAAAGAAATTATGCTATATTAAAATTATATTAATTGTTATAATACATTGTGAATTCAATAGCACAATTTCTTTTTTTAATGTCTTGGAGTCTTGAAGAAATTCTTTAAGGTTTCAATCGGCACAGAAATATTTATACCCTATTTTGTGCTGGAATTCCAGGCATCACTTTTTGTTGTTACACGATAAATATTGTTGTTACATAAACAAAAAAAAAAGTTATGCCATTCGTTTGTAAGAATGTGTGTTTGATACTAACATAATCATGAAAACGAAACTGTAAAGGATGTTATTTTTATATAAAATAATTACAGATTCGTTTTTTTATTCTACAAAAAATATTATTCTATTACAATAATATTGTTATATTTTTTGTGGATGTATCCTAAGTTGAGGTGACGGTAAATTGGCACTAGATTATTTGATATTTTGACTGTCGTGCCATTTGTAATTGTTTGTTATATTACACTTATATATATATAAGATTAAACTAATTTTAAGGGTGAATAAAACTATTATATAGTTATATTCAAACTTATATACCACTCTCTTAATTTATTCTAGCCTCGTGACAGAATATTATTCTATGATTTTTCGAAAATATTTGTATATTACTTTATTTTAATGTATTATGCGTAACATATAGACATGGTTGTCAGAATGTATAAAAATAATGTTACTAGTATATTATTAATATTTCAGAAGTCTTTTTCTTTTTTTTTTCTGTACTTATATTTGACACTGCCAACGAAAAAAAATTTATTTAACTAAGTAATAAATCTTTTACGAGTACTTACTGATTATTTAAGTTAATAATATATTTGTAACATTATTCTGACGTGGATGTTTTTTTTTTGATAAAATTAAAAGGGTGGTGAATAAATATATTGTGGATTGAGTCCTAAATTAACAGGAATGACACATTGTTAGTGCGTGTGTGACTAGATTAAGGTAACGGCCATAGACTATCACCATTGACAACTTTTTTTTTTATAAATATATCTATAACTAATGAGGTGATGATCTTGAACCGTTCTATTGTCTATCGCAGCCGATCTGCCACAGACAATAATGCATGCAAATAAGCTTTACATGAAGGACAGGGAAGTATGTCAGTTGCGGGGTTCTAACGTTTATTCTTCGAAATTAAACACGTTTCGTTATTTCTCCCCACTTTTTTCTAGGGTCACGGCTATTTTTTTTTTAATTATATTTAGTTTTCTATCTGTGGCGGTATATATTGAATTTTTTACAGGGATCCTGTTATTAGGTTATCTTACCTACTAATTATTTATTTTTTCTTAAAAATAAACACATGATCTCGAATCTAAACTTTACAGTTATATTGATTTGTTGTTTTTTTTTTAATTGATAGAAAAAAAACAACAAATCTGTATAATTTTGCTTGTCGCAAACGCAATAAGCTTTTTCAATAATGGTCTATAATACATATATATATATATATATATATATATATATATTTGTGTCGGCCAATAAAAAGTATATCATACAATAATTTTGACTGTACGTATGGATACTTTTTATATAGCTGAATAAGTATAATTAATGTGGTAACTTACCAGGATTTTTAACGAAAATAACAATTGTTTTTCATATGACATTTTGCTGTTTTTAGCAGCTGATTCGTTTATTTTGTAGGCACCGCACGTTCGGCATAATTATGCCTCGAATGCTGTTTTTTTTATAACAATATCACTAGTTTTAGTTACGTTAATATTTAGGACGCATGGCCGTTAGTTACGTTAAGTTGTGTAATAGATTTTTTTTGTGTCGTCTCATGATTGCATGTTTCTGTGTCCTTCAGCGCACTCATATCATAATTTTTGAATTTTTCGTTTTACTTTTTACTTTTTTCCACTGCTTTTTTTGCATTTACGCTTTTTAGATTTGAACAGCAAAATAATATGAAAATGTATTTTAACAACGATAATGTATTAACGCCAGGAAATCTTGGTACAATTGTTGAATAGTTAGTTACTTGAATAGTGTATTTATGAATAATGTTTTTTATTATCGAGGAATGTTCACAATGTGTATCCACGCCGCCGGCCGTCTAGTCCAGACGGTCGCGTTTACAATGACTGTGAACTTATAGTCGGTTCTACGTCGATTCCCGTATATAACTATCAAAAAACCCATATATTTACTGTTTACTGTTGACTTACATTAAAATTTAAATAATCGGGACTCGCTAAAGCTGAGCTTAATTTTAATGTTAAATAAAACTGTTGGAACAGTTTAGTTAAAAATATAACTTATTTTTAAAGCTTGAAAAAAAGCGTTCGTTTTAAGTTCACAGTTAAAACTATAAATAATATTAATGTCTTTTTTAAAGGTCCTTTTATCGTGTGATTGTTTTGTTTAAGATTTAAGAAGTGAAATGGTCACACTGCCTTCATTACCACTGCACATGTTTACTAAATACCGTCGAGTGTGTGGAAAAAGTGTTTTTTCATACAGTCGTCGAAAGGCGGTGTGATCATTCGTTGAGGAATGCATTGTAAATAATGTTTGGTAGGCATTCAACACTCAGTGTGTTGAATCTGAAATATAACCTACCAAATAATTGTTAACCAACGATTTATAAAGTAAAAGGAATAATTATAGTTTCCTTTCATATGAATCGGTGGACAGTCACTTGATGAGTTTATCCAAAAATGTTACTTGATTTTCGAGTTGTTCCAAAAATAAAACCGTTATTTTTCAATTTTTTTCTGGTATTTTTCCGGAAAACTCATTTTAGTGGATTTTTAAAAAAATTCTGGTTTTTTTTCCGGAAAACTCATGTTGGTGGCTACACGCAACGCGTTGTATGGGCATCGCTTCTCGTTAACACTGGCGTCAGTGATACACAACGCGGACGAGATCTGAATGTATAAAGCTCGACATTGACCTGAAATAACGTATAAGTTAAACGTATTGCTCTGTTTTAAGCAGTCGCAATATCTGCTTAAAGAACAAGCAGTGTATATTTTTTTTTAGGTTATTTATAAAAAAAAAATTATTAAACCGCGCAATTGCAGGTCAGTTGACAACTTTATTTAAATGCTACCTTTCGTACTAATCGATTCTTATTTCGTCCGCGTATCGGCCGTCAATTATGTCGCCATTGTTTTTTTTTTCTAAAGTCATGAAAGTTCTACTTTTTTTTTTAACGATTATATATTTTTTTAAATGACACTAGAATTTGTCCTGCAAAAATGGTAAACAATGGTGACATCATGTAGCGCGGTCGCACCGCTGCGTCAAGCGTGAATGTTCGGGCTTCGGTTGGGGACAAGCTCGCCCGTCGGGTTTCGCTGGCGTTGACATGGCAGTTCAATTCCCAAACAGCGTATACTGTATAAATATATATTATAGAATCGTTTTAAAATCATTTCAGATATATCTAATAAATATATTACGAAATTTAGAGAGCTTATAGAATGTTAGAGCTTATACAAGCTTATATAGAATGTAAGCTTGTACTGAATATATGCTATTTGGGACGTTTCGACGATGTTTGTAATGATTTCACGTTGATTAGAAATGACAGAGTTTTATAATAAAAAAAAATCGATTTTGTAAAATTAACTATAAATTTTTTTTCAGTCTTTTTTTTACATTTATAATTAAACTCGGTCGTTCCTAAAAGTAACTCGTCGAAACAATAATTCTGAATTGAAAATTTGTTTAATATTTTTATGGAAATATCCTAAAAAGTAAGATAAAGAATGGTCATCCTTGTATTACGGATTTACTATTGATGGATCCCGACTTCTCCCGGGTTGATATGTATACATAATATATATGTATGTCCGTCTGGAATAAGATAGACTCTAGAAAGTGGACCTCGGTCTCACCTATTTCTGCAACCGAGTAGCTTGCTTCGTGAACTTTGGTCATATAAGGCAATTAAAAATGCAGGAAAGAGGTATGACAGAATAGAATAGAATAGAAAATCATTTATTCAAATAAACTTACATTGAAGCACTTTTGAATAGTCATTACATTTTTTTAATCTACCGCTCGTTCGGAAAGCTGTCTCATCACAAGAAGAACGAGCAAGAAACTTGCGTGTTGCTCTTTTAAATAAATTTATTATTACTTTACATTTTTAAGTTTAAGTGTGTGAATACAAACCACCAATTAGCACTAATTCAATTAAATACTCAAATAGAAAAAATATTGAATATATAACCGACTGGTTAAACAATTAATAAGAGGAAATCAGTCATAGTGATTAGAGCAGACCAGTCCCTACAAGCAGCACCCGTTCACGAGTATGACGGATGAGCCAGCCATCACAGCGCTCGACCATATTTTAGGGAGCCCAATGACCCGGCCCACCACGCCGCCACAAGTCTGGACATTTTAGTGAGCATGACTACTCAAAACTAGAATGGCAACGCTAATTGGTTGTAAGCTGAGATAAGGCAGTTAAAAATACTAAAAAAAGAGCTAAGAATGGCAAAGCGTCGAGCTGTATCTCAGGTGTCGCATGATAACGTGATTTTCTTACCATACCAGTAGGTTTGTTATTCCATTAGCGAAAGTGGAATTCAAATCGATTCAGACGTTTCTGAGATTATCGCTCACAAAATAATAAAACATACAAAATTATTCCATACATTAGCGAGAGCCGCACTCAAATCAGTTAGCCGTTTCTGAGATTATCGCACACAAAACTAACATACAAAAATTAGGTATAGTTTTTTTGTCTTACGTTGGTACAGTTATCAAAAATAACAAAACATACAATTAATTATTGTATTGTGTTCTCTTATGTTTGTGAAGTCTTCAAAGATACTATGTGTTATATATAAAGATATATGAGAAAAATTGTTATTTGTTTTTCTCATATATCTTTAAAAAAACCGTTGGAAGTTACCGATGGAAGTAATTTTTTTTATTACATATAGAAAGACAGACAACATAGACTAATATAGATTAAACATAATTACAGACCACTACAGGTGGGGCTGTTGTATATCAAGATGAGGAAGATGTTATTATATTATCAAGATATACTAATCTTGATATTATAATAACATCTTCCTATGTAAAGAATGAGTTATTTTTTACTGTATGTATACTAGCCACCGGCCCCGGCTTCGCACGGGAGCAATATGTCATTACTAATTTAATTTCTCGTGTTTTCTGTACCATATGATGTATATAATATATATAAAAATTTGTCCACGGTATTTATTGTTGGAAACTGTATTAAAATCCGTTGCGTACTTTAAAAGATACAAGGGAACAGACAGCGAAAATAACTTCATTTTATACTATGTAAATATATGTAGAAATAATTGATGCGGGAGAAGCTTGGAATTGCAACTAGTGTTAATATAAATTGCCCTTTAAAAATCGAACACGTATTTTTTATGCAAATAAAAAAAACGTAATGTAAGGATGGACCATAGACAAATAGCCGTGCCATATCATAGACAGCGACCCCGGGTAGAGTTGTATGCTAGCGTGTGGTCAGTTGGTGACGTAGGTAGTTGTTGCAGTGACTCCCCCCCTCGGCGCGTACCCTCAGCCGCAGCCGCCCCAGGGACCCTTCCTGCCGGCACCGCCCCATCAGGCAGCGCCGCAGTATGGAGGTTAGTTAAGAACACTGATTAAACTATTTGCTTTCACAATAGCATATGTTAGTGGCCACTGTGTTCTCACAAATTTTAATTTAAAAATGAATCTGTATTATTGTAAACATGTACAACATTTATTTGAAAAGAATACGAGCTGAGTTTCTCGTCAGTTCTCATCTCGAAATCATTCCGAACTGACGGTATATTTGATATCTTAAGAGTCTGTAATAAACCTACATGAATAAATATATTTAGATTTTTTTCAACTGTTACCTCAACATATTTGTATATATTTGACCAACTAAACATTAAGATACACGTGTATCTATACAAATTAAAGAGGTAAAGTTTGTATGTTTGTTTGTTCGAGGTTATCTCCAGTTATAATAATAATAATAATAAATAGTAACTGAAACGACTCCTTTTATCAAATTGTTTTTATCACCGCATACAATCACAGCGCAATTTCAGAATGAGCATGTAGTATGCTCTGAATAATGTCCACAAAAAGAAGAACCTCAAATATTGGTCCCGTGCGATGCCGGGGCCTATTTTTTCGGACTTCTCTAATACTGTTGGCCGCAGCTGGCCTTTACACTGGCCTTTACTTCACCGGACGATAGGGCGGCGAGTGCCGATGGCACTCCAAACCAAAGGAAGGACTATGGAGCGGCTGTAGGCCAACTCCCGCCTGACGGATACGACTTTAGTCTGAGGGCACCGCTAGGGTTACGAACCTCACCTCAGGCCGTCGCAATTTCGATCCCCGTTTGTATTGGACGGGGGATCGATCGGAGAGGGAGGATACCCGTTGTGACTCACCCTGTATATATAATGTGTGTGTAGTGCACGGCGCGGTGGCGGGCGGCTCCCCCTACGGGGTGACGTTTGGAGGTGCGGGGGCGGGCGCGGGTGGCGTGTATGCCCCGCCGCCATACGACCAGCTGCAGCACCACCAGGCGCTCCCCGCGCTCGGACAGCAGCTGCCGGTAATTACCACTTCCAACACCAACTCTACAATTAACACCGCCACCACTATCATAATCTCTATCAACACCACAACTATCACCAACACTACATCTACTACCACCACTATCACATCACTACCATCTCCATAACTACCTCTACTGCTACTACCACCACTATCACATCACTACCATCTCCATAACTACCTCTACTGCTACTACCACTATCTTTACCACCATTATCACAACAATACACAAGTTCAGTAGTTTAGGACTCCATCGCGGACAACACATTTTTATATATAAAGATATTGAGTTTGACTTACTAGGCATATTTAATTGCAATTATTATATTGATGTATCTAGGTAACCGTGTCCCATATGCTCAACAGATGTATAGTCCAGCAGCGGCGATGTACGCCGCAGCGGCCGGATATCCGGGCTACATAGGGTACCCGGTGCAATACTATCCGTACTACCCGACAGCGGCCGCCGTCCAGCCCTCGATTCAACCACTACGCCCTACAATCATGATACCAGTTAGTATAAATTTTACAATTATATATATAGCAAATACTTTATAAGGACTTCACAATACATTTATGAAAATATCATGTATACACGGAAGAACTTAGAGAGTTTTAAAAAACTCAAAGACTGTACAAGTAGAAACTTACGCAATATAAATAAGCTTATTTTACCTAAATGCCGTCTGCACAAAATCAGTAATTCATTATATGGTAATTGCATAAGATTTTATAATAAACTGCCAGAATCTGCATTAAATCTGACAGAGAGGCAATTCAAATCTTATATTAAACAATTTTTATGTAAGAAAGCCTATTACAGGACACACGGTGTGCTCGCTTCGTTGGACAATCTAGTGACGGTAGTTAAAAAAACTACTTGAACCTGTGTACATTGACGTCGCTGATACTCCAGTCAGCTCGTGACCACGGCTAGTGCAACCTAGTCGAGACGTCTAGTGACAAATACCTTTATCTACACATATATATAAAATTGGAGTGTCTATTTGAAATAACCGTTTTTTACTACTCGCATATGAATATAAATACGGTACATACACCAAAATAACATTTTTTTTTGTCCGTCTGTTTGTTACGGCTAATTTCTGAAATAAAGGAGTATCTTAAGCTACGTTTATTTTAGAAAAATTCTTTTTATTTTAGAAAAAATAATATTAATTTTCACGCGGACGAAGTCGCGAGTACATCTAGTTTAACATGAAACTATTCGTGTTAAGTACTGCTTAATTTCCTTTTATGTTAAAGAACCGGGTTTTACGCACATCTCTAAGAATGTGTAGGTTGGGACCTCAGGGCCCCTTTGCCTTATGGATCTAAACGTATGGGCAGGAAATTGACATATTTTTAATGGTATCATACATACATTAGTATCGTGTGAGGAATCTTAACTCGCGACAATCTGAAGTGTATACCTGCCGGGGTAGTCGGCACGGTGGTGAGAGTGTTGGTTGTGTGCGCAGCAGAACGGGTTCGAGGCCGGCGGCAGGTTCGAGGGTCTGGCGCAGACGCTGCTGCCGCCCGCGCCGCCCGGCGTGCCGCCCTCGCCCGCACACCTCGCCGCCCTGCAGCCCCACCAAGTGCTGTGAGTACCGCCGCGCCCGGGGGCACTGAGCGCTGTGTGCGAACCAGAACGGCTTCGATGCCGGCGACAGGTTCGAGGACGATGCTTCGCCTAGTTACTTATAGGGGGATAAAGGGTCTAATCCGGCCTGAATGATATCATGATGAGGAAGCTAACTTGAAGTTAACTCACAATAAAGTGTACCAGTCTATAGTAATGTCCCCATTGCTACCATGTCAGGTTGATCTCCATGTGGTTCCACCTGGAGGAATTTATCATGATGAGTCAACTGCCCTGATATAACACTCGTTTTGAGGAGAAGGGAATGATTATTAATGTAGAATGATGTCCTCATGCTTAGCAATGTACCATGTCAGGTTGATCTCCATACTGTAACCCTTAATTCGACGGAGATTTTTGTAGCAAAAGAAACTGATCGTTTTAGTAGTCATATTTTTATACTAGCTTTTACCCAGCTTCGCTTGCGTTAATTTATCCCTTTAGAGGTGGACTTTATCAAAATCCTTCCTCGGATCGATCCCCCGTCCCAATTCAAACGGGAATCGGAATTACGACAGCCTGAGCCAAGGTTCGAATCCCTAGCGGTGCCCTCAGACTAACGTCGTATCTGTCAGGCGGGTGTTGACCTTCAGCCGCTCTATAAATCCTTCCTTTGGTTTGGTGTGCCATCTGCACTCGCCTCTATCGTCCGGTGAAGCTGTAAAGGCCAGCTGCGGCCTTAGAGTATTCCGAAATAAAAAAATTAAATTAAAATTTGTTTTGCATTTTAATAATTTTTATTTTACTAATGTGTTTGAATAACTAGAATATGTTTATTAATGTTACCATTTTTAAATTACAGATGGCGTTAAAAACCGGGGCATTGGACGACCGACGGTAGCTAAGTGAATCTGTAGACGTAAGCCGAATTTGCTGTCCTTTTCTGCCGACAACGGACTCGAAAGAGACAACACTACTGTATCTTGGCCTTAAAATAACTGCCATATTCAACACACGAAACTTCTAATCGACCTGAAACTGTTTAACTATTTTTGTCCTGCTCTTTCAAGATGTTTTCTTATTTTAAGAAAGAAAGGGACAAAATTATTAAATCGTTCTGTAGGGATGTTTCAGTGATTGTGAATATAGTGCTAGGCTATAATTGATTTAGTTTTAGGTAATCGCATCTAAGTCATTAGAGGAATCATTTCAACCGACTTCTAAAAGCGGGAGGTTCTCTGTTCGATTGTATTTTTTAACCTCACAACTTGTGTGAACCGATTTATTGTTTATTTGAAAGTTGGTGCTTCTTTTATGGTAACTTATATACTTGATGAAAATCTGACAAGTAATTTTAGATATATTCATAATAATTCGACTTGAAGTCGCTGTAAACGTGGTCTGAACACGTTATTCAAATCAAATCAAATCAAAATATCTCTATTCATGTAGGTCTATTACAGACTCTTATGATATGTCAAATATACCGTCAGTTCGGAATGATTTCAAGATGAAGACAAGAAACTCATGTCTAATTCTTTTCAAATAAAATTATAGGGAGAATGTAGTGACCAGCAGCATATGCTATTTGCATTCTTATCAAAAGGAAATATTAAAAAAAATCTCTACATTTATTTATATTTAAAAATAATATGATCTGAAGAATATTAATAATATTTTCTACGTTGAAAATCGTTGGCTATTGACTTTGATGCGTTTATAAACAAAATTTATATAAATTGGTATTAATTTTTATGTCTAATTAACAGCTCTGTACAATTACATTTATATTTGCACTCCTAATAGTAACAAAAAATATACAAATATTGAAATATCAACTTTAATGTCTTAACTTTAAAGTCGTTTATAGATTTGTACGGAAAATGAACTGAGTATAGTTTCGTCTTACTCTACAATTGAGTAATTTGAACATAACTTAAAAAATTATAACTTTAAAAGTGATTTTTGTATTTGTATTTTTTTATTCAAATTAGGCCCGTTTATTATTACGAATGTAATATATAACATCGCTGTCTACGCGTCGCCGGATAAAAAATGGCCGGTGGTCCTTCGAGCCGGATTGCGAAAATTTAAAAATAACGTCACCGTTATAAAATTTGAAGTATTTTGTCTCCTTTAAATGAAATTTATAACAGAACAGACGTTTTAACATTATTATATAAAAATTAATACCAATTTTATTAAAAAAATATTAACAAAACCAAATATGAAAAGTAATTATGATCTGATATATATATATATATATAATAGTTGCACCGTCGGTATATCAACTTAGCCCGTTATATTTGACTGTGATGTCTTGAATTAGTGCAGTGCTTGTTCAACATTACCCAATTTAGACAACTACTCGCCCCGGCTTTGCGCGGGTATTTAAATTAATTTACTGAAAAATTACAAATTGTACACGTATATCTTTCTAGGAAGCAATCTGTAAACGGATGAGAACCGCATGAAAATCCGTTCAGTAGTTATTAAGATGATTGCGAACGTACAGACTGAAGAACTCATAAAAATAACTGAGGCATTAAAATTATGAGATAAGTGGCATGATGATGATGATGATGAGATAGTTCTCTGGAAAGACAACGCATGAGTGGTATCACGGGTGTCACATGATAACGTGATGTCCGTAGTGCTGTTCATGTATGTATACGCTTACCGCTCACCATCAGGCGGGCCGTATGCTTGTTTGCCATGCCGATAAGAAATAATATATATAAATAATGTTACTTTGCTCTCTATTACGTATAGAGTAATATTCGTTCCTTTAATTCAATAAATGAAAGAGAAGGGAGATGGTTAACGCACAAAATTTTAAATGTAAGTGTATTCGAGTCTTAATTTAATATTTATACATATTTTATAGACGGCCTCCGTAGTATAGCGGTTAACATATCGCCTTGTTTCCGATGGTCGCGGGTTCGATTCCTCGTACGCGAACATTTGTATTCATGAGTATGATTGTTTGTGTCGGTCTGGCTGTTTGCTATATATATATGTATGTATTTACAAAAGGAAATAAGTATTTATATCAGTTATCTAGTACCCATAACACAAGCATAACTTAGTTTGGGACTAGAAATAACTTAGTATAGAGAGACAAACAAAAAAATCTCATCTATCTAAGTAGCAGTATATATTACAAAAGAATAGGCTCGTACAAAAGTAAAACAAACAAATAATGTTATATAGTTATTATATTAATTACTCGATTGTACAAGTAGGGTATTGTGTTTAACAAGCACTGAACTAGACGCGAATGGATGCGGCTCGCCAGCGGCGATCGTGTCGACGCAAAAGTATTATAAATCGAAATATACGATTAGTCTTGCTCTGTGCTGTCCGTTACTAAATATACCGCGGTAACAGGTTTTGTTACCATATAACATAAAAGTAATTAAATAAAAAATCATGTACGACATTTTAGTCGCTTATGAACGTAAAGGTTTTTGTATTAATATTAGTTCCTTATCGTGAGTTTTTAACACTAAGATTGTGCAGGTTGGGACCTCGGGGTCCCTTTGCCCAGGCTACAATTAAAATCAAATAAAATAATGTATTCATGTAGGACATTTTAGCCGTTTATGAACGTCAAGTTTTTTCTTTACCGTGAGTTTTCCACGACTCTAAAAATGTTCAGGTTGGGACCTCTAGGCCCCTTTTGCCCCAGGCATCAATTTGGGGGGCAATAATCCCCGGGCAAGATTTAAGTCTATGGGCAGAATGTTTACACATCTGTTTTGTCCAGTTCAGTATACAGATTCAATTGAGAACTGGCAAGTAACTATTACAATATATCATCACGCTACGAACAATAGGTGCAAGGTAGCGAGCATAAAAGATCATAAAACACTTTTTATAAATCTCATTCCATAAATGGACAGCACATTGCAATAATTTAGTTATATATAATTGAGGTGCGGTGTGTTTGTGCGTGACGTGCGAGCGAGAGAGACGAGTGTGCGAGTGGGATAGCATGATTTTGTTTTTACGCGGTTTGTATGTATATTAGGCAGCAAATGTCGGATTGGATGTATTTAATTAAAGATCATAATCAAACAGGAATTAAGTCTAAATTTAACTGACGTTTTGGCATTTGAAAAGGTATAATCTCGACTTTGTTACATTTTGTTGGCAATAAATTGTTTATTAACTATAGAAGTTAATCCAAACGGTTTATTATTTACTTTGGATGAACTTTTAGTTAATTATTTGTAAACTGTGGGAACTGTACGTTTTTACTCGAATATCCTAATACAGTAATATCTCGGACTTACGCGTTAGGGATGTAGTCATGACCGTTTAAATCTATTAGTCAACCTCCATATAAATATGTAGAAATTGCTTATTAAGGCCCGTGGGCTAATTATGTAATTTCGTCGTCGTCAGTCGTTTCAGAGATTGGCAGGAAAAGACAGACAGATAATTTTTTTACGGTTCGCAATTGCAACGATTTAAAGGCCCGAACTGACTTCAGAACGAAAATCACGTATCCTCAAATTAACATACATAATTAAAATCCAGAGCCTAAAGAATATAAATTACAACAAATCTCCATTGTAAAATAGACTCTAATTCAACGGACTTTAGAACGAAAATCACGTATGCCCAAATTACCATACATAATTAAAATCCAGAGCCGAAAGAATATACATTCCAACACATCTCCATTGTAAAATAGACTCTAATTGAACGTACTTCAGAACGAAAATCACGTATCCCCAAATTAACATACATAATTAAAATCCAGAGCCGAAAGAATATAAATTACAACACATCTCCATTGTAAAATAGACTCTTGACAGGACGGACTTAAGAACGAAATTCGCGTATCACTAAAATTAAGACAATTAAAATCCAGAGCCGAAAGAATATAAATTACAACACATCTCCATTGTAAAAGAGACTCTAATTGAACGGACTTTAGAACGAAAATCACGTATCCCCTAACTGACATAAGTCTGGGTATTTTAGTAAATGTGGAAATTATTTCATAAATTTTTTTAGTCTATCAAATGTTGATAGCAATATGTATGTATACATCATTGACAGAGTGTATGTAGTTGTTTTTATAAACAAATTTCGTTATGCTTCCAATCAAATTTGATTATATTATGTTTATATTTGTGGAAAATATCTCGTATTATTGACTCGTTGATTATAATTGTTCCTTCTAATGCGTTGAAAACAAATATGACACCATATCTTCTCGAAATTATATGATTATAAAGAAATTTATTACAAAATTCACTATTTTCTAAATTACTACCATGAATTTTTCTAATCTTTGTGATGGCAACATTGAATAAATTGGTAGTTTAAAAAATATCTACCTTATTAAATAAAACATTTGTTTAAAACTACTGTTTTAGTAGTTTCAATATTAAACAAAATTTATTTAATATCATAATAGTATGTTATAAGAAAATCTAATGTAACATTTAGTAAAATGGTAGTTTTAAATATTATCTACCATATAAAATAATAAAATTGTTTAAAACTACTATTTTAGTAGTTTTAATATTAAACAAAATTACATTCAAATCATATTAGTATGTTGTAAGAAATTTTAATATAATAATATTGATGTAATTTTACAATATAAAACAAAACTACTAAAATAGTAGATTTTCACGTGCAGTGTTGCCATCTAATAAATAATATAATACAAATCATTTATTACAGTACACAAATGAATAATAAATAATATAGTTAAACGGGGTTTAACACGAACAATTTTGTGGTAAATAAAGATATTTACCTTTCAAATTAATAATAATAATCGTATATATAAAATTCTCGTGTCACAGTTTTCGTTCCCATACTCCTCCGAAACGGCTTGACCGATTCTCATGAAATTTTGTGAGCGTATTGAGTAGGTCTGAGAATCGGCCGACATCTATTTTTCATCCCCCTAAATGTTAGGGGTAGTCCAACCCTAGTTTTTTTTTTGTTTTAAGGCAAAACAACATTTGCTGGAACAACTAGTCTTATATAAAATTCTCGTGTCACAATGATAGTTACCGTACCCTTCCGAAACTCCGAGATAGGTGACAACAGTTGGTTTAATACCGTAAGTGTTAAAAAATTAATTAACTATGTGATGTATGGTAATTATATATTATCAACATTGTTACAAGAATCTCATTTTGTGTCTTTTCATATGAATTAACAGTTTTTATTTATTATTCTATTTTTGGGAAGAAACTGACTCAGGATATACAGCTCACGCTAGCTAGGAGTCAGGACTGCATCAAACTACACTGATTAAGGTTTATATAATAAATATCTTTATATATATAAATTACGTTGTTTCTTCGCGATGGAGTGCTAAACTACTGAACCGATTGCAAATTTGATTTGCACATTGTGTGCAATTTGATCCAACTCGAAAGATAGGATAGCTTACATCTCAATTTATAGTCGCAATATTAATTTATTCAACAACCTTAGCCACAGCAACGCGTGGTCGGTCTGCTAGTGTACATTATGTTAAGTTAAATTTTATATCATTACAGAATTTAACAAAATTTGAACTATATATTATGGTGTGAAATAGATATGTTTACAAACATTTGTATTTATGAGTATGATTGTTTGTATCGGTCTTGATGTTTTCTATGTATATTATGTATGTATTTATAAAAAGAATGTATCTATATTTATATATTAGTTGTCTAGTATCCAAAACTCAAGTTATGTTTAGCTTGGGACTAGATGGCGCTGTGTGAATTGTCAAAAATAATAAATATATAAAATTCTCATGATATTATGTTAGTTACGATACTCCTCCGAAACGGCATGACTGATTTTTATGAAATTTTATATGCATAATCATAGTACTGTATTGTACTGCATTGTACTGTACTGTGTGAATTGTTCTGAGATATTAGTTTCATCTAGATTTTCAAGCTGTTATACCCGTTCTATTACAGCCTGAATAAAGAAAGAGTAGTGTAAAATTCTGATTAATTTAACTATAATTAGTTCTAGAATATTTACTTCGTCATGTTGAGACATGTTCATGTTAGTCTTTAATTATAATGATTTAATAATTATGACTGAATTGGTTTTTATTCATATTATCTACTAGCTTTTGCCAGCGGCTTCGCTCTCGTTAATTTATCCCCTTAGGGGTGGAATTTATCAAAATACTTTCTTAGGGGATGCCTACGTCATAGTAGCTTTATACATGCAAAGTCTCAGCCCGATCGGTTTAAAATTGACAAAGTTTCATACAAACTTGCATCCCCTATTTTATCCCCTTGGGGGTAGAATTAATCAAAATCCTTTCTTAGCGGATGCCTACGTCATAACATCTACCTGCATGCCAAATTTCAGTCCGATCCGTCCAGTGGTTTGGGCTGTGCGTTGATAGATCACTATGTCAGTCACCTTTAAGTTATATATATTATCTATATATTGTAGAATTTATTGATATATTTATGTATTTATCTCAGTTGTCTAGTCCTCGAAATATAAGGAACTAGATGGCGCTGTTTAGAATGAGAAATTTATTTGTTTCTTTCTTATATATGCATATGTAATAATATTTATTCTTGATACACATTTACATTTTCAATTGACTGTACTTGTACACGAGGTTCGCAGGACTATATATGGTTTTATATATATTAGTATTGTAACACTAAAACCTCATTTCTATTTCCCGCCATAATATATTCAATAAAATGTAATAAACGGAAGGCAATGATGAATAGTCAATAAAAAAAATTAAAACCTTGCTATGATGAATAAGATAAACAGAATGAAAGTATAAAATATATATAATGAAATTGAGCTTGGAAAATCATAATGAACAAATAAACTTGCGTATAATATACTGAACAGAAATAAGGCAAAAATATGCCTAACCAATTACGAAATAGAGCTTGAAAAATTATGATACAACTTGTTTAATATACGGCTGTATGAGATTTTGCTCTTTGCCTATGCGCGGATAAATTTAAAAACCATTTTCCAAAATGGCGACGGTTCTCGTCGACATTAAATTATTTAATGTTATATTTGGATAGTTATTGGTATATATTTCTTGATTATTTGTATATATCCAGGGTTAGTCGGAAAGGGTATACCAACCCGGTAGTATATGAAAGTTCCCAAGGTAACCATAAACTTTCCCTGAAACCATATAAATATTTTGTGAAGAATCTGTTCGAAGTTGTCATATAAAAAGAATAAAAACAGACACGGCCAGGTATATGGCCGCTTCATTAATAAATTTTACCCTCCCCGTTATACAAATAATAGTGTTGCCAATTCAATAAACTTCTTACACTCGTTGAGGAAAATTATTTATTCTGTATTACTTTTACGATTACCCAAACGCGGCCACCCATCATTTGTTGCTTAACCTCGAATATATAACATGACTGGGATCGTTGATTCTATTAAGATCTTTTTTACTAGTTTATTATTATAAACCCTTTTATTCATGAAAACGTTAAACATATTTTAACTACAGCATGTGTTAAAGATAGAATGTTAAAGTTTGAAAGCTTAAGCTGGATGTTTGTTACTTCTTCATGGAATAAGTACTGAACGAGTTCGAATGAAATTTCCTAAACAACATAGATTATATCCTGGATTAATACAAAATGCATATAGTTCACAATAAGCTCTTTTCTTGAAGAGCTTTTCAAGAAAAGAACTTATTCCTTCTTGAAGGCCGGCGACGCAACTTTCCTTTGGCGTTGCGGGTGCTCATAGGCGGCTGTAATAACTTACCATCAAGTAAGCCGCTTTCTCGGTTGTCCCCTATACTATAAAAAATGCTAATAATAGTCAAAATATGTTTGTATTTGAACTATGAATGAAAGGGTAAACGTTTTTGAATGTATTGCATTTTTTTTGTTATTGAAATCGTGTTGATATGTAAAAGAAAGGTATATGTGCTCGTATTGATTCACTTGTAAAATCGTTGATTTTAACTAAAACATTTGGTAACTTAAATACCACCAGTATACGTATCAATCGTAGACACTTGTAAGCAAACTTATAGTTTTTTATTGCAAATTTAACGTAAATATTTACGAAAGTTTCACTTACGTAAATATGTATTTATGTAAACCAGAGTTACAATTTATCGTAAATATTTGTGGAAGTTTCACTAACGTACATATATATTTATGTAAACAAAACTTACAATTTATCGTAAATATTTATGTAAGTTTCACTTACGTAAATCAGATTTACACACATATCCATATTTGTCAATATATCCATAACAAGTTGAAACGGTTTAAAACATACTCAAATAATTAAAAAAATTTCTTTATCGTAAATATATACGTAAGATTTACTTATATATATGTAAATCAGACTTACGTCGATATTTAGCGATGCAATCTTGACAAGTTGAGTCTATATAGAACGTTATAATGTAATAATTATTAGATTTTCAATCAATTATTACAAAGCAACGTTCTATATACTTATACATGTTATAATAACTGTTTTGTTGGTCTTCTAAGTAAGTTGTATAACTACATTCAAAATTTGTATGATTGTATTAAAGAAATATGCAAATCTGACTATTAATTTACTTTAGAACACACGTATATTGTAAAACCACTAGCAGTCACTCAAAAAATGTCACATTTAAAAAAGACAAAATATTGACTAAAACCTATTTTCATTTTCCACTTTTCGATTATCAGAATCAACTGTTCTGGAACGTTATAGAAGAAACTGTTTGAAGTTTAAACTATCATGAATTCTAAAGCTAATAGTATCATAAAAAATAATACATAATTTTTTTATTTGTAACAATATTTGAATGGACATGCTATTTGGTTTAATAATGAAATGAAGCATCTACCAATTTGATATAATATTCATTTGTAAATAAATTTATGAAAATTTCAAATGAATCAGTTTTACCAAATGAAACTGTTACTAATTAGGGAGTGGCCTAATTGCAATGGTTTAGGCATGATACTAATATTGCCTCTCTTGCCACGTTTACTGACGTGCCTGAATTTATTGCATCCGCTGGCGTCATATAACACCACACTTACCTAGTTTATGTATTTTTCACACACCTGTCATAAGTTTCTTTGTAATAAATATATGAATATCAGTCTGTTTTTATGTCTGTTATATTTATTGGTGCGTCTTATTGAAATTATCATATAATCTAATACATGAATAATACACAGATTTTTTTTATTTCTATTATTTATGATTTGTTCAATAAATAAGATATTTACTAAATATGTCTATTATAAAAACAGACACAATTGATAATAATATCTTTATCACTGACTCTCCAAAACAATGTATCAGCATAAGAATAAATATTTGTAAAAAATATTTAAAATATGCAATAACAGCAAAACTACTGTAAGTTTTACTTACGTAAATTTACTTGCAATAAGTTGACGATAAGTTACTTTCAAAAGTGTAAATTTATCGGAACGTTTCACGCTATCACGCTTTACATCTGTAAGTGTTATATAAGTTACTTTTACAATCGAGTGACGATAAATTTACAAACACTATCGCAATTCAGTTATCGTAATTGTATGCTAATTTATCGTAAGTGTAAAGTACCAACTTACGTAAGCTAAACTTACAAGTATGTGTATATTACACATGTATACTTACACGTGTAAAACTGTCATTAAATATCGTGTAAAAGCCCTCTTATGTCAAGAATTGTTTAACAGATTGCATTTAAGTCATTAAAGATGGGAACCTACTACCCGTGTCTTTATATGTTGTAAGCGATCATCCATGAATTATGTCACAAGTTGGGGGAGTATGACATAGTGTGACAAGGGTAGAGGTTCTATGAAGTGACGTCACATTTCATTCGTAATGTTGTAAGCTACCATCCATGAATTATGTCACAAGTTGGGGGAGTATGACATAGTGTGACAAGGGTAGAGGTTCTATGAAGTGACGTCACATTTCATTCGTAATGTTGTAAGCTACCATCCATGAATTATGTCACAAGTTGGGGGGTGTGGTATAAGAGATCATCAAGGGATGGAGATCCTATGACGTGACGTGATCCTATAGTTTGATGTGTTAACACTCGGTCATGTACTATATGACCTCCCAGTATGAGAGGTAGAGCCAATATAGAGGGAAGAGCAAAAAGTCACAAATTTGTATGACATAATTTATGGATGAGAACTGCAATATAAGATATCCTGAAAATAGTTTGATGTATGGACAAGGTGATGCGATTCAGAGTTTTAGTCTTAACGACGTGCGACGCAAACAGAAACTTTGAAACAATTATATATATATATCGTCAAATAATATTATATATGTAAAAATTGGCGTAAAGGTAATTGAATATTTGATTCAGGCTACAATGGCCCGTAATATAAATATCTTATAGACTAACATACATATGAAATAATAATATAAATATAAATTGTCTGTATGGTCACGGCACTGACGACGGCGATCTGCCACGGTAGCGCCGATACACCACACCCTTCGGCCAGTAGTCTTTCATGAAGGTAGGCAGCATGTTGGTGAGGACCCGGGTCACAAACGCCTTGAAACTCGCGTTGTGACTCGACTCCAGCTGCGTCAACCTCAATGTCAGGTTATTGGTACGTATGTAGTTGAAAAAGCTCCTCCCGAGAACAAAAAAAATTAATTGTAGACTTAAGAAACTTAAATTATAGGTTTTAGGAAGAAATCACTGGGACATTGTTAATGGAACTAAGTAAATTTTCAAAACGTAATGAAAAATTGTAATTAATTTTTTCATATAATTTTAATACTCCATTTTCGAATGCCCCCCTGTGGGGCCCACGTCGAGAAACATTAATTTATATTCAATCTACCTTCACTCCAAATTTAAAAGTAACAAGACATCGCTGATTAAATGCCAAACGTCTACTCTCTAAAAAAACGATTTTTTTTTTAAATGGTATCTAAACCGTTTTAATTTTTATATTAAAAAAAAAGACACCCACGGTTCTAGAGCAGACACATAGATATACCACTTATAGATTCGTAAAAAAGTAAAAAATCACAGTGAAAATTTTTATGAGCTCTCCTGTAAAATTTACCATTTGCGTCATGTGGCCGTTTGGCTTTTAATCAGCGACATTAATGTGACAAAGTTTGCGGTTTGTGGTACGGGTCGCACGGTTCGTCAGGGTTGATCGTGATGCAGTCATCACGGGGCGGGTGTCGTGGTTGGAGCTAAGTGTAAGTGTGTTTTGCTCAACGTGTGTGAATCTAGACTTGCGAGTCACGTGCAATATATAGCATAATTATTATTTTGTTTCCAATAAAATTATTAAAATCTACACGTTTTTTTCTGTCTCCCTGACTATATCTTATTGATATAATAAACGCGAAAGTTTGCGAGTATGGATGGATCTTTGTTACTATTTCACGCAAAAACTATATAGTTTATATATCAGAATAACATAGGCCAGGCGAACCTATATGCATCAACGTGCCATTTTTACCAAAAAATGTTTAATGGGGTCATTGACGTGCCATCAAATAATTTTGACTATCTGATTATTTGGAAAATAATAATAATAAATACTATCAAAACTATGAAATAAAGTAAACAAAAGTGGTGCATTTTGGATTGTTTTCATTACACGCATAAATTAAATTACTGTAACATTAGTGTGACTTCTGTTGCTGCAGGTTAGATGACGAATAATTTATGTCAGGCTTGTACGATGTTACTTTTAGCACAATGCATGCTGAACTGGATTCATCTGTCAAACTGTTTCTAACCGAGTTTTTAATGTTATCTCTGAAAATAATGACTCGCAGGCATAGGTAGGTGGAAATATTGTTAAAATAGCATGAGCCAGCTTCTTCAAACAGTTTTAGATAGATATTTTGATAACAATAGATAGAAGTAAAAAGTAGGTATTTTAATAATGTACAAAGTTATTAAATTTATTAAATATGTAGTTACATAAAATCTGTATGGTGTCAAAATATATAAATAAAATGATTATGTTCAATTAGTGGTCCACCTGCGTCCTAACGTAACCGTAACCAGCTCGGGGGGGGGGGGGGGGGGGGGTGGGGGGGGGTCATGACCCCCATGGCCCTTCCCCCTTGGATTTTTTTTTTAATGGATAATGGAATGGTGTACCCGCCTGCGCTACCGATTTACGCTGGCGGGGCTCCAGTGGAGGATGATAAGAAGAACATGAGGTCAGGTCAGTTAGCACATGGTGACAAATTCATCGGGAACTTATCACGATTATTTTTTTTTTTTTAATTATTTTTGTTTGTTGTTTGATAATATTGTTTTATTCTTAAGTTATTATAGCATATTATATTTCCATGGGGAACCGCGTGGAGGTAGACTTGACATGGTACATTGCTAGCAATAGGATCATTAGTCTACATTACTAACAATCTTCTCCCCCCTGGATCCGCCGTTGTATAGACGACGGTTACCACTTACCATCAGGTGGCCCGTCAGATTGGTCGCCATTCAAATTAATAAAGTAGGGGTAAAAAATTAAAAACGACTACAAACTGACAACAATACCATTTATTGGTTATACAGGTTTTTACATATAGCAACAATAGGTTATATAGTTTTTAAGTACGGTATTCCACATTATAAGTGATCAAAAAGTGAACGGTAGGTACATAGCTCTAAACACCTAAAGTTATTTGAAACACTAACAGTTTATATTCTAACTTACGTTTACAAATAAAACTATACATTGGCAAAACATAATAAACACGTAAAATTATGGAAGACATATTTGGAAGCCATTCCTTCTTTATATTTGACATTGAAAATATATTTTCTTAACATTTTTAGTGAATAGCGCCATCTGTTGTCAAATAGCACAATTTAATTTTTGACATTGTGTGTTATCTTTTAGACAACATTGCAGCGTTGCTACTTTCTTTATTATATGGAATTTTTCTCTACGCGTAGTCATTTACCATACGTTATACTATAATATACATTAACATATTTCGTTTAACGACTATTCAACACAGAAAACGAATGTGTGCAGGGACACAAAGTAGAAGTGAAATTTCAACGGACTGCTGTTGTCCTCTCTCCGCCGCCACCAGGCTTTCTCTTTCTCACACGACACGACGCAATATAGCGTCTCCCACTACACAAATACGCGATGGTAACCTCCCCTACGCGATGGCAACGCCTTTTCGTGACCGAAATTTCTAAAAAACCCCGTCTGTACAGAAGTTTCACTTCAAAAACACAAAACATATTGCTACTTACACATTGGACACTCACATCTAGATATATTTACATTTAATAATTTATAATTTGACTGACAGTTTCACTTCGATTGCCAAAAATAGTATTCTCGTATCATTTAAACAATTAACTATCGGCCGCTAGGTGGCACTAGTAGTCACAAAAATAGCTCTCAGGAGACGGCAACAAAATTTCTCCAAATACTTATAGAAAATATAACAATAACTAATGAAACATACTAATTATATTAATACACATGAAATTACCACAAATACATGAATAATATAAAAACAATTTACTATCTGCCACTAGGTGGCACTAGTTGTCACAAAAATAGCTCTGGAGACGGCGACAAAATTTCAAAATACAATATATTGACAATAATTATTGAAATATATTATATTAATACACATGAAATAAGAAAATAAATAATATTTTAAATTATTCATATTATAAATATCTAATTCGTAGCATCAATTCCAAATTAAACCCAAAATGAACATCATCCGTACACATTTCATATATTTAATTATTATAGTAATAAATATGTCTCATTATTTAATTAAAATGAAAACCAAATAAATACCTTTAATATTACCATTCATAAATATTTAATATTTTTAATTATAATCTATATACTTCCTTACTAAAATTATAAATGCGAAAGTAACTGTCTGTCCGTCTGATTGAGGTTTATAATCTCATATACCGAAAAAGTAAAAATGTCAGTTACTTAGTGACAGTTGTTTGGGACAATAAAATTTTATATTTTACATCTGAATATCTTGTTTCTCTAATAATGTCTGTCTTAAATGAAATTTGGTACACAGATAGTCTAGAACCTGATAGGACATTGGCAGTTTTTTCCGAAAAAGGGTTGTAACGGGTTGAAAGGGGTGATGTAATTTCATATGGCAGCATCTAGTATTAAATAATTAGATAAAAATTAAATTTCTCGCCGTGTCTCCAGAAACTCTATATATATATATTTAATATATATTTAACCGACACCACACACAAAGAGGGTACATCGCTCCCTCGTATATACTACTCGTTCTATTGTCATCGTCACGTCACTTCTTGTATTTACAACTTAGATTATATTATATCTTAATATTATATGATATCTATACATGTAAATAAAATTGGGGTGTCTGTTTGTAATGTTGAAATAACCGTTTGTTACTACATGCATATGAATATAAATACGGTACATATATATACATACACCAAAATAACATTTTTTACAATTTCTCTGTCTGTCTGTCTGTTCCGGCTAATCTCTGAAATGGCTGGACCGTTTTTGATGGTACTTACTTTTGGCTGGTAGCTGACGTAATAAGGAGTAACTTAGGCTACTTTTATTTTAGAAAAATAAAGTTAAACAGGTAGTAAAGAATAAAAATTAAATACCTATATATTTACTGGCGTCAGATAACATATTTCTGAGTCTTTAAATCTAAAATAACAAATAGCAGTAAACCATATTTTGAGAGGATATTTTTAACTAACAACTCTGGTAGTTTGACGTAGCCTTATAAATATAATATCCTACGATTATATTAAATTATTATTATATTTATTTATGTAAATATAAATCTACAGGCGAATGAGGCGAATGAGGCAATACCTTTTTTTTATACTACGATGGTGGCAATCAAGCATACGGTCTGTCTGATGGTAAACGGTTACCGTAGCCCAGTTAATTCCACAATGTAAGTGTACGCGGGAGGAAGCTTGCTGAAACCGTACTGTCCGAGATTCCAGCGTGTGGAGACGTTGGCAAGCATACGGCCTGATGGCAAATGGTTACCGTAGCCTATGGACGCCTGAAACACCACGTGCGCGTTGCCGACCCTTAAGAAACCTTAATGTACCCTTGAAAAACCCCATGCTGTAGTCTCGTGAGTAACTCTCGGCAGGTAGTTCATTCCACAATGTAAGTGTACGCGGGAGGAAGCTCCTCTGAAACCGCACTGTCCGAGACCACTCAGGTTGTAGCGCGTGGGGTATATACTTATAGATTTTTGAGACGCAAGGGGTGCCACGTGCGCGTTGCCGACCCTTAAGAAACCTTAATATATCCTTCTTGAAAAACCCCATGCTGTAGTGTCTTGAGTGATTCTCCACACTGAGCTATGTACCAGTTTTGTATCGATCTAGCACACACACAGGTTTATCATTATGGGATTGTCATATTATAGGTACTGTCATGTGATATTATAATGAAGTATATATGTGTGTACTAATATACACATAAAAACTATTGTCTATCTATCTAAAAATTGTCTTCTTATTGCGCGTATACATAAAAATATTGTCTTAAAAATAACTGTTAAGTTAAATAAGAAGAAACTGATTCAATTGTAATTATATATGTTAACAGGTGAGGTTGTTAATATTAAAATTAATAGATAAATGCAATTTTTAATTTGTACTTGTATCTATTTGAAATAATGTTTAGATATATTTAATGTACCAATCGATTATTAAAAAAATTTAACAATGTAACGAACTGTAATAAGATTCTTTAATACATTTAATTTTAAGGTTTGAAAATAAATAGAAGGAATGACATTTTTAACTGTTACTTATTACATTGACTATGTTTAAATAAAACCTGTTAACATGTTCGGGTTCTGGTACTTTAAAATCCAGGGCTTTCGCGCGTCTTGTTCTGGTTTCCAAATTTTAGAGATGGTAACCCTGCTATATGGGACCAGCATTTTTACATATTAGTAGTAGAAATATTGAGATATTTGTTACAGTATTGTAGCTTTAAAAGTTATTAGAGAAGGCGAGATGGGTGGGTGAATATCTAGAATACTTAATTGTGTAACAAAATAGTAGTGACGTATCAATATTTAAGGACCCATTACTGAAAAGTCGTAAGAAACATTTCCCTGATATTTATTACATCTTTTTATACTACGACGGTGGCAAACAAGTATACGGCCCATCTGATAGTAAGCGATTACAGTAGCCTATGGACGCCTGAGACACCGAAGTGTCACGTGCGCGTTGCCGACCCTTAAGAAACCTTAATATACCCTTCTTGAAAAACCCCATGCTGTAGTCTCGTGAGAAAACCTCGGCAGGTAGTTCATTCCACAATGTAAGTGTACGCGGGAGGAAGCTCCTCTGAAACCGCACTGTCCGAGACCACTTAGGTTGTAGCGTGTGGGGATGAATTCCCTATAGATGGCTAGCGGTGCGGTGGTAATTATAAATAAAGAATGAAAGTAATTTTTCAATTTAGCGTTTTTAAAGCATTACATGCCGATACTAAGTACATGTAATATATATTAATTGGCAACCGGGAGATATGTGTTGTATATTATATGACTGATTATATTATACCACTAACTTAAAACTAGCATCTTAAAATCTAGGAAAGGTCATAATAGTAGAATAGAATAGAATAGAATAGAAAATGATTAATTCAAATAAACTTACATTGAAGCACTTTTGAATAGTCATCACATTTTTATTAATCTACCGCTCATTCGGAAAGCTGTCTCATCACAAGAAGAACGAGCAAGAAACTTGTGTGTTGCTCTTTTAAATATTTTTATTATTACAATTTATGTTCTATGTTTGTGTGAATATAAACTACCGATTAGAATAGTAGAAGACTACAGTCCGAAAGGAGTGGTATACCTGAGTGTAGAATCTGCGACGGAAGAAATATTATGTGGAAATAGATATGACAGTGGAATTATTGAATACGAAGGAAGGAGACCTCAATCCTCAAGAAGGGTACAAGGACTCCACGTCAAGCTGAACAGAACTCCATTCTTATTCTACAATTATGACAGTTCCATTTTTTAATAATGTAACGCTATAAATTCCTAGTGAATTTATCACGATGTGTGACCTGACCTCATGCTCATCTTATCGTCCACTGGTGCCCCGCCAGCTTAAACCGTTAGCGCAGGCGGATGTACCATTTCATTATCACCCACAAAAAAGGTAACGCTTCCACTAAACCAATATTTCCTATTTAAACTATAAGCTATAGATATAAAGAAAAATATACTATAGTAGAAGCGTTACAGAACTGTGTATACAGGGTGAGAATATCTATTTTATATATATAAATATATATTTATACTATAAATACATTGTATATAAGTAGGTACATTAATATTAAAGACCGGAACCATCATCATCATCATCATCTGCTTCTTCCTTATCCCATTTATTTGTGGTCGTCGTAATGTGTTTTTCGCTTCCATTCATCCCTGTTCGCAGTCATCGCGTTATTTACTTCGTTTCTTATCATATCAACTTTCACACAGTCCATCCATCTCTTTTTCGGCCTTCCTCTGCCCTTACAACCATCGGATTACCGGAACCGTAGTCAAATTAAAACAAACATGAATAATTTCCTAAGAATTAAATATTGCTGTTTAAATTATACACTCATATAAATATGTAATAACAAATAATTGAAATATATAGAATTATTATAAATACACATAAATATCACACCCTGTATCTATATATACACACACACATTATACCTATACATTAATCATAAATGATATAATTACATACATGCACGCTACGCGTCGTATTTCGTTTCACACATATTAAATTTATTCATTAAGTTTTGTAATCATTAAATTTTTCCATTAAATTTATTAATAAAGCAGACATCACATTAAATGCATTAAATTTAACATTATCAAACATCTAACAATTTATTAACAACAATTTTTCGTATTTCATTCCATAATCAAATATATATGTTTTAGTATTAAACATATATATCGACAGAGTAGCGCTAAATATATATTAATAAGATACTTCAATGAAATTAGAATTAAATATTATATTTATTTAAAATAAATACAATCCGCTTTAATTTTTAATTCAAATAAATAAGTTAATTCGTTGATCAAAGTATATTTTTCATCAGTGTTACAATCATTGTCGATAAATTATTTTGTCTCACCAAATATTGTATTTAAAACGCTAAAAATCACTTCGAAGGTTTACCCCCGTCTCGTTTGCGAGCGTGAAGTTATAGTTGCAAGCTATGGGATCAGCGAGGGTTTTTTTATATGTTTATTTAATACTAACGTAGTCAACACTCACTAACGATACAATAAATATATCTTCACACCATTAACTCTATATGAAATGATCAACTAAGACGTCATCGTGAATACAGCATTTGACAGGCTCACATTTCGTGTTAAATACGAAATTATTTGATTCAACCAGATTTGAACTCGCGACCTTAATGTTCTATAAATCGGTCATAACATTATTAATAATGGAATAAGTAATTCCATTACTAACTAAATTAATGGAATTATAATTAATCCAGTGTACATACAGCACTAGATATGCCCACATTTTGTTTTACATATATATGTATGTCATTTTTTAATTCAGCCAGACTTGAACTCATGATTTTATAGGTAGTTGTAATAATTATTAGGCCATAACATTCTTAATAATGGAATAAGTAATTCCATTACTTACTAAATTAATGGAATTATAATTATTCCAGTTTATAACACGACTATATAGTATATGTGTGTATGTCATACACTTTTTTATACATGCCACATGTAATAGAAAATATATTTTCATTGTCAATAAACTAACATACCTACATATAGCTCATCAACACCTAATTATATCTAATTCCAGACGGCTCAATTCATTATCGACAAATTCCAATAAATTTTTCCATTAAATTTTATTTTGTTAATTTCATTCATCATTCCTGCTTTAGACTTTAAAATTAAAACGTTAACTCTTTATAAATTTGTTAATTTTAGCTTCAAAAATAATCATGAAATATAGATTCGATATTTTTGTAAATAATATTAACAATCCACATTAATATTTTTGTTTATATTATAATAAATACAGGACATAATGCGATAGAAATTGTATTTCCAAAAACAATATACATACCGTTTTGATTTTTAAGTACGTCTTTTTAGAAGTAATAGAAATGTACAGGCAAGTTAGGAATCTTCGTTGTTTTGTTTAAAAACAATTGCATTCTATGTAATGTTTGAGAAGAATGGTAGAATAGAATAGAGATAATCTTTATTCAAATAAACTTAATATATGCACTTTTGAAGTCATAATTTTTACTTCTACCACTCATTCAGAACGCAAACTCATCATAAGAAGAATGAGCAAGTCCTTGTGTGTTACATTTTTTAAATGAATATTATTTTAAGTAGATTTACATTAACAAGGATTAGGCATGCGCCAATCAACATAGAAAACGCTACGCTAAAACTTGCGTGTTTTTTTGTATATAACTTACTTATATCCGTTGTGTTTATTAAAGGTAGACGTAAGTAATCGCCGTTTTTGTCATAAATCCTGTATTTATAAAATACGTGTTCAAAACACGACATTTCAATATATATTTTCATAAAAACAACGTTTATAATACCACAAATCTCCTTTTTAATTTGTTTACAATAAGCACATACCATAATCCATTTGTCCCGATACGGGAATCGACTCCGCGACTGAAGCCTCACTAAAAAGCAAACTAAACGTTCACTTACAGACAGTTAAAGACAATATAAGTGGACCACGTTATGAAGTTACACATTACACTGAGAAGTTACAATATATTGTTAAAAATTTAACTAGTTTATTGATTAGTTCAATTTAACGAGTGGTTTAATTATATAACGCTGTTGTAACTGTATCTTATTTAACTGAAATTTACGGTATAATAATTAATAATTAGTTAATTCACAGTTACAGTTGCAAATACGACTGTATCTGTAACCTGTTGTAATTGTGTTGAATAATAATATTATTATAATATATATATAATTAAATTATATATAAGTATTATCGTCTAATGATTTAATCATTTAATTTATAACTTTTATAAAGTCTTTATCTTAATTCAGTCTCTACCAAGTTCTTTCTTAAGATAATTCTTAAGAAAGAATTTAGAAGGGACTGCTATAGCGATACCATCTTCTGTATCATCTTCTTTATTTAATGTATTGTTATATATTCCAATCTGCTTTTAATGTTGTTGCAATAAAGGATTATAAGTAAATAATAAAAAATAAAAAGGTATAATAATTTAATTTGAATATGAACTTGACTGCCAACCAGAAACAAACAGGTACTTTTTAATTCAACCATCAAAAGGTTTATTCATTAAATGAATTTAATTTTAAAATAAGAAATGTTTGCAACAGCGTTATATAACTATGAAAATATATAAATTATGTTATAGACGAGTAATTGTATATGTATATGTATATATATATATATATATATATATATATATATATATATGTATGTATACCGAAAATACATGGTCACAATTGAATTTGGTTCATAGAAGTACAATGCTTAATATTTCTAACACGGAAACAGTTATTTTTAAGTTAATTCCATTAAACTCCACATTTTGACATTTATTTCCACATTCCAAAATGTTTATTCCATTAAGTCCATCGTTAAATCACAATGTGGAATTAATGGAATAATTTAAACAGTACATTTTACTAGATTATTATAATTTGAGCTATAGAAATCTACAGTTTACATCGATATTGTTTCATTTTTGCTATAATCTGTAATACAATTAAACGCAGACGTAAGGATTTTTTATATAGAAAATAACAAAAATATCTATACATATTAATTATAAGAAAGATAATAAATAAATCATTATTATTATTATTATATTGTAATGTTTAAATAAAAAAAAATACCAATAAAAATGTCAATTTACACAACGCCATCTAGACCCAAACTAAGCCGAGCTTCAGTTTGAGTATTAAACAACTGATATAAATACATTACAATATGCATAGAAAACATCAAATGTTTGTACCGTGCGAGGAATCGAACCCGCGACTATTAGCAAAGCGCTGTGCTCAATAGAGATCAAATCTAAAATATGAAAATAACCTTGAATGGTATCCTGAGAAACAAGAGTCAATAATACAGTAACATAAAAATTAAAAGTAATTCAATTGATTGAAAATAATCCTTACGTCATATCAAAATGGCCGCCAATTTAATCCACGATTATGTCCTGCCCAAGACGGTCCATCTCCGACAGGAGAAAGTCCACGTCTTTCTCGGTGACAGCCGCTGACGAGATGATGTTCCGGAAGAAGTTGGGGCGCCTGTCGTCAGGCTGGTAGCCTACCATGATGGTACCAGCTTGCATCATCTTACCCTTCAGTTTGGCACACACCTGCATCATTAAATTCGAAATATTCATATTAAATTCAAATTCAAATTCAAAATATCTTTATTCATGTAGGTCTATTACAGACTCTTATGATATGTCAAATCTACCGTCAGTTCGGAATGATTTCGAGATGAGAAGAACTGACAAGAAACTCAGCTCGTATTTTTTTTAATGTTGTACATATTTACAATAATACAATTTCATTTAAATTCAAATTTGGGAGAATAAAGTGACCACCAGTATATGCTATATAAAAAAAAAAAAAAAATCATAAAATCTAATCAGTGTCTGTGTGTAGTGCTTGTGGGGACTGGTCTGTTCAGGTTCGAACAACCTGAACAGACCAGTCCCCACAAGCAGCACCCGTACACGAGTATGACGGATGAGCCAGCCATCATTGCACTCAACCATAATGGAGGGAGCACATCGACCCGGCCCACCACGCCGCCACAAGTTTGAACTTAATATCTTAAAGTATCTTATGGTGAGTTACAGTTACACAGTGGAGGGAAGAGGATTGTTAGTAATGTGGACTAAACCCCATTGCTAGCAATGTACCATGTCAGGTTGACCTTCACGCGGTTCCCCCTGGAAACCATCCTGATAAATTCTTGGTGAATTTGTCACGATGTGCTAACTGACCTGACCTCGTGCTTATCCTATCATCCTCCACTGGTGCCCCGCCAGCGTAAACCGTTTGCGCAGGCAGGTGCATCATTCCATTATCATCCATAAAAAAAATCGAGGTTCTAACCCCCAGCGGTGATCTCAGACTAAAGTCGTATCCGTCTGGAGACCATCGTGATAAATTCCCGATGAATTTATCAAGATGTGCTAACTGACGTGACCTCATGCTCATCTTATCATCCTACACTGGTGCCCCGCCAGCGTAAACCGTTTGCACAGGCAGGTCCATCATTCCATTATCATCCATAAAAAAAATCGATGTTCTAACCCCTAGCGGTGATCACAGACTAAAGTCGTATCCATCTGGAGATCATTGTGATAAATTTTTGATGAATTTGTCACGATGTGCTAACTGGTCTGACCTCATGCTTATCTTATCATCCTCCACTGGTGCCCGCCAGCGTAGACCGTTAGCGCAGGCGGGTGCACCATTCCATTATCATCCATAAAAAAATCGATGTTCTAACCCCTAGCGGTGATCTCAGACTAAAGTCGTATCAATCTGGATATCATCCGTGATAAATTCCTGATGAATTTGTCACGATGGGCTAACTGACCTGACCTCATGTTCATCTTATCATCCTCCACTGGTGTCCCGCCAGCGTAAACCGTTAGCGCAGGCAGGTGCATCATTCCATTATCATCCATAAAAAATACCCATACAGTTAATCACACAATCTTTTTACATGCAATAGACCAAGACATCATGTCGAACGCAAAACTATCATTATTAAACATTCAGAGAAAAATATTTATTATTTTATTTAATTTGATTATGTTTTCAAATTTGTTATCTGTGTTTAATTAGAATAGAATAGAAAATAATTTAAGCACTTTTGAATAGACATAACATTTTATTTATCTACCGCTCGTTCGGAAAGCTGTCTCATCACAAGAAGAACGAGCAAGAAACTTGTGTGTTGCTCTTTTGAATTTATTATTCAAATCAAATCAAAATATCTATTTTCATGTAGGTCTACTACAAATTCTTTTGATATATCGTACGGAGTGCTCTTGAGCTAAGAAGAACTGACAAGAAACTCAGCGCATATTCTTTTGAAATGATCATGGTACATGGAATCTATATGTTTACAAAAATATAGATTCATTTTTAAATTCAATTGACCACCAGCATATGAGAAATAAATAGAAATATTCTTTATTCAAATAAACTCATCACAAGCGCTTTTGAATGACTATACTTCGGACAAAAGTATCCGCACTTAACTAAACCCATGGTCCCCATACACGGCATAGTGTACTCCACTATGCCGTGTATGGGGATCCTATGATTTGCGTGGATTACACTCGCCCCAGCTCCCGGCGTCGCTTGTAAATCAACTAGACTTTATAATCTGAAATATTTATGTTCATGACTTTTTTATTACTGACTTTGTTAGTACTAATACCTACTTTATAGCAGTATGGTATGTGTTTCTTTGCTTTTGTTTCGGGCAAACAAAGAAAAAATAAAAATAAAAAAAAATTTTTTTAATTCAATAGATTTTATTTTTGGTAATTTATTTTTTTTATAAATAGAATAGAAAATCAAATAAACTTACATTGAAGCACTTTTGAATAGTCATTACATTTTTTTTAATCTACCGCTCGTTCGGAAAGCTGTCTCATCACAAGAAGAACGAGCAAGAAACTTGCGTGTTAAACTAATGTAATGCGTAGGAATGAAGATAATATTTTAAGAAAGGTGTTACATGTGAATGTGGATGGTTATAAGAGCAGAGGAAGGCCGAAAGAGTTGGATGGACTGTGTGAAAGATGATATGGTAAGAAAGCAAGGAAATAACGAGATGACTGCGAACAGGGATGAATGGAAGAGAAAAACATATTACGACGACCACAAATAAATGATAAGGAAAAAGCAAATGATGATTTCGTGATAAACTCAAAACATTACTGATTGACAATTCTTTTACCTAAAAAGGGTACTTTTCAGAGAAATTACATTATAAGTAGCAATATAAATAATCTTTATTCAAATAAACTCATTACAAGCATTTTTGAATAGTCATATTTTGATTCTACCACTCATTCGGAACGCAGACTCATCACAAGAAGAATGAGCAAGAAACCTGTGTGTTGCTCTTTTGAATAGATGTTTTTTCATATAAATAATTACAGTATAACAAGTAAGAGGCATGGTATAATCAACATAGAAACCGCTACTCACTCATTATTAGTGCAATCAGATAAGTGTCAGCGATCAGCGAGCGATCTACTGTATGAAGAGTCGTGACTCATTAAGAGAGAAATTCAAAGAGGCAAATATTCTCACCGTTGCTTCTCAATTTATATATTCAAATATCCTATATGTTCATAAAAATCTTGACTTATTTCCAAAAAACAGCAATATTCATAATATTAATACTAGATTTAAAGACAAACTTGCTGTCCCCAAGTATCGTTTAGAAAAAGTTAATAGGTCTTTTATGGGAATAGGTATAAAAATTTACAATAAGATACCAATGGATATGTTGGAATTACCCTTAAATAAATTCAAAACATGTGTTAAATCATATTTACTGAGCAAGGCCTATACTCACTAAACGATTACTTGAATGACGAGTGTGCATGGCAATAGTAGTTCATGCACTGAATTTTCATTTAATGTTAGACATAGACACCTATATAAAAATACATTGTAAATAAACTGGCTTTAAAAAAAAAGTAATTCAATTGAGTTTCTTGCCAGTTCTTCTCAATTGGATCTATATACCGAACTGGACGGTAGGGAAAAAAATAAAATTATAATGTAAAAATTTGACGTTCATAAGCGGGCTAAAATGTTCTACATGAATAAATGATTTTTGAATTTGGATTTTAAAGTTTTCTATAAAAACATTATTATACATATCGGAACATATCGGAACGCAGTCTTGCGTGTTGTGTTGATATTGTTTATGTTATATATCTTATTTGACAGCCTCGGTGGTCTAGTAGTTTAGCACACCGCTTTACTATCCGATGGTCGTGGGTTCGATTCCTTGCACGGTACAAACATTTGTATTCATGAGTATGATTGTTTGTATCGGTCTGGGTGTTTTCTATGTATAATATGTATTTATTTATAAAAAAGAAATGTATCCATGTATTTATATCAGTTGTCTAGTACCCATAACACAAGCTCTGCTTAGCTTGGGACTAGATGGCGCTGTGTGAATTGTCAAAAATAATAAATATATAAAATTTTCATGTCATTATGTTAGTTACGATACTCCTCTGAAACGACTTGATTTTTTATGAACTTTTTTATGAAATTTTATATGCATAATCATAGTACTCAAAAACGACTATCTATTTTTCATACCCCTAAATAATGAAGCATGTCCACCCTTAACATTTCATTTTAAATTTTTTGGAAAATATTATATATATATATTTTTTATAATGTGCTATTAAAATACATACAACTTATATTTTCACCCTTCTACCATCATCCCCTATTTTTTAATAGCGATTTTAATTTATATGTTAAAACAACGTTTGCCGGATCAGGTAGTATAAGTAAATAACGTTGATCCGACATCTTACCTTGCCAAGCTTGATCTCCTTGTTGCTGTCATGTGGCAGACTCCTGAGCTGCTTCGGGAGGTACCAGAAGGACACGTTCACCATCTCCGGCTCCAGGATCAGGTAGAACTTGTCAGGCTGTTCCTTGATGCGGCGGACCATGTACTCTGAGAGTTCCATCAAGCGATCCATATGACGCTCAAATCCAGAGGTCCCCTAAGATACAAAATAATTTTAATTAATTCATAATTTAAAGTAGTGTGTCGAAGTCGAAACAGATATAAGTAGAAAAAATCTATACTTCATTAAATAAATAAATAAACTCAGGACAATTCACACAGCGTCATTCTAGACCCAAATTAAGCTAGCTAAAGCTTGTGTTATGGGTACTGGACAACTGATACAAATATGTTTTTTTTCGTAAATACATCCATATTATACATAGAAAATACCCAGATCGATACAAACAATCATAATTATGAATACAATAGTTTGTGCCGTGCGAGGAATCGAACCCGCGACCATCGGACGTAAGGCGGTGTGCTAAACCGCTACACCACCGAGGCCGTCGCATTTACATAGTATAAAACAAAGTCGCTGTCGCTGTCTGTCCGTCCCTATGTATGCTTAAATTTCTAAAACTAAATTTTTTTAATAGATAGAGTGATTCAAGAGGAAGGTTTATATATATAATACATGTACACCCGTGCGAAGCCAGTGTAGGTAGCTAGTAATTTTATAAAGCTAAAGAATTTATTTTATTACATCAGCTACTAGCCATTTTAGAGATTAGCCGGAACAAACAAACAGACAGACAGACAAAAATTGTAAATAATGTTATTTAGGTGTATTTATATTGATATGCATGTAGTAAAAACGGTTATTTCAATATTACGAACAGACACTCCAATTTTATTTATACGTATTTTGTATATGTATATATATACCTTGCCACGCCACTGCAGCCACAGTTTGAAGATGTCGTTGTGGCGGCCACATTGGATGACCTTATCTCCGGTATCATATCTAGGATCGTAGATCTTATCAGTCATGAACAGGTACTCCGCTGACATCGCGTTGCAGCTCAGCAGGATACCCTGGAAAAGAGAGGAGCAGTGATATATCATTGTATATCTTATCTTTGTAAATACATACATACTATATATAGAAAACATCCAGACCGATACAAACAATCATACTCATGAATAGAAATGCACCGTGCGAGGAATCAAACCTGCGACCATTGGAAGTAAAGTGGTGTGCTAAACCGCTAGACCACCGAGGCCGTCAATAAATAGAAATATGTATTCACTAGCTTTTGCCCCCGGCTTCGCTTGCGTTAATTTATCCCCTTAGGGGTGGAATTTATCAAAATCCTTTCTTAGGAGATGCTTACGGTAAAGTAGCTTTATGCATGCAAAGTCTCAGCCCGATCGGGTTAAAATTGACAAAGTTTCATACAAATTTTCATCCCCTATTTTATGCCCTTGGGGATAGAATTAATCAAAATCCTTTCTTAGCGGATGCCTACGTCATAACATCTACCTGCATGCCAAATTTCAGCCCGATCCGTCCAGTGGTTTGGGCTGTGCGTTGATAGATCACTATGTCAGTGAGTTAGTCACTTGAGTTTAGTTTACATAGATACTTTCTTTTGATCTATGTATTTAGATCAGTTGTCTAGTACCCATAACACAAGCTCTGCTTCACTTGGAACTAGATGTCGCTGTGTGAATTGTCCAAGCTTATTATTATTTAATTTAATTCCCATTATCAAGTAATGGAGGATAAGTCAGCTATAAAAATATAATTTGCATGACAGAGTGCGGCCGTCTGTTTGTGTTGCGCATTATGCTAATGCGAGCAGAGTCTGGGGGCGTCGCTATCTGTCGCCAACAGTTGTTTGGTTAGCGCCAGTCAATATTGGCAGATTTTAATATATACGCGGTTGTGTCTGAAAGGGTTTGTGTATTTAACTTAATAAAAACTATATTTAACTATATAACGACTTTTTACCCATAGTACGAGAAGATATCGCTAGCACATGCTCAAAATACAAGGCTCGGCTGAGTGTCCACCCAAATGAACTAGCTCAGAGGTTACAAACTGACAACCTCCCAAAACATAACATACCTATATAACATACCTACTGGATTTAGACGAGCAAAACTCCAGTTCTTAATTCCTGAATGTATGCCGGAGGGCGTCAGTCTTGCACTCAGTTTTTGATTTTGATTCTGCACTCAATGGACTGCAGAGTCTCAATGCCATTTGCCAACCAATCCGATATTATCCGATCGCGGATAAACCAGGAATAAATATATATATATATATGTATATATATATAAGAACAAAAACATTCTTATTTTATTTATTACTTAGCTGTGCTCGCGATTTCGTGCGCGTGGAATTTAACTTTATAGGTCTAAAACAAAAGTAGCCTAAGTTACTCCTTATAAACAAGTGTAGGCACAGTTTCTTCTACTGAACTGATTTTTAGGTAGTTTTCATCCATCGACAGTGATCTCTGAGGAAAATCTTGTTGTATATTTTTTTATTATTTTGTACTGTTAATACACGTGCGAAGCCGGGGCGAAGCACTTGTAAAAGAACGGTTTTTCTCCACTGTTTTGGAATTTTAAACCCGCATTCTATAAAAATAACCCCACTCTCCCCTCCCATACTCTACAAACTCAACCAAACTTAATGGTAATATGAAAAAAGTTCAAAATCCTTTGTAACTATAAACTTCATAATATTATTAGGGGAATTATGATTCTAATGAGCTTAGACTTAAAGTCTGTATTCGTTTGTGATTTCTGTAATAAGATTATGCCTTGTAAACGTCAGAACAATATGCTAAGTTATAAATTCTGTAACTCCGCCCCAGTGGAAGTTCTTTAGTGATGGGAAAGTTACTTATTATCGACTAGCTGTTCCCGCGACTTCATCATCGCAGCCCGGAAGACGTCCACTGCTGGACATAGGCCTCCCCCAAAGATCTCCACGATGATCGGTCCTGCGCTGCTCGCATCCAATGCCTTCCAGCGATCTTGACCAGATCGTCGGTCCACCTTGTTGGAGGCCTTCCCACGCTGCGTCTTCCGGTCCGTGGTCGCCACTCGAGGACTTTACTGCCCCAACGGCCATCTGTCCTACGAGCTATGTGCCCTGCCCATTGCCACTTCACAGCCCGCGACTTCGTTCGTATGGAATTTATCTTTATAGTTCCAAAATAAAAGTAGCCTAAGTTACTCCTTATTACATCAGCTACCTGCCAATTAAAGTCCCGTCAAAATCGGTCCAGCCATTTCAGAAATTAGCCGGAACAAACAGACAGACAGACAAAAATTGTAAAAATTGTTGTTTTGGTGTATATACCGTATTTATATTTATATGCATGTAGTAAATGGTTATTTCAATATTACAAACAGACACTCCAATTTTATTTATATGTATAAATTAAATTTTTTCTGTTATCAGAATATTTTTTTATACCACGATGGTGGCAAATAACTATACGGCCCATAAATGGTTACCGTAGCCTATGGACGCCTGAAACACCAGGGGTGTCACGTGCGCGTTGCCGACCCTTAAGAAACCTTAATATACCCTTCTTGAAAAACCCCATGCTGTAGTCTCGTGAGAAAACCTCGGCAGGAAGTTCATTCCACAATGTAAGTGTATATAATAAGAATGTAATTAATTGCAAAACAATGAATATTTAGGGTTTATTGATAGAACCCAATATAATAATTGTTAGAATTTGTCTATTCGTCTGTACATTTGTGCGTCTTTATTTTAGTATATTTACTTCACTCTTTGGAAGATAAAGAGTAAAGTAAATATTAAGAAATAAAGAAACGGCTACACAACGTTTATTCCTGGCTCGAGGGGGTGAGCCCATCCCTTTTTTTTCATGTTTTTTTTATAACACAGGGGACAAACGAGCATGCGGCTCACCTGATGGTAAGTGATTACCGCCGCCCATGAGCACCCGCAACACCAGGGGAATTGCAAGTACGTTGTCGGCCTTTTAAAAAGGAATAAGCTCTTTTCTTGAAGGTTTCAATATAGTATCGGTTCGGAAATACCATTGCTGGAAGGTGATTCCACAATGTGGTGTGATTGGCAAAAAGTTTCTAGAAAACCACACTGTGGAGGACCGCCATTCATCCAGATGATCAGGATGGTATTTTAGTTTCTGACGGGTGGTACGGTGGTGAAACTCAGCAGCTATTATTAATCCGAACAATTCCTCAGAACACTCCCCGTGATATATGCGGTAGAAAATGCACAGAGATGCAATATCTCGCCGCAAAGCCAATGGGTCGAGTCTGTCACATAGACGTTGATTACCAATGATTCTGGCTGCTCGGTTCTGAATGCGGTCAAGTGGAAGTAGCTGGTATTATTGATATTTGACGACCTCGGTGGTCCAGCGGTCTAGTACACCGCTTTACGACCGATGGTCGCGGGTTCGATTCCTCGCACGGCACAAATATTTGTATTCATGACTATGATTGTTTGTATCGGTCTGGGTGTTTTCTATATATAATATGTATGTATTTACAAAAAAAAATATATCTATGTATTTGTATCAGTTATCTAGTACCCATAACACAAGCTTTAGCTAGCTTAACTTGGGTCTAGATGGCGCTGTGTGAATTGTCCTAAGATTATTATTATTATTATTATAATTATTGTGGTGCTCCGGCCCAGAGATGAGAACAATATTCCATATGCGGCCGGATCTGCGCCTTGTATAATTGCAAGTGATGGGCCGCCGTGAAATACCGTCTCACTCTGCTGAGCACACCAGCTTTTTTGAGGCTATTTTAGCCTTGTCATCCAAATAACCGTAAAGCGTAACATCACTGGATATATCAACGGCAAGGACCTCGAGGGTTGGCTTCACATCAAGGAGAGTGTCTTGAAACTGAGGAGATACGATAAATGGATTCTTTTTAGCGGTAAAATTAATATATTAAGTTTGTAACAAAAAAATAAACTATCGATAAAATAATACATTTAACCGCACATCACTAGAGGCTGTGTCGGCACGCGGCATGTTTAATTAAATTCCTCTTCTGATACTTACAAACATATGTTGCCAATTTTACCCTCTTCACTCTTATACCATAATTAGAAATCAACTTTATTTCTATTGCCATAGTGTTTATATTTCTTTGCGCGTTCAATTCGAATAAGCAATAAGATTTAATAAGGACTTTATGACGATTGTTTTAAGGCTGTTTTTCGTAATGGAGAATAATAATATCGCCATTAGTCACAGACTTGCTGCGTCTGATGGTGCTATGGTGCAGATAATTGTTCAGATTAAATGTTATGAAGAATTTCACAGCCCATATATTTTATCTGTTACAGAAATCAGAGGCAATTGTTTGTTTCTCTCCACCATGATGGCAAAGGAATAGTAATACATGCAGCTTTGTTTTTAGGGTTGACATTGTGAGTGCAAACTATGTTTTTTATTGTAACTAGCTGAACTGGGAAATGTTGTTTTCCAATATAAATTAAGCGGTTATTATTTAGAAAAATATTAATGTACTATTTTTTTTATACTACTATGGTAGCAAACAGGCATACGGCCCATCTGATGGTAAATGGTTACCGTAACCTATGGACGCCTGAAACACCAGGGGTATCACGTGCGCGTTGCCGACCCTTAAGAAACCTTAATATACCCTTCTTGAAAAACCCCATGCTGTAGTCTCGTGAGAAATATCGTTATTATATAGGATATAAAAGATATATTGGAATTACCCTTAAATAAATTCAAAACATCTGTTAAATCATATTTACTGAGCAAACCCTATTACTCACTAAACGATTACTTGAATGACGAGCGTGCATGGCAATAGTTGTTCATGCACGGGATTTTCGTTTAATGTTAGACATAGACACCTATATAAATATACTGATATCTGAAAAAAGGCGAGCACAATAGATCTATGTAGGTCGCAGTGCTGCATAGATCTATTCTACTTCTGATAGACGTTTAACTGATCTGCAGATTCTGCCAAACTGAAGAGGAAACGCCACTACACATCCTATGTGGTTGTAGCCCACTCATGCATAAACGAAATATCTCCTTTGGAAAGTATACACTCTATCCTGAGGAGATAAAAACCATTGCTCCTAAGAATATCCTTCAATTCTTGTCCCTGACGGGTCTAGGTAGCGAACTCTGAAAATGGCGAGCACAATAGATCTATGTAGGTCGCAGTGCTACAGGTGCTACAGTCACTTGACAATAGCCCAAATAACACAATTAAAAAAAATAGACGTGACAGTTGGTGAACAATGTTTCTGTCTACCCCATCTGGGATATGAGTCGTGAAGGTATGTATGTTAAGAACTTACCTCATACTTGAAGTGCACGGTGGAACACTGCAGCAGGGTGCCCATCAGCTTGTGAGGGTTCCACGTCACGGAGTCGGCCCTGGACATAGAAATAGAAATATAAATAATCTTTATTCCAATAAACTTAGTAAAGGCACATTAGAAATATAGAAATAAGAAATAATCTTAATTCAAATAAACTTAATATAAGCACTTTTGAGACACAGAAATAGAAATAATCTTTATTGAAATAAACATAACATAAGCACTTTTGAATAGTCATATTTTTTTAATCTACCACTCATTCGGAACGCAAACTCATCACAAGAAGAATGAGCAAGAAACCTGTGTGTTGCTCTTTTAAATAAATATTGTTCAAATATTATTTCTATTCATACGCACTTTTGAGACATAGAAATAGAAATAATATTAATTCAAATAAACTCATTACAAGCACTTTTGTATAGTCAAATTTTGATTCCACCACTCATTCGGAACGCAGACTCATCACAAGAAGAATAAGCAAGAAAAGTGTTGCTCTTTTGAGTAGATGTTTTTTTATATAAATAATTACAGTATAACAAGTAAGAGACATGCTATAAGCAACATACAAAGCGCTACGCACTCACTCTTAGTGCAATCAGATAATATTGTCAGTGCTATGGATTTTAAGTTTTTTCAACAAAAACATTATTATCATATACAAATTAATTAATTTTATAATAAGCATTTTTACAGGGAAAGTGTTTTATATGTCATTTGAATCTTTTTTCAGGCAGTTTTATAACAGACTCTGGTATTTTGTTGTAAAACGCAATTACTGTAAAACGAATACTAACTTTAGTTAAACGACATTTAGGTAAAATCAGTTTTTTAATCAAATTTTATTACTAGCTGTTCCCGCGACTTCCTCCGCGTGGATTTTAACTTTGTTTTTCTAAAATAAATGTAGTCTAAGTTACTCCTTATTACATCAGCTACCTGCCAAAAGAGTCCCGTCAAAATCGGTCCAGACAGACAGACAAAAATTGTAAAAAATGTTATTTTGGTGTAAGTATCATATTTATATTCATATGCATGTAGTAAAAAACGGTTATTTCAATATTACAAACAGACACTCCAATTTTATTTATACGTATAGATGTCATAGAAACAAAATATGTTTTATAATATTCTGAATATATAGAAGTACAGTAAAAACCTTTAAAAAAACATTTACCTACAGAATAATTTTGTAAATTTCTCTTCAAACTCCCAAAGTCCTTTAATCTGTCTTTGGAGTACTATAATATCATTTTACTGTTCATAAAATTAATACAACCATTAGCCTCATCAATCATGGCTCAGCCGTTCGTTAAATACCGCCAGCCGGGTAGTAGGGGGCGGGGGGAGGCGGGGGTGGCGGCCAAATCCGGGTAAATGGAGCTGCCGCGGGCGGTGGACCGTGTGACAAGTGCACTAGGGTTGCCACATGTATATTTTTATAGCCTAAATGTGTTGCGATTGAATATAATGAAAATGTCGCGAGTTCGAATTTGGGTGATACAAAAACTATGTGTTAATTTATATTTGACGAGTCTCGATGGTCTAGCGCAGAGGTTCCCAAACTATTTTGTGTCGTAGACCCCTTGCCATATTTTTCGGTTTTGGGTAGACCCCCCAAGATTTTTTTGTAAATTTCTAACTGAAGTAAAGTTAGTGTTAAAAACATAAAGTAAAAACAACAAGATGACCGCTGTCGTAGACCCTTTACAGTTTGTCATAGACCCCTGGGGGTCGATATAGACCACTTTGGGAATCACTGGTCTAGTGATTTAGACACCACCTTACATCCAATAATTACACCCAGACCGATATAATCAATCGTACTTATGTATAGTAATGTTTTTATTGTGCGAGGAATCGAACCCACAGTCGGAAGTGCTAAACCTCTACACCACTGAGGTCCTCAAATAAAAGGACAGTAAGCTCAGATATGACGATAGGGATCAGTGCAAGAAGATGATATATTGCACCGACCACAAATAATGGTATAAAGGCAACGTAATGATTTCAATTAAAAAAAAATCTATAATTTAATTTTAATGAAGTTATAAAATAGGATAAAGGCAGGGCAATTATTTTGATAATTATATAATTTAATATTCCTTATTACATAAGCTACCTGCCAAAAAAGTTCCGTCAAAATCGGTTCAGCCATTTTAGTGATTAGCAAAAGACAGACAAAAATTGTAAAAAATGTTATTTTGGTGTACATAGTGATCTATCAACGCACAGCCCAAGCCACTGGACGGATCGGGCTGAAATTTGACATGCAGGTAGATGTTATGACGTAGGCATCAGCTAAGAAAGGATTTTGATTAATTCTACCCCCAAAGGGATAAAATAGGGGATGAAAGTTTGTATGAAACATTGTCAATTTTAAACTGATCGGGCTGAGACTTTGCATGCATAAATCTACTATGACATAGTCATCCTCTAAGAAAGGATTTTGATAAATTCCAACCCTAAGGGCATAAATTAACACGAGCAAAGCCGCGGGTAAAAGCTAGTATAAAATATAATTTCATTTTAATGAAATTGACAACCCTAAGCATTATACTGAGTCTGAGTGTCGGAGTTCACTCGTCAACCTTCACAGGGTACTGGGAGCATAGCAGACGGGCTGTCTGTTGCCTTCCAGGGCGGATTATGTGGGGGTAGCAGGTTCGATTAATGTAATCTTTATTGGCAGGCTATATATTTTCTAAATATGACTAATATTATGAACGCGAAAGTTTGTGAGTATGTTTGTTACTATTTCACGCAATATGAACGGATTTTGATGAAAGAAATAGAAATAGAAGAAATAGAAATAATCTTTATTCAAATAAACTCATTACAAGCACTTTTGAATAGTCATATTTTGATTCTACCACTCATTCGGAATGCAGATTCATCACAAGAAGTATGAGCAAGAAACTTGTGTGTTGCTCTTTTGAGTAGATTTTTTTTATATAATAATAACAGTATAACAAGTAAGAGGCATGTGATAATCAACATAGAAATCGCTACGCACTCATTATTAGTGTAATCAGATAATATTGTTAGCTGAAACTTTACAGTAATATAGCTTATACGTCAGAATTATAGTTAATTTGGGAGTCAGGACTCCATGAAACTGTACACTAATAAAGATTTAAATAAATTAAATAAATAGATATAGGCTATGAATTTCACACGAGTGAAATCGCGGGCACAGCTAGTCATTACATAGTATAAAACAAAGTCGCTGTCTGTCCGTCCCTATGTATGCTTAAATCTTTAAAACTACGATTTTGAAGCGGTTTTTTAATACATAGAGTGATTCAAGAGGAAGGTTTATATATATAATACATGTACACCCGGGCGAAGCCACAGTAGCTAGTCATTACATAGTATAAAACAAAGTCGCTGTCGCTGTCTGTCCGTCCCTATGTATGCTTAAATCTTTAAAACTACGCAACGGATTTTGAAGCGGTTTTTAATAGATAGAGTGATTCAAGAGGAAGGTTTATATATATAATACATGTACACCCAGGCGAAGACGGGGCGAGTAGCTAGTAGGCTATATATTTCAGGCGGGTGTCACCGCTAGTAATGTTATAAAAGCGAAAGTGAGTTTTTAAGTTGTTATAGTAATAATAAAGGTGTTTTTTTTTCATGTTTCGACTTGAAAAATGTAAACTTACAACGATTATTTAATAAAGCAACACGCAAGTTTCTTGCTCGTTGCCCTTGTGATGAATAAATTCAAAACATCTGTTAAATCATATTTACTTAGAAAAGCTAAGAAAGGATTTTGATAAAATCCACCCCGAGGGGGTAAAATAACGCGAGCGAAGCCGCTGGGAAAAGCTAGTTTTAAATGAAGTTGACTTTCATAAGCGGCTCAAATGTCCTACATGAATATATGATTTTTGAATTTGATTTTGTCCACAGGTTAAGACTACGAATATAAACGTTTCACACTAGTTTCAGAGTTTTTGTGAAACTGGAAATTAGGTACCCTTAAATAAATTTAAAACATCTGTTAAATCATATTCACTGAGCAAAGCCTATTACTCACTAAACGATTACTTGAATGACGAGCGTGCATGGCAATAGTTGTTCATGCACGGGATTTTCATTTAATGTTAAACATAGACACCTATATAAACATACATTGTAAATACACTGGCTGTAAAAAAAAAGATTTTCAATTGAGTTTCTTGCCAGTTCTTTTCAATTGGATCTATATACCGAACTGGACGGTAGGGAAAAATATAAAATTATAATGTAAAAATTTGACGTTCATAAGCGGCTAAAATGTCCTACATGAATAAATGATTTTTGAATTTGAACTTTGAATTTGAATAGTGCATACACTGGATTTTCATTTAATGTTAGACATAGACACCTATATAAATACCTATGCATTGTAAATAAACTGGCTTTTAAAAAACAAAGTAATTCAATTGAATTTCTTGCCAGTTATTCTCAATTGGATCTATATACTGAACTGGACGGTAGGGAAAAATATATAATGTAAAAACTTGACGTTCATAAGCGGCTAGAATGTCCTACATGAATAAATGTTTTTTTAATTTGAACTTTGAATTTGAATAGTGCATACACTGGATTTTCATTTAATGTTAGACGTAGACACCTATATAAATATACATTGTAAATAAACTGGCTTTTAAAAAACAAAGTAATTCAATTGAGTTTCTTGCCAGTTCTTCTCAATTTGATCTATATACTGAACTGGACGGTAGGGAAAAATATTATAATGTAAAAACTTGACGTTCATAAGCTGCTAAAATGTCCTACATGAATAAATGATTTTTGAATTTGAACTTTGAATTTGAATAGTGCATACACTGGATTTTTGTAAGTGACATTGTAAGTAAATAAAAAAAAAAATCAGTTTATCGGGTTAATAATACCACAGATAATATAAATACAATGTTGTTGGTCGAGACGATGTATATTACAGATGTTAATAGACTGACCATATGTACAATTTTTTTCGGGCTACTCTAATGCTGTTGGCCGCAGCTGGCCTTTACAGCTTCACCGGACGATAGGGGGCGAGTGCAGATGGCACTCCAAACCAAAGGAAAGACTTATGGAGCGGCTGAAGGCCAGCTCCCGCCTGACGGATACGACTTTAGTCTAAGGGCACCACTAGGGGTTCGAACCTCGACTCAGGCCGTCGTAATATCGATCCCCGTTTGAATTGGACTGGGGATCGATCGGAGGGGCGGCCATATGTACATAGAAATAATGATCTTATATACTAAATAACAATTGGACAATGTAAGGTGGAGTGACACAGATCAGACACGGCAGTGCTTAGTACAAAATATTGAGTTTTTCTTACTAGATGCAATTATTATTTCTAGGTAACTGTCCCATAAGTTTCTTGCCAGTTCATCTCAATTGAATCTGTATTGTATCTGGAAATTAAGCGTTAGTAGAAAAAACTTGACAACTTACCTCTCGATGCCAGTCAGACGAGGATGGCGGTACTTCTTGGAGAACAGCAGACCGCCACCCCATGCAGCCTGCAACCAAGCATATTTAATAATAATAATAATAATCTCAGGACAAAAATAAAAACTTATTTGATTCTATCAACACGGTCTATCAATTATTATTCATTTAATTGAATTTAAATGCATTAAAAATAGATCACAGTGAGTAACACAAACAGTTTTGTATGTGTGTGTGTCTGTGTGTGAGTGTATGTGTATTGTTAGCACATGTGACCTCTTTTTGTATAAAAGCCAGAAAGTTATTGTAATTAAAATTAAAATAAAAACCTCTTTTCTTTCTATCAACACGGTCTATCAATTATTATTCATTTAATTGAATTTAAATGCATTAAAGAAAGAAAGAAAGAAAGAAAATTGTTTAATTGGTACACTGAAAATAATTTTTAAAATTAAGTTTACATTTTATATTAATAATTAGAGTACCAACTAGGTCTTCGCTCAGCATATGTCGTGACGGGGTGCCACGACGCTGGTTTTCAGCGGACACCTTATATACAATAAATATAATAAAATAATAATAATAATACACATACATACATAAATCCAGGCGGACAACACAAAGCAAACATTTACGACATAATACCATATATAAATAAAAACCAAACATAAACTACACACTGAAAACATAAAATAAACATAAACATAAATTCTGGTGATACTAGGATACCCTGCATTACCCCGCTCTTGGAGTGCAGACACATCACGGCACAGTCTGAGTGAGGAGGAGTATTTTTTTAAATTTATTTTTAAAAATCTGCACAGTTAAGGAATCTTTTATAGGAGGAGGTATATTATTCCAGCACTTCGTAGCAGAATAGCGAAAACTACCACGAAACGCTGCCGTTCTATGTGAGGGGCACATCAAATGAACGCCGCGTGAATGACGACTACTGAAATTCATTTTTTCGTAAAGATATTCGGGAATCTTTTTTTTTTACAACTTCAAATAGTAAGCTGGCAAAGTGTAGTTTACGCCGTGTTTCCATGCTCATAAGGTCTTTACTATTTAAATATGGTGATACGTGGGCTCTGCGAGGTATCGGAAAACAAAATCTTGCACAAGAATTTTGAACGCGCTGTATAATCTTTTTTGTGCGAGCTAAAAGACAACCACCTATGACTGTGTCCGCATAATTCAACTTGGATAAAATCAAGGATTCGCATAGATAAATTCGCATGTCCACGGATAAATACTGTCTAACCTTATATAATACCCTCAATCTGTAATAACATTGCTTAACAATATTATTTGCGTGTTTCTCAAATCTCAGATTGCTGTCCATCAATACACCCAAATTTCTAGCCTCTGATACTTGCTGAATATTAGCATTTTTTATAGTAACCACGGGGCCGTAACTATTAATTACATCTATTTGTTTTTTCGATCCAAGAACAATGAATTTAATTTTGGACGGATTTAAAACTAGACCGTTTTTTTCCGACCACTCTGCAATACGGTCCAATTCTTGGTTAATTTTACGCACAGCTGTCTCGGTTTCAGTGGGTATGAATGATTTGTAAACCTGGAGATCGTCAGCATATAAATGATATTCAGTATCTAATATGCATCCAGGTAAGTCAGCAGTATAAAGAATAAATAGGAGAGGTCCTAAAATAGAGCCTTGGGGAACTCCTTTATTTATAACAGCAGCGGCAGATACATTCCTTATACCATTGAGATTAGTCACTTCCACCCTCTGAGAACGATCCGATAAATAACTATAGAACCACTTCAGTGCAATATCATCAAACCCGTAATATGTTAGTTTCGCCATAAGTAGTTTAGTATTTAAAGTATAAAATGCGCGGGAATAATCAAGCAACACCAGAATTGCTCCTAGTCCGACGTCCTGGCCGGCCAGTATGTCATCAACCACATTCAAAAGCGCAGTAGAGGTACTCCTACCAGCTCGGAAACCTGACTGTTTCTGAGGTAAAATGTTATTTATATTAAGATATCCTCTTAACTGCATACATACTGCTTTCTCTATAATTTTTGATAGAAATGGTAGAATGCTAATTGGTCGTAGATCTTTTAATTCAGTGGGTTGACTGACTTTTGGAAGAGGTTTTACTATAGCTTCTTTCCATAGATCTGGAAAAATGCCACTAATCAGCGATGTATTAACAATATGAGTAATCACACCCAATGTTCTTGGCAATGTCAAAAGTATCATTTTTAAAGTTATACCATCTACTCCTTGTGCGTTAGTTTTAATACTATTTATTATTTTTAATACAACCGATTCATTTATCTCTTTCAAGCTGAATACCGCAGGGCAGAATCTATGATAATAAAAATACATTAATTGAGATATACTAATACTGTCATTGCCAGGGACACCAAGAAAATGATCATTAATGAGATCAGCGTCACCAAGGTGTTGTGGTAAATCGGAGCAATCCTTTTTAAAATCAACAATATTACGTTTTACGTTCCTCCAGAGGTTACGTGGATCATTCATGTTCTTATTTATGTAATATCTATAATACGCTCTTTTTTCGTTATATAAGGCAACATTAACTAAACTTTTAAGTTGTTTATAGTACTCTTTATCGACCTCCAATTTCGTACGATGACTTTTTGCGTGAGCTTTATCTCTCAATCTCATCATATCTTTAATAGTTTGTGTTATCCATGGGTAACTCCGGTCCTTTAAATACAATGTCTTTACAGGCGCATGAATATCAAATAAGGCACTAATAAGCATGTTAAAAACAGCGACTGACGCATTAAAAATAGATCACAGTGAGTAACACAAACAGTTTTGTATGTGTGTGTGTCTGTGTGTGTATGTGTGTGTGTTGTTAGCACATGAAACTTTTTTGTATAAAAGCCGTAAAGTTATTGTAATTAAAATCAAATAAACACTTATTTTCTTTCTATCAACATGGTCTATCATTTATTATTCAGTTTATTGATTTTAAATGCATTAAAAATATATCACAGTGAGTAACACAAACAGTTTTGTGTGTGTGTGTGTATGTGTGTGTCTGTATGTGTGTGTGTGAGAGTGTACTCACGTCGACGTGCATCCACATGTCGTACTTCTGGCAGATGTCAGCGATGTCCATGAGGGGGTCGAACGCGCCCAGCACAGTGGTGCCCGATGTGGCGTTCACGAAGAATGGTACCTGCACAGAACAATACACTATAATAATCTATATAAAAATTACGTGTCACGTTGTCTGTCCGCGATGGACGACTAAACTACTGAACCGATTGCAAATTTGATTTGCACATTGTGTGCAATTTGATCCAACTTGAAAGATAGGATAGCTTACATCTCAATTTATAGTCGCAATATTATTTTATTCAAGAACCTTAGCCGCAGCAACGCGAGGCCGGGTTTGATAGTTTTATATATATTAATACGTGAAGTGAAAGTCTCGTCAAAATCTGTCCAATCGTTTCAGAAATTAGCGAGAACAAACAAATAGACAAAAATATGTAAAATTTACTTTTTTATGTAAGTATATAACTTTCACGTTTCAATAGTCTTGCTCACTAAAATGTCCAGACGTGTGGCGGCGTGGTGGGCCGGGTCATTGGGCTCCCTAAAATATGGTCGAGCGCAGTGATGGCTGGCTCATCCGTCGTACTCGTGAACGTGCTGCTTCTAGGGACTGGTCTGCTCTTATCACTACGACTTATTTAATCTTATTGTGTATTTAAATTTGATCCAAAAAATTAGTGCTGGTTGGTAGTTTGTATTCACACGTTTCGACTTGTAAAATGTAAACTTACAAGGATTATTTAAAAGAGCAACACACAAGTTTCTTGCTCATTCTTCTTGTGATGAGACTGCTTTCCGAATAAGCGGTAGATTTAAAAAAATTGCTGACTATTCAAAAGTGCTTAAATTAACTTCTATTCTAAAGTTACTATAGTGTTCACTTATTTGTTATTTACGTCTTCTTGTATCTCCTGGTATGTAAGTTGTTATCGACATAATATCGGCTCGTTAGCCACAGCTCCACGTCTTTACTCCGCGGCGCTTGCGCAGGGAACATCCCCTCCGATCGATCCCCAGTCCAATTCAAACGGGGATCGATATTACGACGGCCTGAGCCAAGGTTCGAACCCCTAGTGGTGCCCTCAGACTAAAGTCGTATCCGTCAGGCGGGAGTTGGCCTTCAGCCGCTCCATAAGTCCTTCCTTTGGTTTGGAGTGCCATCTGCACTCGCCCTCTATCGTCCGGTGAAGCTGTAAAGGCCAGCTGCAGCCAACAGCATTAGAGTCCGAAAAAAAAGCGGGGAATCTGTCCCCTCCTGCGCACGGGGCTAGATAATAAACCGCTAGTGTTTCCACATACACTATAACTACATTATTTATTTATTTAAATAGCTTTATATAAGTAAAGAGTACATATGGCGGACGATACCTAATGGCATTTTCTACCAGGCAACCATGTTGTGCAGAGATAACTTATTGGCGTATGTGCGTACTTACATTGCCTCTATCCTTGTGGTAGCGGACGAGCCTCTCCAGCTCAGTAGCAATCATGCGACCGTGTTCATCTGAAGGTACGCAGATACAGTAATCCGTTCCCAGGCCGCACACAGACGCGCACGACTTCACCGAATAGTGGCACTGAATACATTAATTATTAGATTAGATGAGATTAGAAAATGTTATTATTAAAGCCTAAGTTACTGCTGAGAAAATTAGCTACCTGCGAGTGAAAGTTTTATCTAAATCGGTCCAGCCGTTTCAGAGATTAGCTTGAACAAACAGACAGGTAGACAAACAAAAAACATAATTTTTGATAGAAGTACCGTGTATACGTTCTTATGGATTTAGTGAGTGAAACAGAGTTTATATAGGTTGTTTTATATCATTACTAGCTACTCGCCCCGGCTTCGCACGGGTGTACAAGTATTATACATATAAAACTTCCTCTTGAATCACACTTCTTTAAAAAAAAAACCGCTTCAAAATCCATTGCGTAGATATAAAGATTTAAGCATACATAGAGACATAGAGACAGCGACAGCGATTTTGTTTTACAGTATGTGATGACTGAGATAATTAAAAAACAATACTATCACCTAATGCTATAACCAGAAATGATACCTATTCTAAAATTATGACCTTGCGATTCCCCATGGATTGATGAAATAAAGAGGGATATTGGCGAAAAGACCAAGAACTAATCAGAGGGATGTATAATTGCATAATACACGTCACGTCGATGTATAATAAATTCTAAATCTAAATTAAAATTCAAAATTCAAAATTCAAAACTAAAAATTCAAAATTAAAAATTCAAAATTCAAAATTCAAAATTCAGAATTTAAAATTCTAAATTCTAAATTCTAAATTCAAAGATCAATTTCAAAATTCAAAATTCAAAGTTCAATTTCAAAATTCAAAATTCAAAATTCCATATTCAAAATTCAAAATTCAAAATTCAAAATTCAAAATTCAAAATTCAAAATTCAAAATTCAAAATTCAAAATTCAAAATTCAAAATTCAAAATTCAAAATTCAAAATTCAAAATTCAAAAACAAAATTCAAAATTCAAAATACAAAATTCAAAATATAATATTCAAAATTTAGGTAACACTATTTTACAACTACATTCTGCAGTTGTTGAAGACTACTTTTAAGCATAAAGATGCAAAAGGGGCTCCACATATCCAATTTATATACGTCGATTCACCGTCATTATTTCGCTTATATATCCACGTTTTAATTGAAATAATAAATTTAGAGAAAATCACATCACTGGACATGTTTAAACTCAAAACGACAGAAAAAACATTCCACTCTAACAAAAGTCTATTGGTTGATGGGAGATAGGCACGAAAAAAAAGAAAAATTTGGTCGGTTAATTTGGCTCTAGACCCTCGCGCTTCGTAGAATTTTGACCGATTATCGTAGGTCAAAATCTTAGACTAACTTGTCCTCTTACCGAAGACCAAGATCTTTTTATCTGTAGAAGGACTCTCGTAAAATTCATCAACATCATCATCATTTCAGCCTGTAGTATTTGTAGGAGGATTCTCGTAAGATTTATCATCATTTTAGCTTATATCTGTCCACTGTTGGATATAGGCCTCTTTCCCAATGCCTTCCATCCCGTGCAATCTTCCGCCTTCCGATTCCATGCACTCCCGAAGAAGGTGCTTCATGTCGGTCCATCTTGTAGGGCGTGCTGGGCGCCCTACAAGATGGACCGACTGGACAAGAAGATCCGTCGACTCGCACGCAGCCTCCACTACATATTTTTTCGGCCCCATCTACAGACTTTCGGTCGAGCCGTAAATGGCCTCTACCCCATAACTTTTCTACACCATCTACCATCGGTGACTCGGCTGATATGCGGCCTACTGCCATTTCAGTTTTGAGGATACCTTTTGAGAGAACTTTGGTTCTCCGTCGAATTTCCTCGTTTCGTCATGTTCCTTAGAGAAACTCCGAGCATAGCTTTCTCCATCGCCTCCTGTGCGACTTGTAATTTGTAAACTATACTACTGAATCTATTTAACAACAAGAAGTACCTGATCGGAGGTGAACATGACGAGGTGTCCAGGAATGCTGGTGAGGCCCTTCTCCTTGTACTGCGGGAACTTGTGGTGGCGAGCCGCCAGGAATGCATATAAATTGGAGACGGAGCCACCTGGTGGAAGAATGTAAACCTCATCATTATATACACTGGAGTTTAGTCCCACTGTTGGACTTACTTAAACCTGATATTCTAGGTGATCTAGAGGTTTAACACTGTTTTTCTTTCGTTAGTCGCAGGTTTGATTCTTTGTATAATAAAAACGTATTGTATGTATTTGTATTCGTTGTCTAGTACCCATAACACAAGCTCTAATTTGCTTGGAACTAGATGGCGCTGTTGCTTGGACTATCATTATTACTTCTCTGCTTTGGGGGTTGTGAAGGAGATTGTTAGTTATTAATGGACTGACATTTCAGGTTGTCCCTGGAAACCTCATGATAAATTCCTGGTGTATTTGTTACGATGGGCTAACTGACCTGACCTTGTAGTCATCTTATCATCCTCCTCTGGTGTCACGTCAGCATAAACCGTTAGGGCAGAAGAGTGCACTGTTCCATTAAAAAAAACCTCTGCTTTGCAACCGTCGCTTACTTACATCATCCCGGATATCATGTGATGCTCGTTATATAAAAAAAACACTTACCAGGTGCCAGAATGGAGTCTCCAGATTTCCAGCCGATCATGGTCCTCATCTTCTCCAGCACGACGTTCTCCATCAGGATGAAGACGGGGGCTATCTCGTAGGTGAACATGTTGGTGTTGGCAGCTGCCGTCAGCCATTCCCCAGCCAGGGAGATGATGTCCAATCCACAGGAGAGTTGGTTGAAGAAATGGGGGTGGCCTGGGGATGAAGCATAATATTAATACGTGAAGCAGACGGCAAGATGTTGTTAATAATAGGGACTAATGACCCTATAGCTAGCCATGTACCATGTAAAGCGACTTCCACACGGTTCCCTCTGGAAACCATTGTGTTTAATTTCTGGTGATTTCATCACGATGGGCTGACTGACCTGACCTCAATGTCATTATCATCCTCCACTGGTGCTCCGCCAGCGTAAACCCTACTATTATCATCCATTAAAAAAAATACGTAAAGCAAATCGTAACCAAACCTTAATTCAACCCAAATATTACTGTTCCTAAAAACTCTATTTCTGGCAACACTTAAAAATTTTTTTTTTTATTGTGTGATGGTGACAAACACAAACGGTTTAAAGGTTAATGTAGCCTATGGACGCCTGAAACACCAGGTTGTCAGTTCGCGTTGCCAACCCTTCAGATGCCTTAATACCCTTCTTGAAAAACCCCATGCTGTAGTCTCGTGAGAAAACGTCTTTGACGTAGTCTAGTGTTTTGAATAGTCATGCTCACTAAAATGTCCAGACTTGTGGCGGCGTGGTGGGCCGGGTCATTGGGCTCCCTAAAATATGGTCGAGCGCAGTGATGGCTGGCTCATCCGTCATACTTGTGAACGGGTGCTGCTTGTAGGGACTGGTCTGCTCTAATCACTATGACTGATTTCCTCTTATTGTGTGGGTTATATATTCAATTTTTTTTTCTATTTGAGTATTTAATAGAATTAGTGCTAATTGGTGGTTTGTATTCACACACTTAAACTAAAAAATGTAAAGTAATAATAAAATTATTTAAAAGAGCAACACGCAAGTTTCTTGCTCGTTCTTCTTGTGATGAGACAGCTTTCCGAACGAGCGGTAGATTAAAAAATGTAATGACTATTCAAAAGTGCTTCAATATAAGTTTATTTGAATAAATGATTTTCTATTCTATAAAACATCGGCAGGTAGATCATTCCATGATGTAAGTGTACGCGGGAATTTTACTCTAATTTAATTGCATTAACATATTCCCACTACAAATCATATTTCAGAGATTGCAAAGTACACATACAATAGAACAAAAAAAAATAATAAAAAAACATAATAAAGTAGGAACAATTCACATAGCGCAATCTAGTCCCAAGGTAAGTAGAGCTTGTGTTATGTTCAGATTTTTTTATAAATAGATACATAACATTACGTTGAAAACACCCAGACCGATACAAACAATCATGCTCATGAATACAAATGTTTTTTTTTTTCCACAGACATATTCGTCCGTGCCTTTTTTAATTTACTTTAATATTATAATATTTATTTAATTTCCATTTTTGTACAACTCCAGCCGAGATGTTACAATTTGCCTAACAGTGACACCGAGGCAGACCTTATCCGTCTGGCCCAGAACCACCGCTGGCCGGCCGGGTGAGTTGACAACATGCAGTGTCACCCATCTTTATTTGGAGGATTAGATTTATCAATATGCATATACAATTATATAAATCTTACACTACTAGAATACAAATGTTTGTGCCGTGTGAGGAATCGAACCCGCGACCACATTCACTACGTTTAGAACAACTAAACAAAGTTTTAGTTTATTTGTCTTTCAGGCAATTTTGTAAGAATGACATCACGTCCGGCTGTAAACCGGAAACAATCTAGCGGTGCAATGGCGCGTACGATTGCATCCGGTTCGGGGCGAAAGGTCTGCCGCGAAATACAATTATTGTGTAGTTTTCACGTTTGTTTTAGATGTTATCATTGAAATAGAAAACCTTTGAATTTCCAATAACATTATTTATTAACCCCTCTTTTGGTGTAGGCCTACTCCATCTTTTTACAAGATTCTCTGTTTTTGCTCGTAGTTAACCATTTTTTTTCGTACTACCTAATGCTGTTGGCCGCAGCTGGTCTTTACAGCTTCACCGGACGATAGAGGGCGAGTGCAGCACTCCAAACCAAAGGAAGGACTTATAGAGCGGCTGAAAACCAACTTCCGCTGGACGGTTACCACTTTAGTTTGAGCGCAATGCTCAGGGTTTGAACCTCGTCTCAGGCCGTCGTAATTTCGATCCCCCTTAGAATTAGAAGGACGTAAAAATGTGGTATTTTATTTTTATTAAATTAAATACTCTATGGTTATTTATTATTATTATTATTGTATATATTTAATTCTTTTTCCTTTCTGTAAAAATGTCTAAATATTATTTAATGAATTTATATTATTTAGTTTATTTATTATGTCTTTATTTGATATAAAATTTGTGTTAAAGCCCTTTAAACTATATTAATAAAAAGGTTGTTTATAGAATAGAATAGAATAGAATAGAAAATCATTTATTCAAATAAACTTAATTTAAGCACTTTTGAATAGTCATAACAATTTTTTTTATCTACCGTACGTTCGGAAAGCTGTCTCATCACAATAAGAACGAGCAAGTATTGTGTGTTGCTCTTTTAATTCTTGTAAGTTTACATTTACAAGTCGAAACGCGTGAATACAAACTACCAACCAGCACTAATTTTTTGGGTCAAATACAATAAGATTAATTCAGTCCTAGTGTAAAGAGCAGACCAGTCCCTACAAGTAGCTCTCGTTCACGAGTATGACGGATGAGCCAGCCATCACTGCGCTCGATAACTTAACAAGGAACATTTTTAGGAATGCTAGGGGGCATGTCAGTCATGATTAACTCAAAAGTTTTATTATTTCCCAAATTTGAAATAATAGCCAAACTAAATATTACATAAAACGAAATATCTTGGAAAATCGTTCAAGATCCTATAATTCTATTCGATGGCTGCCGTTATTAGACATTAAATTGTGTTCTGAGATGGGATTATAAAACTGGGCGCCATCTTGGCTATTTCCTGCCAAATAGCCCCCGCCATATTGTACCGGCCATTAAGAGAAGTATATATAGGAGACTAAATCTAAAACAACTTTTTCCAGATAATCTTTTTTAATATTATGGGATGGATAGAGGTCATTTAAGTATCAATAAATAACGTGGTCCTAGGTTATAGAATATCGTAATACAAAATTATTATACTATGAGCTTCAATACATAAAGAACACTCAGTTGACTAATTTGTTACTTACATTTCAAATTTAAAACCATAGCGAGTCGTGATGTTGGTGACGTCACGATTATGCTGCCACCAATAGGAATAAAGATAAAGAGGCCGGGAACAGGAAGAGAGTGGGCTGCTCTCACTCTGTTCGAGGCGACCGAGACGATCAGACGTGAATGTACAGCGACGCAATTTATGTGGAGTGTAATTTGAAAAAGGAATATAATAAAAGTACTGCTGCATCGACGTATCATTTCTGAAACTTCCCAATAAACCCTATAAGGATACATATAATAATAATAATAATAATAATCTCAGGACAATTCACACAGCGCCATCTAGACCCAAGTTAAGCTAGCTAAAGCTTGTGTTATGGGTCCTAGACAACTGATACAAATACATAGATATTTTTTTTTTTCGTAAATACATACATATTATACATAGAAAATACCCAGACCGATACAAACAATCATACTCATGAATACAAATGTTTGTGCCGTGCGAGGAATCGAACCCGTGACCATCGGTCGTAAAGCGGTAGACTAGACCGCTAGACCACCGAGGTCGTCATATGAAAATACAGTGGACCCGGTAGTCCGACAATCATTTTGCAGGGCAGTGTCGGACTATCGAATTTGTCGGATTATAGAGTACTGCCTAAGACCCCTTATAGTCCGATTTTTTTTACAAAAGAGTACCTTGTAATCCGACAAATTATAGATCCAATGATGATTCTTTGTATTATATACCTATACAGTGGACCCCCGGTTATCCGACAAACGTTTTGCAGGGCAGTGTCGGACTATCGTATTTGTCGGATTATAGAGTGCTGCTTAAGGGTCCTGTACTACGGAAGGCGTTGCATTATCAGTAAGATCGCTTTATATTTTTAGTTCTATTACCTTTTAATTTTGTTTATTTCCTTTCAAAGTGAACATTCATCTGGTTACACTAATAATGAGTGCGTATCGATTTCTGTTGATTATCGCATGCCTCTTACTTGTTATACTGTAATCTATACATATCAATAAAATTGAAGTGTCTGTTTGTAATATTAAAATAACCGCTTTATACTACATGCATATGAATATAAATAAGGTATATACAACAAAATATATTTTTTTACATTTTGTCTGTCTGTCTGTCGGTCTGTTTGTTCCGGCTAATCCCTGAAATAACTGGACGGATTATGACGGGACTTTTTTTGGCAGGTAGCTGATGTAATAAGGAGTAACTTAGGCTACTTTTATTTTAGAAAAATAAAGTTAAATTCCACGTGGACGAAGTCGCGGATACAGCTAGTTATTATATAAAAATCATCTAATCAAAAGAGCAACACACAAGTTTCTTGATCATTCTTCTTGTGATGAATCTGCATTCCGAATGAGTGGTAGAATCAAAATATGACTATTTAAAAGTGCTTGTAATGAGTTTATTTGAATAAAGATTATTTCTATTTCTATTAAAGTATTCTAAATATATATATCCTATGAGAGACTAGTTTTTTAATGAACAATCAATCTCCAACCCTCGCCCTTCCATAACATTCCCCGAAGAGACTTTTTATGTCGTTTAGATCTGTTTATCAACACACGCCCTCGTGGTCGGGACATACCGATAAGCTTTGTGTGAATCTCCTCTTATTTTTTATCTTTTGTAATAAAGAATAATTTATTATGGACCAGTTTTGTGTATGTGGCAACTGAGAAATTGTAGATTTTTTATTTTTTTTATTTTAGTTGTTTCACTGACATTATTTCTTATTAACATATTGACTTCAGTTGCGATTTGATCCAGCAGAACTTTTCGTAGGGCTAGTTGTGTTTCACTAGGTGTTTATTATATATTTGTATAGATGACACACATATAGATATTTACTTTATTTACATAACTTAATTGTACAACTAAGAACCTAAAATTAAAATGCTTAAAAATATAATATAATGATTAAAATATATTATTAAAAGGCGTCCCTTTAGGCAAAGTTCCGTTGATACTGGCAGCGTTCCCTCTTTGAATGGCTAGACTAATTCTTTGTCCGAGGTAGCTGCCAGCTCTTCGGTCTTCTGTGATGTCGACTAACCTTTTCGTTATTTCTTTCAAAAGCCTCTATGATGAATTTATCAAAATCCTATTTAAGTGAACGTCTTCATCATAGTAGCTCCAATCTTTAATTTCAGTTCAATCAGTCGAAAATATAAGAAGATTTATACAAACTTTCATCCCCTATTTTATCCCCTTAGGGGTGGAATTTATCAAAATCCTTTCTTAGGGGATGTCTACGTCATAGTAGCTTTATGCATGCAAAGTCTCAGCCCGATCGTTTTAAAGTTGACTAAGTTTCATACAAACTTTCATCCCCTATTTTATCCCCTTGGGGGTAGAATTAATCAAAATCCTTTCTTAGCGGATACCTACGTCATAACATGTACCTGCATGCCAAATTTCAGCCCGATCTGTCCAGTGGTTTGGGCTGTGCGTTGATAGATCACTATGTCAGTCAGTCACCTTTGAGTTATATATATTCACATATGTATAATTGTATATATATATATCTAATATCTAATATATAAATTCTTGTATCACAGGTTTCGTGTTTAAACTCCTCCGAAATGGCTTGACCGATTTTGTTGAAATTTTATATGTATATTCAGAAGCTCTGAGAATAGGTTTATGACTAATTTTTAAGTGTTAAGGGTGGCTCACCCCATAATTTCTTTTTCATAATTTTGACAAAAATTTTTAATCTCTTAATTTTTATTTAGTTGCATTAAATTTTCACCCTTCTGTCACAAACCCCTATTTTTTAATAGCGATATTAATTTAAATGTCAAAACAACGTTTGCCGGGTCAGCTACCTATATGTACATAGGCGACGGTTGCCACATACCTTTACTCACATCAACCTGTTTGCTATTACAATTACATAAAAAAAAGGTTCTTGGTTGTCTGCGGAACCCTAAAACGTGAATATTGACACTCCAGCGATAGGATAATCCGTAGGTCTCGACCAACAAACAACTAATTTAAATTCCCACTGCAGTTTGATTTAATTTTGTACACTGGCAACCAGGGTGGCCAATTCTAATGATGAATTCTTCGGGATTTAATGGATATGCTTGTGGAGGTAAATTTTGTCCCGCTTAACACTTTTAATAATAATAATAAGAGAAGGAGATGAGAATTTTTGAAAAAAAAAAAAAAAAATAATAATCTCAGGACAATTCACACAGCGCCATCTAGACCGAAGTTAAGCTAGCTAAAGCTTGTGTTATAGGTACTAGATAACTGATACAAATAAATAGATATTTTTTTTGTAAATACATACATAATATTCGTAATATAGAAAACACCCAGACCGATACAAACAATCATACTCATGAATACAAATGTTTGTGACGTGCGAGGAATCGAACCCGCGACCATCGGTCGTAAAGCGGTGTGCTAGACCACTAGACCACCGAGGTCGTCATTTACAAGCTATGTGCGAGTTTGGAATATGAAATCGGAGTGATTAGTACAGATGACAGCTTAGACCTCTGGAATGGGAGCATGGGTGGTACAGACATCAGTCAAGTCACGATTTGATTGATGGCGAATGATCAGTATTTAAACGACAGTTGCTTCTTTCCATTAGGTGGACTGTTCACTTACTACACTTTGCCAGTGTAGTTACATCTAAAATAAGGATGGACATAGTAACTTGGTAATTTCAGAAGAACGTTTTTAGATTTATTCGAATAAACATAGAAATATATTTTAAAATTTTTCCTCTCATTCGGAACATAAATTCATCATATTTAAGAAGAATGAACAAGAAATTGGCATGTTGCTCTTTTATTATTTTTTTTACATTATTCAACTCACATGACGGCTTCTAAACTTCTAAAGTTTGACACGTACGGAGGTGGCCAGCAATAAATATGGCGGGAAAATAAATAAAATATAACAGTTATTGAAGCTTCTCCGATCTCCCGTCCAATTCAAACAGGAATTGAAATTTCGATGGTCTGAGTCGAGGCTGGAACAGGGGTTCGACTGCTAGGGAGCGGTGCCCTTAGACTAAAGTTTCCGTCAGGCGGGAGTTGTCCTTCAGCCGCTCCATAAGTCCTTCCTTTGGTTTGGAGTGCCATCTGCACTCGCTCCCTATCGTTCGGCAAAGTTATAAAGGACAGTTGCAGCCAATAGAATTAGGAATAATTAGAAAAAAATACTTATTGACAATTGGTGTCCCACTAGTAATTTCTTCGGGACATGGGACAGAGTCTGAACTCGGGACCTCCTGATTAGGAATAATTCGAAAAAAAACCTTATTGACATTTGGTGTCCCACTAGTAATTTCTTCGGGACATGGGACAGAGTCTGAAGTCAGGACATCCCGATTTAATCGGGGCGGTTGGCTACCCTACTGGGCCCGTCTAAACATCTGTGGAGTGTGATAAACGGCCCCAGGGGAGGAATACGGGGGATGTGTCTTTTAACAACTTTTTATCAATCCCTCCCTTAAAAATAAGTGCCGGTTTAGATTTTGGTAGGGCCAATTTGGAATTTTTATTTTTTTTAGTTTATACTTGTATCAGACCAACTTGAAGAGATTGAGTTTTGTCAATGATGATTCTTTTTTTAATGTTATGTGATTTATTCCTTAGACTTTTATAAAATCGTCCTGTCATATCTATATTTCATCTATATGACGACTTCTGTGGTCTAGTCATTTAGCACACCTTACTTCCGTTGGTTGCGGGTTCGATTCCACGCACGGAACTATTTATACTCACGAGTATGATTGTTTGTATCTGTCTGGATATTTTCTATGTATATTATGTATGTTTAAAAAAAATCTATGTATTTATGTCAGTTGTGTAGTACCCATAACACAATCTCTACTTAGATAGGAACTAGATGGCGCTGTGTGAATTATCCTAAGATATTATAAATACGAAAGTTTGTTAGTATGGTTGAATGTTTGTTACTCTTTCACGAAAAAACTACTGAATGGATTTTAATAAAACTTTACAATAATTCAGCTTATACATCAGAAGAACACATAGGCTATAAATTTCATTCATTCATTCACGCGGGTGAATAGAATAGAAAGAATAGAAAATCATTTATTCAAATAAACTTAATTTAAGCACTTTTGAATAGTCAGCAATTTTTTTTAAATCTACCGCTTATTCGGAAAGCTGTCTCATCACAAGAAGAATAAGCAAGAAACTTGTGTGTTGCTCTTTTAAACAATCCTTGTAAGTTCACATTTACAAGTCGAAACGTGTGAATACAAACTACCAACTAGCACTAATTTATTTAGGCTCAAATATAAAAACACAATAAGTGGGTGAAGCTGTAATAATTTGAGGCTAGTGTGTAAGGATGTTGGGCTGACACCTGTAGATGAGATAATAATTGGGAGAGTTTTCACTGTAAATCAGTATTCTTAGTAATTTTTTCTGTATGTGTTGATAGAAGATTATGTGTATTTGGTATTGCAATATCTATAAGGTAAACTATTTTATTCTTCTTTTTCTTATATTATTAAATCTGTCGTTAACAAGTCGATGATATAGCGAGCACAGTTAATTTATAATATTAGAGAGTGTACTAAATCTCAAAGATATTTAAATAATATTCTATCAAGTGTACATTCAATACTGAATGAAAAGGAACGAAACCACAATGGCGGATGATTACTGTCACGTGACAATGGCGCACGTGTCGACATGGCGCCAAAATAAACAGCTGTCAAAACTTTAACGACCTTATTCATACTTGTTTAAGGTCGGTAATCGAATTTTATATTTACATATACATTTCGCAGATAAATAAATCAAGAATACACTTTTCTGTCAACGGATAGAGTTGTAAATAGCGTGGCTGGCTGAAAAGTTTGTGTTATCTGTTGTAACCCGACGCAGGAAATATTGTTTTTGACAGATATTTTGGAGGGAAAACTCTCTTGGGACGGAGGAAGCGATAGATAAGTGAACTCGAAAATATGTTGAATTGACTTCGAGGGTGCTCGTGGCTATCTTTTTTGGGTGTCATAGACAATACGGGCATAGATAAATCAGATATTTACAGTGTACAATAACATACAATTTATTTTCTATCAATACGAAATTTTTTGAGTATATATTTTGATACATTTAAAAAAAAGTAATAATCAAATGAGTTTCTTGCCAGTTTTTAATTATTAATGTTTCTAAGGACTGTATATATTTTATATTATATTTTTAGTTACAAGAGAAACTACGGTCGCTGATGGTAAAAGACATATATTTCAAATTGACAATAAAAATCGAACGAAACATAAAATATTTAAATATATATATAAAAAAATATAATTATCATATAAAAAGGTGCGTTATGCACATGCTCCCTCCCTTAACAAATAGGGATGATTTTCTTAATCGGTCTACGTAGCACACCTGCCTGAGTACTAACGTCTACGACCCGTGTCACGCCATCCTTACCCGGATACATAGCTGTAATTCGGCCTTTAGGCCAAGTACCTCTAGGTAGTGTGCCGTCAACGACTATAACGATATCTCCAATTGAAACTTGTGGCACTTTACCTACGAATTTTCTTGGTGATAATGTAGGTAGGTACTCGGTTATCCACCTTTTCCAAAAATGATCCGCCATACGTAGTGCTCTCCTCCAGCCTGCTCTACTACATATATCGCTGTCCGTTAAATTGGCTGGGATGGGACGTCCTGAAGAGTAACCAAGCAGAAAGTGTGATGGTGTTAGTGCCTCTGGATATTGGGGGTCGCAAGCCACGTGTGTTAGGGGGCGTGAGTTTACCAGTGCTTCTGCTTCACAAAGTAATGTGGAGAATACTTCATCAGTAGGTGATCTAATATTGTTGCCCAGGGTTACTTTTAAGGCTGTCTTTACGGACCTCACGAGTCTCTCCCAAGACCCTCCCATGAATGGAGCAGATGGAGGTATGAATTTCCACTTAATCATTTCTCCAGCCGCAAAATTGGAAGTTACTTCTGAATACAAGGCTCTCAGCTCCCTGTTTGCTCCCACAAAGCTAGTTCCATTATCAGAATGGATTTCCGAAGGTGTTCCACGGCGAGCTATGAAGCGTCGTAATGCCATTATAGCAGCATCTGATGAAAGTGAGTGGACGATCTCAAGATGGATTGCTCGAACTGACAAGCATGTATATTTTAATTATAATGTTTCTAAGGACTGTATATATTTTATATTATATTTTTAGTTACAAGAGAAACTACGGTCGCTGATGGTAAAAGACATATATTTCAAATTGACAAATAATAGAACAATAGAAAATGTATTTTAAAATATATATAAATAATACAATAAAAGTCTAAGAAGGTGCGTCGTGCACATGCTCCCCTTTTAACAAATAGGGTCCGCCTGGGTACTGACAACAAGAGCCTATGTCACACCGTCCCTAGCCGAGTATGAAGTGCAGATAACTGGTACAGCAGTATGATCTGAGGTCGCTTCTAAATATAACGTTCTTAGCTCTCTGTTTGTGTCCACAAAGCTGGTGCTATTATCTTTCAGTAGAGTATGAATTGGTACTGAAGGCTGCATTACTTTGATAGTGTTCTGTGCAGTGCAAGCTAACAGCACCGTCACTGCATCATGTACAGCTCCTCGCAGCGTCATATCACTTCCAGTTAAGTTGTCCACAACGGAGTACGTAGCTTGCGCGTAGTCGCTTCGAGGACATCGCTTAAAGGACAACCAGTTGGAGGGCTTCCGATCAAAGACACAAAGATGCTCGTCGTTATTCTGAAGTTTATTATCGTTTGATAATGAAGCAATTGTCTGTGTTGATAATGTTCTGTCACTATGCGTCTTATCAACAGAAGATGAAATTTGTTTAATTGTAGTTGAACTACAAATAAGCCTCACCGAGCTTTTATTAACTAAATCATTAGTTGTATTCCGTTCTTTTAGGATGGGACTAAGATAATGTTGAAAATTCGTGGCAGGCATAGTATAGATGCTTTTATGAGTCTGTAGAGGTGCCGAAGATGCCGCAGAACGATTTATTATATTAATAGCGAGTTCGCTACGAGAAAAATTTATTTTAACGTTTTGCGGTTGCACATCTACGTCTACTATAGTTATAGCTACATCTAAAACTGTGTCTAACCATTTTCGTACCTCCCTGTCAGAAATACATGTATTAGAGCGCCGGTTAATACGTACTCTAGATTTTTCCTCTAAAGTGGCGATCTGTGCTTGTTTACGAAGTTCCAAGGCAGCACGCTCATGTTCCATAACGAGACGCTCGCGTTCCAAAATATTGCGCTCCAATATTGCAATTCTTTGCGCATAGTCTGCTTCAATTTGTAAAGTACGGCTCCTTATGGTATCTGGTGGACTTGAAACGGAACTAGCGGTGCCGTTGGGGACTTCAGCGATGTTAGCGATTGCAGTCGGTGTGGGAAAGTCAGAGCATCCACATTGAACGGTGGAAATCCGGCCCTGTTCCACATCAGAAGTATTCGATTTTTGTGTCTTTACCATGTTTCTTCGTTGGCGAGAGGACCAATATTTTAATTATAATGTTTCTAAGGACTGTATATATTTTATATTATATTTTTAGTTACAAGAGAAACTACGGTTGCTGATGGTAAAAGACATATATTTCAAATTGACAAATAATAGAACAATAGAAAATGTATTTTAAAATATATATAAATAATACAATAAAAGTCTAAGAAGGTGCGTCGTGCACACCAGTTCTTCTCAATTGGATCTATATACTGAACTGGATGGTAGTAAAAATAAAAATTTAAATAATTTGACGTTCATAAGCGGCTAAAATCTAAACCTAAATATATATAACTTAAAGGTGACTGACTGACATAGTGATCTATCAACGCACAGCCCAAACCACTGGACGGATCGGACTGAAATTTGGAATGCAGGTAGATGTTATGACGTAGGCATCCGCTAAGGACAGATTTTGATTAATTCTACCCCCAAGGGGATAAAATAGGGGTTGAAAGTTTATATGAAACTTCGTCATATTTAAGCCGATCGGGCTGAGAGTTTGCTTGTACTGTTGTTTGCTGTTACTTTTATTTTAGAAAAATAAAGTTAAATTCCACGCGGACGTAGTCACGGGAACAGCTAGTTATATTATGGAAAAGCGAATTTTTTATACTACTATAGTGGCAAACAAACATACGGCCCATCTGATGGTAAATAGTTACCGTAGCCTATGCACGCCTGAAACTAGACTACCAAAGCCGTAAAAAATTAAAATAAATACAACACTAAAAGTTTCACAAAAAACAACCACTCACTACGGTCGCGCACTCAATATTTCCCGTCAATATAAAGTCATAACATGGGGATGCCGCTCCAAAAATAATATTAATACGTCAAAAGGAATGCAATAAAATCCCCTGTGTTGCCAACAGATGGGACCGCCATTAATTCGAGTCAGGTGTTGCCGTAATTCCGTTTTAATCTGCATTTTAGAGGGCAACACTGAGGGGTGGGTTTTTAGAAATTACATGCATGAATGTGCAGTATTCTTGTACAGGAATTTTAGGGTGGAAATAGTTTAGATTACGTTTTATTTGACTGTTTGTTAGGATAACAAATCAATATTAATGTAAATCTATACATATAAATAAACTTGGAGTGTCTGTTTGTAATACTGAAATAACCGTTTTTTACTTGACGACCTCGGTGGTCTAACGGTTTAGCACACCGCTTTACGTCCGATGGTCGCGAGTTCGATTCCTCGCACGGCACGAACATTTGTATTTATGAATATGAATATGATTGTTTGTATCGGTCTGGGTGTTTTCTATATATAATATGTATGTATTTACGAAAAAAAATATCTATGTATTTGTATCAGTTATCTAGTACCCATAACACAAGCTTCAGCTAGCTTAACTTGGCGCTGTGTGAATTATTATTATTATTACTATATGCATATGAATATAAATACAGTAAGTACAGCAAAATATTTTTTTTATCATTTTTTGTCTGTTTATCTGTTTGTTCCGGCTAATCTATGAAATGGCTGGACCGATTTTGACGGGACTTATTTTGGCAGGTAGCTGACGTAATAAGGAGTAACTTAGGCAACTTTTATTTTTTTTTAACTAAAGTTAATTCCACACGGATGATGTTGCGTGAACAGCTAGTAATCCATTATTTATATTATTAACCAGGTCTTAGGGTCTTAACACGAATAATTTTATGGCAAATAAAGGTATTTATCTCTCTCGACGTTTGGACTAAGTTGCACTAGCCGTGGTCACGAGATGACTGACTGATTAATAATATATAAAATTCTCGTGTCACAGTTTTCGTTCCCATACTCCTCCGAAACGGCTTGACCGATTCTCATGAAATTTTGTGAGCGTATTGAGTAGGTCTGAGAATCGGCCAACATCTATTTTTCATCCCCCTAAATGTTAGGGGTAGTCCACCCCTAAATTTTTATTTTTATTTTTTAGACTAAATTTTTAGTTTCTATTTTTTTATGATACAACATACAAAAATACATGCAATCCTAAATTTTCACCCTTCTATCATCAACCCCTATTTTTTTATAGCGTTATTAATTTATATGGCAAAACAACGTTTGCCGGGACAGCTAGTAATGTATATTAAACACGAAATGTTAAAAGCTATCAATAAAAATTATGCAGCAACGGTGAAGGATAAAACTAGTTTCCATTTAATTTAATTTCAAATAAAGCAGGCAGAGTAAATACAAATGCAAAACTTAGTATGCGGGTTTCGTGGGCACTTTATTAGTGACCCGCACGCCCTCTAACGAAGCTATTCAGAAATTTGTTGATACTTGTGGGTGATATTGTTGGTGTACTCCATCCTGATAAGCTATTCAGAGATATAATTATATTACAATATTACACTATTCTTGCAACTTTTCTTTTTTGTTTTTTTTTTCGGACTACTCTCACGCTGTTGGCCGCAGCTGGCCTTTACAGCTTCACCGGACGATAGAGGGCGAGTGCAGCACTCCAAACCAAAGGAAGGACTTATGGAGCGGCTAAAGGCCAGCTTCTGCCTGACGGATACGACTTTAGTCTGAGGGCACCACTAGAGGTTCGAACCTCGGCTCAGGCCGTCGTAATTTCGATCCCCGTTTGAATTGGACGGGGGATCGATCGGAGGGGCGTAATAATAATAACAGTCAATGATGGGAATCGAACCCGGGGTGTCTGTGTGGTAAGTTGGTACACAGGTGCAGTCCTAACTAGGCCATTTTAGTGTTATAACTTAGTGTGGTTGTAAGTCTAAAAATGTTTAGCCTTGTATGAAGATAAAAATATCGTCATAATAGAGGGCAAAAACATCGTCATTGTACACTATTCCAGCAGCTCCAGATTCCAGAGTTTGCTGTGTAGTTCTGTTTATATCATAGAATTACGGATATCACGCTATCACGTGACACTCATGTGTTATCAGAGGACTCAGCTGTCAAGTCACTTAATATCATGTATGCCAGGAAGAATATAGACAATTTCAAAAGAGTTAGTGATTGCACTAATAAAAGCTTACGTAACAATAACAAACTGATTTTACCTAAATGTCGTTTGGCTAAAGTTAGTAATTCGTTTTATGGCAATTGCGTAAGGTTTTACAACAAAATACCAGAGTCTGTTATAAATCTGCCTGAAAAAGATTTAAATGTCATATAAAATAATTCCTTTGCAAATAAGCTTACTATAAAATTGAAGGATTCGTTAAAGATAATAATGTTTTTATAGAAAAACTTAAAATCCATAGCACTGACAATATTATCTGATTGCACTAAGAATGATTGTGTAGCGGTTTCTATGTTGATTATCCGCATGCCTCTTGTTATACTGAAATTATTATATAAAAAAACATCTATTCAAAAGAGCAACACACAAGTTTCTTGCTCATTCTTCTTGTGATGAATCTGTATTCCGAATGAGTGGTAGAATCAAAATATGACTATTCAAAAGTGCTTGTAATGAGTTTATTTGAATAATGTTTATTTCTATTTCTATCATTTTTTTTGTTTGATCGAAACAAGAGCAACTACACACTTTGTTACATCATTACATAGTATAAAAGAAAGTCGCTGTCGCCGTCTGTCGCTATGTATGCTTAAATCTTTAAAACTACGCAACGGGTTTTGAAGCGGTTTTTTTAATAGATTCAAGAAGAAGGTTTATACATATCGTTGATTAAATAGAAAAATGTCATTTTTCTAAATTAGAAGCTGGAATTGCCTCCGTTTATATAAGTCAATTAAATTAACCACGCCGTCTTAATCATTATCTAAATACTTTTAAAATGATATATGATACTTCTGTGTGAATTTAAAACTTTAAAGAAAAAATAATTTAAATAAATTTAAAAACTTTAAATGCTTGTGAAAAATGTATATTTTTAATATTGCAATTTTCCTATTTAACCGACGATATAATACATGTGCATACGTGCGAAGCCGGGGCGAGTACTGCTATAAAGTAGGTATTAGTAATAACAAAGTCAGCTATAAAAAAAGTCATGAACATAAATATTTCAGATTATAAAGTCTACTTGATTTACAAGCGACGCCGGGAGCTGGGGCGAGTGTAATCCACGCAAATCATAGGATTACTCCACTATGCCGTGTATGAGGACCATGGGTTTGGTTAAGTGCGGATACTTTTGTCCGAAGTATAGTCATTCAATTTAATTTAAAAAATAATTATTTTTCAAGATTTTTCTATTAATACAAATAAATAAGTAACCCTGGGCAATTAACACAGCGCCATCTAGTCCCACGGTAAACAGAGCTTGTGTTATGGGTACTGGACAACTGATAAATATACTTAGATATTTTTTGTTATCATTATCATTACATAGTATAAAATAAAGTCGCTATCTCTGTCTGTCCGTCCCTATGTATGCTTAAATCTTTAAAACTACGCAACGGATTTTGAAGCGGTATTTTTAAATAGATAGAGCGATTCAAGAGGAAGGTTTATATATATAATACATGTACACCCGTGCGAAGCCGGGGCGAGTAGCTAGTATACATATAAAACATCAGACCGATGCAAACAATAACTCATTTGTATTTAACAAATGCTTGTACCTTCGAGGAATCGAACCCGCGACCATCCATCCATATCGATACAAACAATCATACTCATGAATACAAATATTTGTATTTTCGGGGAATCGAACCATCGGATGCAGTGTGCTTTACCGTTAGACCTAGTTTTTCAGGAAGGGTATATTAAGGTTTCTTAAGGGTCGGCAACGCGCACGTGACACCCCTGGTGTTTCAGGCGTCCATAGGCTACGGTAACCGTTTACCATCAGATGAGCCGTATGCTTGTTTGCCACCATCATCATCATCTGCTTCTTCCTTATCCCATTTATTTGTGGTCGTCGTAATATGTTTTTCTCTTCCATTCATCTCTGTTCGCAGTCATCTCGTTATTTACTCCCTTTCTTACCATATCATCTTTCACACAGTCCATCCATCTCTTTTTCGGCCTTCCTCTGCCCTTATAACCATCCACATTCATATGTAACACCTTTTTTAAAATATTATCCTCGTTCCTTTTTTTTTTTATAACACAGGGGACAAACGAGCATGCGTCTCACCTGATGGTAAGTGATTACCGCCGCCCATGAGCACCCGCAACACCAGGGGAATTGCAAGTACGTTGTCGGCCTTTTAAAAAGGAATAAGCTCTTTTCTTGAAGGTTTCAATATCGTATAAATATTATCGTTCCTACGCATTACATGTCCATACCATGATAGACGATTACTCTTCAACCTCTCCGACACCGGCGCCACTTTCATACTTCCTTCTTACATACATACTTGCTTGTTTGCCACCATCGTACTATAAAAAAAACCAAAAATCACACCACCGCGGCTGAAGAATGGTATTTTTATTATCTATTCAATTTTCTCCGGTAGACATGGCCCCCCTACCATGAACCATAAGAGTGATATTAACATAACTTGATGGATCATCCCATCCATTCTTTGTCCCATTGTCCGTCCGTTGCATATAGATTAGGCCCTTGTGAAGTGATTTCCATAGGTTATCCGGATTTTTGACTAAAATTACGATAATCAACATATATATAGAGAGAATAGAATATAAACATATTTGAATACCCCTATGGTCCAATGGTTTGGTACAACGCATTTTCCGACGGTCGCGGGTTCGATTCCTCGCACGATGCTAATATTCGTATTCATTAGTATGATTGTTTACTTTGATCTAGGTGATTTCTATATATTCAAAAATGAAAATATCTTTATTCATGTAGGTCTATTACAGACTCTTATGATATGTCAAATCTACCGTCAGTTCGGAATGATATCGAGATGAGAAGAACAGACAAGACATTCAGCTCGTATTCTTATCAAATAAATAAAGACAAGTAAGACTTACTTAGATATTTTTTAAAATTTTGTAAATGTAAACATATTGCTTGTGAGGACTGATCTGTTCAGGTTATGCATTACAGAACGCTGATTAGACTATTTATGCTTTTGCAATAGCATATGCTGATGGTCACTCTATTCTCCCAAATTTGAATTTAAATCAATCTGTATTATTGTAAACATGTACAACATTTATTTGAAAAGAATACGAGCTGAGTTTCTTGTCAGTTCTCATCTCGAAATCATTCCGAACTGACGGTAGATTTGACATATCATAAGTCTGTAATAGACCTACACGAATGAAGATATTTTGATTTTGAAGTGAGTGTTCCCTCAGTTCGGATCACCGGGTGATTCATCAACAACACATTACCCGTCCTGCACACTCAACAAACGATTACACACGGACGAACGGGTTCGAATCCGGCGCGAGCAGAGCAGAAAATTACCACCCTCCCTCAGATACATGTCACAGACGTAGGAATCAAACGAAATATATTTCAAATCATATAATAATCTTCACTTCATTACATAGTATAAAATAAAATCGCTATCACTATCTGTCCGTCCTTATGTTAAGTTGTTTAAGCATAAACTAGCTTTTGCCCTCGGCTTCGCTCGTGTTAGTTTATCCCCTTAGGGGTGGATTTTATCAAAATCCTTTCTTAGGGGATGCCTACGACATAGTAGCTTTATGCATGCAAAATCTCAACCCGATCGGTTTAAAATTGACAAAGTTTCATATAAAATTTCATCCCTGTGGGGGTAGAATTAATCAAAATCCTTTCTTAGCGGATGCCTACGTCATAACATCTACCTGCATGTCAAATTTCAGCCCGATCCGTCCAGTGGTTTGGGCTGTGCGTTGATAGATCACTATGTCAGTCACCTTTGAGTGATATATATTTTTAGATCTTTTAAACTACGCAACGGATTTTGATGAAGTGTTCCGCAATAGATAGAGTGATTTAAGAGGAAGGTTTATATATACCCGTGCGAAGCCGGGGCGAGTAGCTAGTATAGTATAAAACAAAGTCGCTGTCACTGTCTGCCCGTCCTTATGTATGCTTAAATCTTTAAAACTACCCAACGGATTTTGAAGCGGTTTATTTTTAACAAACTCTTCAACCTCTCCGACGTCGGTGCCACTTTCATACTTCCTCTAATGTATTCATTCTTTATCTTATCCATTCTTGTCACATCACACATCCACCTCAACATGCGCATTTCAGTTGCATGCAGTCGTCTCTCATCCGTCATCTGGCAACCATCATGATTATGATCTTATTATAATCTCAGTACAATTCACACAGCGCCATCTAGACACAAGTTAAGCTAGGTAAAGCTTGTGTTATGGGTACTAGACAACTGATACAAGTACATACATTTTTTTCACATGGTCGGGTTCGATTCCTCGCATGGCACAAACATTTGTATTTATGAATATGATTGTTTGTATCTGTCTGGGTGTTTTCTAAGCATAGTATTATATGTATGTATTTACAAAAAAAATCTATGTATTTGTATCAGTTATCTAGTACCCATAACACAAGCTTTAGCTGGCTTAACTTGGGTCTAGATGGCGCTGTGTGAATTGTCCTGAGATTACTATATTACTATTACTAATGTTTTTCTTTGGGTTGATATTTTTAAATATTGTAACTTTGTTGAAAAACACTGAATAAATATTTCTTTTCTTTTCTTCTTTCTTTCTTTTCTTATCATCCTCCACTAGTGCCGCGCCAGCGTAAACCGTTAGCGTAGGCGAGTGCCCCATTCCATTATCATCCATAAAAAAAATTTTGACACCAAAAACCTTTCGTAATCTATTCATACTTCTGTCTGACTCCTTAGTTATTAAGGAGCCAGTCAGTCAGGAGTAATATCTGAATTTCTGACTGACTTCATACCTTTATTATGGAGCCTAGTCCAGGAGTTAAGTCATTTCTGATGACTTTTAAAAAACCGCGTCATGGTCGACCAGAGCTATACCCCCCTCTCCCCCTTCCTTCCCCCTTCCTCCCCCACTCCTCAGACAGATGTATTGGCTCCGTAATAGTCGTGTACATCAAACAATTCAATTATACCCACAAATGTACCGGAATGATCGCCCCCCGCATCCACTGTTGTAATTGTATGCCATTGTATCCACTCCAACGGATACGGGAGGTTGCTATTCTATATTCAACTCTATTAATGTGGTTATATGATGTATAATATATAAATTAGTACAGTATTGCTAATTTTATATTTCGAAATAAAAGCAAAAGCTACTTCCATAGTTTTGTCGCCAATCATTGTTCAATATTCAACTCTATTTATTTGGACATATAGTGTGTAATACAAATGACTATAATGGTATTAAATTTTTTAGCTGCAACAATGTTCATTTTATATTTTGAAATATAAGTAGAAGCTACTTCCATATATTTCAGTTTTATCTCCGAAAGTCGTGAATTCGATTCCTCGAACGGCATACATATTTGTATTCGTGAGTATGATTGTTTGTATAGGTGTTTTTAATATATATTATGTATGTATTTAAAAATATAATGTATGTATGTATTTAACAATAAATGTGTGTAATTATTCTATCAGTTGTTTAGTCATAACACAAGCTCTGCTTATTTTCTAGTGTTACAACAACGTTCCTAATTTTTATTTCCAGGAGGAACCGCGTGGAGGTCAACCTGGATTGTACTAAGAATCCTAATATTCTCCCTCTCCCCTTCAAAGTTAGGATTATATGACATACAACAACTAGATAGCGCTGTGTGAGTTGTATTGAAATATATAGTCCTGTACGGAAAAAAATAATTATAATGTAAAAACTTGACATTCATAAGCGGCTAAAATGTCCTACATGAATTAATGATTTTTGAATTTTGAATTTAGTAAACATGTACAACATTTATTTGAAAAGAATACGAGCTGAGTTTCTTGTCGGTTCTCATCTCAAAATCATTCTGAACTGACAGTAGATTTGATATGTCATAAGAGTCTGTAATAGACCTACATGAATAAAGATATTTTGAATATTAGTACGTTATTATTGAATTATAATCGTCGTGGAGATCTTTGGGGGAGGCCTATGTCCAGCAGTGGGCGTCTTCCGGGCTGCGATGATGATGATGATGATGATTATTGAATTCTCTAACTTTTCTAATGGTACAACAACGTTCCTAATTTTTCTTTCTAGGGGGCACCGCGTGAAGGTTAACCTAGGGTATACTAAGAGCGGCGGGTCGGAAATCCTACCATAGAGTGGGCGTCACATTGACTCCAAAATTGACCCTAGGATGGAGGATTGTTAGGGCAATCCGAAGCTCACCGGGGAGGCATTAGGGTCTGGAGGTGGCGTGCAGAGACTGTTCCCTGCACGCCTAGATGGAGGTCCCTTCGATGGGAACCATGCCGGTGGTCTTGGTGAATGCTTGCGTATCCCATGGCCACGGCGATTATGTCGAGGAGGAACAGTCGTCAGGTTTTTAGCAGGTAGGAGTTCGGCAGTATCCATTCTTCCCTAAGGGAATGGTTCTCCATGATGGATTTTCCTGACGTGAAAAAAAAATAAAGGGTATGCTAAGAATCCCAATCTTCATCATCATTATCTCAGCCCGGAAGACGTCCACTGCTGAACAAAGGCCTCCCCCAAAGATCTCCACGACGATCGGTCCTGCGCTGCTCGCATCCAATGTCTTCCAGCGATCTTAAATGTTAGTATTATACAACGTCCAACATTACTTACCAGTCTTGACTTGATGCTTCAGAGCTGACTTGCAATCCTCGAGCAGCTGCTTCAGGGGAAGCGGTTCATCGTGAAGAGTCAGGTCGAGGGTCTTCTGCATCTCTTCAGGCATCTTAAATTCCAAGATCTGAGTGGAGAAAGATTTATATTATTTAGAATATCCAAAAGATTTATAAATAAACAAAATTTTTTACAAAGTTTTTCATGTAATTTCCATTTCAGTTACATGTGAGAAAATGACCAAAATTGCCAGCTTAGCTTGCTATTAGGTTGTTTGCCATTTATGTACATAACTAGCTTTTGCACGCTGCTTCGCTCGCGTAGTATTATTGTTAATTAGGTGTAGTTTTTGCGGGTTTACTTTTGTTTAGCATGTATAAAAAATTAGGACATACATCAAAAGGACACAAATCATTCAAAAAAGATTTATACAAATTTTCATCCCCTATTTTATACCCTTAGGGGTAGAATTTATGAAAATTCTTTCTTAGGAGATGCCTACGTCATAGTAGTTTTATGCATGCAAAGTCTCAGCCCGATCGGTTTAAAATTGACAAAGTTTCATACAAACTTTCATCCCCTATTTTATCCCTTTGAGGGTAGAATTAATCAAAATCCTTTCTTAGCGGATGCCTACGTCATAACATCTACCTGCATGCCAAATTTCAGCTCCATCCGTCCAGTGGTTGGGGCTGTGCGTTGATAGATCACTATGTCAGTCACCTTTGAGTTATATATATTTAGATGTTGTAATTGTTCGACGTATGTATGTATGTGTATATATATGTATGTGTGTGTATGTAAATGTATGTTTATATCAATAATGGTTGTCAATAAATGTTTTTATATTCTATTCTATTCTATTACCTTCTCGTTCCTGTCGTTGACTTGCTGTATAAAGTCAAGTAAGACATCCACCACTCGCGCTAGGAACTCTCTTGTCTGAGCGTTAGCATCTTCACGGTAGGGCAGGATCGCTGTAACAAAATTATATTCTTTAATAATAAATAACCCTGGACATTTATTAGTGTACGACCCTACTTTAATGGTCCTTCGATCCTTCAAAGCCTACAATTTAAGGTCAAAATTACAATACTTTTTTTTTATAAATAGAATTTAGAATAACATTTATTTCATAAAATATAACTTACTCATGTACACGAATATATACCCTACAGTCATAACACAAGCTCTGCATATTTTCTAGTGTTACAACAACGTTCCTAATTTTTATTTCCAGGAGTTGTACTAAGAATCACAATATTCTCCCTCTCCCCTTCAAAGTTAGGATTATATGACATACAACAACTAGATAGCGCTGTGTGAGTTGTATTGAAATATATAGTACTGTACGGAAAAAAATAATTATAATGTAAAAACTTGACGTTCATAAGCGGCTAAAATGTCCTACATGAATTAATGATTTTCGAATACTTTTACAATACTTTTTTTTTTAAATAGAATTTAGAATAACATTTATTTCATAAAATATAACTTAATCATGTACACGAATATATACCCTACAGTCATTTTAATAGGGTCAATAGTTCAGGTATAGAATAGTTGATGTTTTATAGGAACGGGTATAAAAATTTACAATAAGCTACAGAAGGATATACTGGAATTACCCTTAATATTGCGTATAGCATAAATACAGAAAAACTTAACCCTCCATTGCTCGCTTGGCCGCACAGACCGGCCTGATTAAAAAGTCGAGCTCTTTTTAATAACAGCGCCCTGTCTGGGTCCAGAAATATAAGAATAGGGTTACCATATATACTATAAAGATTTGTCTGCAAGAAAACTGTGTCTTTTGTAAACGGCCCCTACGGTCTAGTGGTTAAACTACCATATGATTTGTAAACGGCTTCGGTCTAGTGATTAAACTACCATATGATTTGTGTGTAAGAAGACTGTGTAGCGGTAGTACATCCTACTTCCGATGGTCGCGGTTTCGATTCCTCGTACGGCACAAACATTTGTACTCATGAGTATGATTGTGTTTATTTGGATGTTTTTTTTATGTATATGTAAGTATTTACAAAAAATATATAATTGTATGTATTTGTATCAGTTCTCTAGTATCTATAAAACAATCTCTACTTATATTGGGACTAGATGACGTAGTGAGAATTGTCCAGGGGTTTATTTTAAAAACTTTTAAAAAAGAGCTGTCTCGGCATACCCTGTTTTGCCTTAAAAAAAAAAAAAAATAGGGGTCAACTACCCCTAACATTTAGGGGGATGAAAAATAGATGTTGGCCGATTCTCAGACCTAATCAATACGCTCACAAAATTACATGAGAATCGGTCAATCCGTTTCGGAGGAGTATGGGAACGAAAACTGTGACACGAGAATTTTATATATAAGATACTACTACTGTACGACACTACTGAAAATATATGTATTTATCCTGCATTTTCCTAACAGTATAGTCACCGGGGATACAAAGGGATACAAAGGGACGTATTGTCGTAGTCATCCGCTCACAGATGTCTTTGATTCGTGATCAGAATTAGTAAGGGCACTGCGGAAAGCTTCCGTGACAGATGTACACACAAATATATACCCTACACTCATTTTAATAGGGTCTATAGTTCAGGTATAGAATAGTTGATGTTTTATAGGAATGGGTATAAAAATTTCCAAAGGATATACTGTAATTACCCTTAAATAAATTCAAAACATCTGTTAAATCATATTTACTGAGCAAAGCCTATTACTCACTAAACGATTACTTGAATAACAAGCGTGCATGGCAATAGTTGTTCATGCACTGAATTTTCATTTAATGTTAGACATAGACACCTATATAAATACCTATACATTGTAAATAAACTGGCTTTAAAAAAAAAGAAATTCAGTTGAGTTTCTTGCCAGTTCTTCTCAATTGGATTTATATACTGAACTGGACGGTAGGGAAAAAATATAATACAAAAAATTTGACGTTCATAAGCGGCTAAAATGTCCTACATGAATAAATGTATAATAAATTGCAGTGGGGTCCACATATATTCACACTAGCCAAAAGACTAAGCTCGGCTGCTTTTGCTATCAGAAAAATTAGACAGTTGACTGATACTGCAACAGCGAAACTAGTGTATTTTAGTTACTTCCATAGTATAATGTCGTGTGGTATTATATTATGGGGAAGAGCGGCTGATGTAGAATCAATTTTTATATTACAAAAAAGAGCAATTCGTTCAATATATAATTTACTGTGTCGCGAATCTCTTAGAGAACGCTTTAAAGAAACAGGTATTCTTACTGTTCCCTCTCAATATATATATGAAAATATTATGTATGTACGCAAAAACTTAAATTTATTTCCAAAAAATAGTCACTTACACGCTTTTAATACAAGGAATAAAAATAAATTAAATATGCCTAGTTATCGTCTCAAAAAAGTAAGTACATCTTTCATGGGACATTGTATACGTTTTTATAATAAATTGCCAGATAGTGTTTTAAATTTAAGTGAAGCCAAATTTAAGATACATGTAAAAAAAACACTTTGCTCTAAAGCTTATTATAAAATAAACGACTACTTAAATGACTACAATGTGTGGACTTAATTACAATTTTAACTTTTGTTATGAGGTATATAATTTTTCCCATTGACATGGATAATGTAATAACAATAAAGAAACTTATTATAAATTTTGTAATGACATATTGTAAATTAAATAATGTAAATTTAATATTGTAATGGGTGAAAACTGTGATCGGTACAGCCTATGCTGTAAATAATATAATTGACGTAGTGGAGTAACCTGAAACAGTCATGCTCGCTATAAAGTTCAAACTTGTGGCGGCGTGGTGGGCCGGGTCGATGTGCTCCCTCAAATATGGTTGAGTACAATGATGGCTGGCTCATACGTCATACTCGTGAACGGGTGCTGCTTGTGGGGACTGGTCTGTTCAGGTTGTGAACACTGATTAAATTTTTTGTTCTTTGCGATAGCATATGCTGGTGGTCACTCTATTCTCCCAAATTTGAATTTTAATAACTGTATCTATCATAAACATGTTCCACTATTATTTGAAAAAATTACGAGCTGAGTTTCTTGTCAGTTCTTCTCATCTCGATATCATTCCGAACTGACGGTAGATTTGACATATCATAAGAGTCTGTAATAGACCTACATGAATAAAGATATTTTGAATTTTGAATTTTGAATTTTGAATGATTTTTGAATTTGTAAAAAGGATTTCTTGTGGTTCGCAGTTGGCCTTACAGCTTCATCGGACGATAGCGGGCGAGTGCAGATGGCACTCCAAACCAAAGGAAGGACTTATAGAGCGGCTGAAGGCCAACTCCCGCCTGATGGATACGACTAGTCTGAAGTCACCGTTTGGGGTAAGAACCTCGGATTTTTTTTATGGTTTGACAATCCTGCCTGCGCTAACGGTATACTACTCGATGGTTTTATATTAGGGAGGATTTACAATGCTTAAGGCTAGACGTATACTGTGCTGCTGGCTTATACAGGAACGGCGTACACTGAATTACTCCGAGGGGGGGAAGGGTATTGTTAGTAATGCACTAATGACCCCATTACTAGCAATGCATCATGTCAGGTTGACCTCCACGCGGTTACCCTTGGTCATAAATTCTTGGTGAATTAGTCACGATGTGCTGACTGACCTGACCTCATGCTCATCTTACATCGTCCACTGGTACCTCGCCAGCGTATACCGTTAGTATATATTTAATCGAATTAGGTGTCATTTTGCGGAAGTCCATTTCACTACTCGATGGTTTTATATGATTTTGTTTAATTCCGCTACAATTAACATGTGTGAGACTACGAATATTCGGTGTGGAAACCTGACCAGCGCTACGACCTTCTCCAGTGGTGATCAAATCCCGACCGTTATTGACTCTACACCCATATCGCGACACGTGTATCGCCTCTGAACGAGGCATCATCAGGCGTTAATTAGAGTTCGGGTACAGCTCAATAACGGTCGGGACTTTCCGAGTCGAATATTCTGGAGAAGGTCGTAGCGCTGGTCAGGTTTCCACACCGATTATTCGTAGTCTCACACATGTTAATTGTAGCGGAATTAAACAAAATAATATAAATCCATCGAGTAGTGAAATGGACTTCCGCAAAATGACACCTAATTCGATTAAATATATACTAACGGTATACGCTGGCGAGGTACCAGTGGACGATGTAAGATGAGCATGAGGTCAGGTCAGTCAGCACATCGTGACTAATTCACCAAGAATTTATCACCAGGGGTAACCGCGTGGAGGTCAACCTGACATGGTGTATTGCTAGTAATGGGGTCATTAGTGCATTACTAACAATACCCTTCCCCCCCTCGGAGTAATTCAGTGTACGCCGTCCCTGTATAAGCCAGCAGCACAGTATGCGTCTAGCCTTAAGCATTGTAAATCCTCCCTTTGTGCCGTAATCAGTGAACGCATTGTTTCCTGGTAGTATTGTACTCTTTGTAAAGTACATGTAGAATGCCTTTTGACTTCAGAGACTTGTCTGCAGAACTAATATTGGATGCAGAATCTACATATTAATAACATTTACATATAAATTGGAGTGTCTGTTTGTAATATTGAAATAAACGTTTTTTACTACATTCATATGAATATAAATACGATACATACACCAAAATAACATTTTTTACAATTTTTGTATGTCTGTTCCGGCTAATCTCTGAAATGGTTGGACCGATTTTGACGGGACTTTTTTTGGCAGGTAAGTATTATAATAAAGAGTAACTTAGGCTACTTCAATTTTAGAAAACACTTTTACTTTAGAAAAATAAAGTCAAATTCCACGCGGACGAAGTCGCGGGAACAGCTAGTTATTGTAAAAAACATCGTGGGTCACATGTGATTGTGTCCATCTGGATCTACCGCGCAGTAGTGGCGCGTGTAACTGACAGTCGAGTGATAGTATTAAGTGCGGATTACGTCGCCCCGAACGAACCCCTCACCAGGGCTGCCAACATTAAAATATTCTGCCTTGAATGGAAATAACTCTAGTATCAAGACTGTACTATGAAATACCACGCATGAAGAAACTCTACTATGAAATACCTTGTATAAAGAAAACTATATTACGCAATACCTCGCATGAAGAAAACTGTATTATGAAATACTACGCATGAAGAAACTCTACTATGATATACCACGCATGAAGAAAATTGTATTATGAAATACTACGCATGAAGAAACTCTACTATGATATACCACGCATGAAGAAAATTCTACTATGAAATACCTCGCATGAAGAAAACTCTACTATGAAATATCACGCATGAAAAAAACTCTACTATGAAATACCTCGCATGAAGAAAACTCTACTTTGAAGTACCACGCATGAAGAAAACTCTACTATGAAATACCACGCATGAAGAAATCTCTACTATGAAATACCACGCATGAAGAAAACTCTACTATGAAATACTACGCATGAAGAAACTCTACTATGATATACCACGTATGAAGAAAACTCTCTACTCGCATGAAGAAAACTCTACTATGAAATACTACGCATGAAGAAAACTGTATTATGAAATACTACGCATGAAAAAAAAGACCTCCCCCAAAGATCTCCACGACGATCTGTCCTGCGCTGCTTGCATCCAACGCCTTCCAGCGATCTTGACCAGATCGTCGGTCCACCTTGCTGAAGGCCTTCCCACTCTCTGCCCAGCCTTATGGTATTTATACTCGTCATCGTTAAATTCCAGCGTAATTTTCGTAAAAAGAGGTACAAAGTTTTTGCCACGAGATTTTATAAGATGTTTTATTTCGTCTAAATGTTGTGAATTCAAATTCAATTTCAAAATATGTTTATTCATGTAGGTCCATTACAGACTCTTATGATATGTCAAATCTACCGTCAGTTCGGAATGATTTCGAGATGAGAACTGACAAGAAACTCATCTCATATTCTTTTCAAATAAATGTTGTACATGTTTACAGTAATATAGATTCTTTTAAATTCAAATTTGGGAGAATAGAGGGATCACCAGCATAATGTTGGCAACCCTGTCCGGAGCCCTACCGCCCGCATTAGAGAGCTACAACACTTAGCATTATATGAAGTGAATTTTGTTGTCTTCTTGATGTAATGCGCATTTTATGTATAGTTCAATGGATTGAGAATAAAATTTAAATCATTATTTGTTTTTTTTTTTGTTAACGATTATCGACGACTTCTGTGGTCTAGCGGTTTAGCACACCGCTTTACGTCCGATGGTCGCGGGTTCGATTCCTCGCCCGGCACATACATTTGTATTCATGAGTATGATTGTTTGTATCGGTCTGGGTGTTTTCTATGTATAATATGTATGTATTTATAAAATTTCTAGCAGTTATCATGTACCCGTAACACAAGTTTTATATAGCTTACTTACTTGAGACTAGATGGCGCGACCTGACTGACCCATAGGTGAGACCAAGGTGCCCATACAGACAAGAAAAATAGTTTTTTGTTTTAATAAATCAAGAAATCATTTTTCAATAAAGAATCCCTTAATTAAACATCCCAAATGTAACCCTAAAATGCAGCTGCGTTATTTGTTTGTGCATTGTAGTGAGTACAATACTCGCGAGCGCCAAGTGTAACAAATCGGGAGGGGAGGTCCATGTTTAAGTGAAATTCCTGACAGCGTGCTTGGGGTCCCGACGACCCTGCTCGACTGTCGAGGGTTAGTTTTAATGAAAAAGTTGTTTATTGAAAAATATACACATTATATAGCAAAACATATTAAATATACAACTTCGGTGGTATATACATATAGGTACACCACTTTACTTACGATGGTCGCCGATTCGATTCCACGCTCGGCGCAAACATTTGTATGCATGAATGATTGTTTGTATCGATCTGGGTGTTTTCTATGTATATTACATAGTATAAAACAGTCGTTGTCGCTATCTGTCCGTCCCTATGTATGGTTAAGTCTTTAAAAATACGCAATGGATTTTGAAGCGGTTTTTTTAATAGATAGAGTGATTCAAGAGGAAGGTTTATATATATAATACATGTACAGTTGGGCAGCTAGTTAAATCTATAACACAAATGGACCACAACAGCTCCCAAATATAAAAAAAGAATTATCAAAATCGGTTCGCGTAGAAAAAAGAGAAAAAATCGGCCGAATTAAAAATCTCCTTATTTTAAAGTCGGTTGAAAACGTACTAAAGTGAACAACTCGTAATCGGCTTATGACGTTCCTAACATACGTACACATAAATCCTGCTACCCTCGGTCGATTACTATGATTTCTATTATCACCCTTATCCCTTGGGCATAAGAATGAATTTTGCTTAATAAATTTGTACGGATCCACGAAGCTAAAATGATGTAGTGTTTGACAAATAAATACAGTTAGGGTATTTAGCATTTAAAAGTGCTAAAAAAAAGCTCACGGTTTATAAAAATTGAATTAAATAAAAAAAAGACACAAATATGTGCATATAGCATATATTAGACAGCCCCAATATAAACAAAGAAGTTATTTACTATTATAGCACAGGTGTGGAATTTATCAAAATCCTTTCTTAGGGGATGCCTACGTCATAGTAGCTTTATGCAGGCAAAGTCTCAGCCCGATCGGTTTAAAACTGACAAAGTTTCATACAAACTTTCATCCCCTATTCTATCCCCTTGGGGGTAGAATTAATCAAAATCCTTTCTTAGCGGATGCCTACGTCATAACATCTACCTGCATGCCAAATTTCAACCCGATCCGTCCAGTGGTTTGGGCTGCGCGTTGATCTGATCACTATGTCAGTCACCTTTGAGTTGTATATATTTAGATATATAGTTTTTTTTTGTTCCTTTTCTAGTATACATAATAAGTCTGCATTTAATTTTATACTAGCTGGGCCTGCGACTTCGTCTGCGTGATCTTGACCAAATAAAGAAAGACATATTTAAGCTTTATTCTACCATTCATTCGGAACGCAGACTCATCACAGGAAGAACGAGCGAGAAACGAGTGTTATATTCCATCAGATACATTTATCATGTCCTAAAACTCACATCCAGCCAGTGAACCAAAAATATTTTCTTTTTAATGCACGTTCATCCGCGGGGCTCTATGGCCGGGGATTTGTAGGGAAACAGAGAGAATTGATAGAGTGGGGATCATTGGGATTTACGCGGGTAATAGATTTTTTTTATCTATTACTATTAGGGTAGTTTAGTGTGGAGATTAAAGTTTTTTTTTCAGTGAAATAATGTATCCTTGTTATTTGAACATTCTTCCGCTTTTTGGGGATATTTTCTCGACCACAGCATGGGGTTCTATTAAGATTTCTGAAGGATCGGCAACGTGCACGTGATACTCCAGTGTTTCAGGCGTCCATAGGCTACGGTAACCGTTTACCGTCAGAGAATAAAGAAAAAATATTTAATAATTTAATCCCTAAAAAGCAAAGAAAAAACTTTTATTGTTTCCACCCCTTTTCTTTATTTATATTCCATCAATAGTCTAAAACACGAGTTTCAAACTTCTAGCTTTAAAAATAACAATACTTCCATACAAACTTTCATCAGCCATTTCAACCCCATTCAACCCTTTTTTCGTATTAAAAATTAAACTATATCCTTTCTCAGGGTCTAGACTATATGTGTACCAAATTTAATTTAAACAGGTTCCGTAGTTTTTGCGTGAAAGCGAGACAGACAGATAGAGTCATTTTCGCATGTATAATATTAGAATAGATACTTTATTAAAATCAACTTAATTTAAGCACTTTTAAATAGTCGTAACTAATAAGTCGTAATTCAGAAAGCTGTCTAATCACAAGAAGAACGAGCAAGAAACTTGTGTGTTGCTCTTTTAAACAATACTTGTAGCTTTACATTTTTAAGTCGAAACGAGTGAATACAAATTACCAACTTTTTTTTCTCTTCCTGGGACTGATCACAAATGTACTCATTTGCGATCAGTTCCAGGACTATAAGTGTATATGTTCTGTGATGCTGTCATGTAGACTGGATTCCCGTTGGAAACTTTACTCATTTGCGTCCCAGAGCTACTGCCGGGCTTCTAGCTCCAGGATATGATGACGTTTTAGTCGTCTCACATGCTGTAGCTATCGAGCAAGTTTGTTAGGTTGATGATTTCCTCCTTCACTGTTCTTATTTCAAGGTGGTCATGAACTTCAGAGATGGTTATGTACCATGGTACTTGTGATATAATAATAATCTTATATATAAAATTCTCGTGTCACAGTTTTCGTTCCCATACTCCTCCGAAACGGCATGACCGATTCTCATGAAATGTTGTGAGCGTATTGAGTAGGTCTGAGAATCGGCCAACATCTATTTTTCATCCCCCTCACTGTTAGGGGTAGTCCACCCCTAAATTTTTTTTTATTTTAAGGCAAAACAAGGTTTGCTGACACAGCTAGTATAATATAATAATCTCAGGACAATTCACACAGTGTCATCTAAACCCAAGTTAAGCTAGCTAAAGCTTGTGTTATGGGTACTAGATAACTGATACATACACATAGATATGTTTTTTTTAATACATACATATTATACATAGTAAACACCCAGACAGATACAAACAATAATACTCATGAATACAAATGTTTGTGCCGTGCCAGGAATCGAACCCGCGACCATCGGTCGTAAAACGGTGTGCCAGACCGCTAGAACACCGAGGTCGTCATCTAAATGGTTCTTAAGATTTTGTTTTGTTAGCGCTGCAGTATATTTATGTTGGAATCACTCGCGATGCCCCATAGTTGCAGACAATATGTCCAAAAAGAATTCATGATAACTATGTATGAGGAGTTTGTTGTCCATGGACAGTCTAGAGTTCCTTCCTATCATCAAAATAGGCTATTGTACTTTAGCTGTAGATCTTGCTTTTTTTATACTACGAAGGTGGCAATCAAGCATACGGCCCATCTGATGGTAAATGGTTACCGTAGTCCATGAACGCCTGAAACACCAGGGGTATCCCGTGCGCGTTGCCTAAACCTCTTTTCGCGACTGATGTGATATCTCCAGGTTAGTCTACGATCAATGTGGAGGTATCTCTCTGTGAGGTAGAGCAGATCGGCCTAACTTAACAGGTGGGCAGTACCAACTAGTACTAATTTATTATAATCTAATATAAACATAAATAACGTTAAATCATTACTAAGTATTTATTCTACTCCCCAAGCCTTGTGCCAGTGCACAAGTCTATAGCAATTCGTACCCCAGATCCTCACAAATGAGGGATTCCGTTTAAAACCCAAGTCATTACCGCGGCGGCTGGGGGACGGGGTGGGGGATCAAGTTGTCCCGAGTATGGGTATTTACGGCCCACGCTGGAGGGTTGTTCGAGGGGCTTTTTACGGTTGGCATTAGAAAAGTGGCTGTAATTAACAATAAATTGAATGTACACAAGTTACCAAGACATATAGAAGACTAGCTGTTCCCGTGACTTCTTCCGCGTGGTTTTTAACTTTATTTTTATAAAATAAAAGTAGACTAAGTTATTCCTTATTACATCTGCTATCTGCCACAAAAAGTCCCCTCAAAATCGGTCCAGCTATTTCAGAAATAAGCCGGAACAAACAGACCGACAGACAGACAGACAAAAATTGTAAAAAATGTTATTTTGGTGTATATACCGTATTTATACGCATGGAGTAAAAATGGTTAATTCAATATTACAAACAGACACACCAATTTTATTTATATGTAACGAGATAAATGAGACTTGATTCAATTTTGAGTTCACCTTAAAATTATTAACTACTTACTACCTGTGTATATAATTTCATATTGTAACAAAATTATACAACCAACAATCAATATTAACTGCAAAAAGAATCATCAAAATACATTACCAAATTTCGATAAAGTCTCAGTTAAGTCTATGAGGTTTTAAAAGCTATAGAGTAGCCCCTCGCAAATTCAATTCGAAATATATGTCTAATCATAACAAAGTTCAAATCCTCCGCTAATACCAGAGACAAATAACCACAATCTCTCCGGTCTATAGTCGTAAATAAAAAGAAAACAATCAGAGTGTGGCGGGCGCTGCGCAATGGCCACGTAATCCTCGAATATATTATGGACGGCATAGACTAAACAATACAGATGCGTCACTAAGTAGAAATAAAATAGAAATAATCTTTATTCAAATAAACTCATTACAAGCACTTTTGAATAGTCATATTTTGATTCCACCACTCATTCGGAATGCAGATTCATCACAAGAAGAATGAGCAAGAAACTTGCGTGTTGCTCTTTTTAATAGATGTTTTTTTATATAAATAATTACAGTATAACAAGGAAGAGGCATGCGATAATACATAAAAATCGCTACGCACTCGTTATTAGTGTAATCAGATAATATTGTCAGTGCTATGGATTTAAAGTTTTTCAATAAAAACATTATTATCGTTAACGAATTCTTCAATTTTATAGTAAGCTTATTTGTCCGATTCTCAGAAACAATACTATAACAAGGATTACACATATATTGATATGGTGAAGGCTCCACGAGACTGATGATGGTGAAGATGATGCAAGACAATGCTTGCGGACTAAGTTGGGTAATAAAGGTCCGCAGATACGGGACCTCCTAAGGTCCCTTAGGAGGTTAAAGGTTTAAGTAGAAGGGATTATTGGACATACGAACTTTGACTTCATGTAATTATAGTTTTAATAATATTGTTTGACATTAGTGGAATACTGTGACATTTATTACTTTATTGTGGTACCTATTATAATGTTTTTAATGAAAAGAAATTTAATTACATATTGTATTACAAACTCCCAGAGTCTGTATTCAAGTTGCCAAAAAAAAAATTAAAATGTGTTATAAAATATATTCTTTGTTTATATCGTTAATATATTTATATATATTCGTTGTTTATTTATTATGTTATAAAATATATAAAGAAGCTTATTATAAAATTGAAGAATTTATAAATGATAGTAAGTAGAAACTAGTTTTACCTAAGTGCCGTTTGACGAAAGTCAGAGTAATTCGTTTTATGAAAATTGCGTAAAGTTTTACAACTCCCAGAATCTGTAGTCAATTTGCCAGAAAAAAAATTCAAATGTGTCACAAAATATTTTCTTTGTAAAAAAAGCTTAATATAAAATTGAAGTATTTATAAATGATAATATTTTTTTTGTAGAAAATATCTAACTTAAAATTGATAGCGCTGACAATGTTATCTGATTGAACAGAGATTAACCGCGTAGCGGTTTCTATGTGGATTGTCGCATGCCTAATCCTTGTTAACGTAAATCAATATTTATTTAAAAGAGCAACACACAAGTTTCTTGCTCATTCTTCTTGTGATGAGTCTGCATTCCGAATCAGCGGTAGAATCAAAAAACTTGACTATTAAAAAGTGCTTATATTAAGTTTATTTGAATAAAGATTATTTCTATTAAAATAATTATGATATCAATTACGTGTAGTTATATTATATTGTAAAATCAAAATTACCATGTAGCAAGCAAATAAATAAATTATGTATATATATATATATTTTTTTCCTTTTGTTTTTCTTTTTCTCAGTTTTTGCTGGTTTTCTCCACACTTACGGGCCGAAACCAAGTAAGTGCCGAGTGTGTGTATGTGTGTGTGCGCGTGTATGTATGTGTGAGTGTGTGTGTACTTATTGTGTGCCTGGTGTGACTGGTGTTATATCATTTTCATCGATTTCGAGAAATTTTCGGACTGTACGACAGGTATTTAAGATGGCAGCCTTTTGAAGGGTGATGTAAAGTGTTTTTTGTATATCTAATTGTTTCAGGCTATGATGTAGGTGATTGGATATGATACCTGTAGATGAGAGGACTATGGGTATTATATAAACTTTTTCCTGTGTCTTATTATTATTATTAAAAAAAATTATATCCTGTGCAGGATAGAGAGAAGAGACATATCGGTGGTAAATAATGGCGGATTATACAGTCTGCATTTTAAACTTTTTAGTCTATGATAATCCAACCCTAACATGTTCGGGGTGACTTAGGGATATCTTTATTCAAGTAATTTCACATTTACGTCTTTTTGAGCTAGAAGCGATGAGTTACTAGCTTTATCTTACCTAGTATCAATATTGAGTGGTAGAATCAAAATATAACTATTCAAAAGTGCTTGTAATGAGTTTATTTGAATAAAGATTACTTCTATTTCTATTGGAGTGGGCACAATATTCGACTTCTAGTTTTGTCAGAATTTTTTAATAATAATCATTTCAGGTTAATTCACACAGCGCCATCTAGATCCAAGTTAAGCTAGCTACAGCTTGTGTTATTGGTATTAGATAACTGATACAAATACATAGGTTTTTTTCTTAAGTACACACATATTATATACCCAGACCGACACAATCAATCATACTCATGAATAGAAATGTTTGTACCGTGCAAGGAATCGAACCTGCTACTATCGGAAGTAAAACGCTGTGTTATTGTGAGTATGGATGGATATTTGTTACTCTTTCACACAAACTACTGAACGGATGTTTACGTAACTTTACAGTAATATAGCTTATTCAGTAGAATAACAGATACCTAGGTGAAACCGCGGGCACAGCTAGTCACATATATGACCCACTTTGCATTTACGCGGGCCATCAGCTCATTTTCAATTCCAATTACAAAACTGTACAGCCAAAAATACATATTTGGCTGTACAGATTAAGTCTTTACCTTTCTCCAGAACGAATAAAAAAAGTAACAAAAAATGGCGGCAATTCCGAATTGAATACAGAACTTTGAGTAAGGCAATCCATTTCTACACAGGTCGTCAGCCATCATTAATTACTGTTAATTGAATTTTACAGTCGCGTTTCAAAGTGCTCTGTGATTAATTGAATGTGACGTTTGTAGCGCGGTAATGAGTGTGGCCGATCTACATCACAGCTACGGCGTAAGTCAGCGTTATTTTCCCGCGGTGACGTGACAATATTGTATTGAAATTTGGCGCCAAAATTAATTGTCAATCTACTACAATAAAAAGCCCGACTTCAGATTTTATCGTTGAAAGAAGAAAAACAATTAAAACTAAATGGAAACAACAGTGGGAAGAATCCATAAAAGTTAATGGTAAATGCGGAAAAGAAATTCTATTCAATTTTATGTCGTCTCAGAATTGGACATGGAACGAATATGATTTCGTCTCCTATATGTGACTTTTGTTCTGCCGACGAAGATCAATCATTAGATCACTTGTTTTTTTACTGTCAACATTTCGCAATCCAGCGATTAATATTTATTGATAAATTGATCAATATATATGATAAAATGGAGATCCCGCGCTCCATCCAGAATCTATTGATGAACCCAGAAACTTACAAACCCATTTCTGAGTACGTCATATCAACATTTCAAGATTTATAAGTTGTGATGACAATGGCTGTATAGGCTGAGTCCTTTTGCCTTTCCCTGAAAAGGGAAAAACAGAACCAAACAACCTACAATAAAAAGGTTGTTTTTAACGGCTGTATGGGCTTAGACTCTTTGCCTTTTCTATAAGGATAAATAAAAGAAAAAAAGAGATTTTTTAATTCGATTGTACTTTTTATGTGTGTTAATTATTGGAAGTTGTTATATATGTGCCTATTTTGATAAATGCGTGGTCTGCACAAGATAGTATTATATTTTTACCAAATTAGTTTGATGGTGAGGATTGTAACCATCAAATGACACTGGTAACCGTAATATTATAAATGTGAAAATAACTCTGTCTGTCTATCTGTCGCACTTTCACGCCAAAAGACATTGAAATTACAGGTTAAGAATGACATCTTAGTCCTTCAGAATGACAGCTCATAAGTGAAATCAGGGGTGTCTGAGGATAACGTGATATCCATAGTGCTGTTTATGTATATATTGTACATTCAATTTACTTTATAATTTATTGCATACTAGCTATTCCCGCGACTTCGTCCGCGTGGCATTTAACTTTATTTTTCTATTTTTTTTTCTAAAATAAAAGTAGCTTAAGTTACAACATTAGCTACCTGCCAAAAAAAGTCCCGTCAAATCGGTACAGCCGTTTCAGAGATTAGCCGGAACTAACAGATAGACAGACAGACAAAAATTGTAAAAAATGTTATTTTGGTGTATATATATCTACATATATTACACAAAATACAAATAATAAAATACAAGACAAACCTAATCTTACTAAGGTCCATAAATAGTGTGATTAAACGTTTCTTAAAGCAACTAATTGATGGACTTTCCTGTATCTGTACAGGTAGTTTGTTCCATAACTGAGCAGCACGAAATAAAAAGGAATTTCCTAATGCTATGTTTACATTCAGCCGCTTCCCCTGCCACTCGCGCTGCCGGAAATATTGCCGGGCGACAACTGAGCGAGAGGGCTGAATGTAAAAACACGCTGCCAGTCCTTTGACTCGCGCACGAAAAACCGACAATCGAGAGAGCGCCGGGCAGCGGGAGTGGCAGCGCCAATGGCATGAGACACTTCTCATGCCATTGGCGCTGCCACTCACACCCACTCGTGTTTACACTCTCGCGCTGCTCACTTCCGTGCTGGTGAGCACGGAACTGAGCGAGCAGAGAAGTGTCCCTGCCCACTCGGGCTGAGTGTAAATTGGGCATAAGAATTGAGACTTACCAAGTGGAAGTTTTAACATTTTGAAATGAAATGAAATGATATTTATTCAGTAGAAGAAAAAACTAAAACACACATTAAACAAAAAAAGAAGAAATAACAAACAGTGCGACAATTACAAAAAAACAGTACACAAATTACGTGTGTGTGTATGGATGTGTATGTCTGTCTAAGCATCTGGACGACCTCGGTGGTCCAGCGGTCTAATACACCGCTTTACGACCGATGGTCGCGGGTCGATTCCTCGCACGGCACAAACACTTGCATTCAAGAGTATGATTGTTTGTATTGGTCTGGGTGTTTTCTATGTATAATATGTATGTATTTACAAAAAAAAAATATCTATGTATTTGTATCAGTTATCTAGTACCCATAACACAAGCTTTAGCTAGCTTAACTTGAGTCTAGATGGCGCTGTGTGAATTGTCCTGGGATTATTATTATTATTATATTATTATATCTACCGAATAGGTCCGTGCTCAGCATAATGCTGCAGCGGCTGGAGCGCTGCAACGCTGTTTTTCAGCACCTGACTTTAAGACCTGGGGTGGTGTATTGCTGTGTTGTACACGATTTATGATATGATGTACTAAATATATAATAAATTGATATAAAATTATTGTAGAAATATATAGTAAAACTATTTATGACTGAAAAATGTACTTAATGGTAAGATGGTAGACAGTGAAGTGACATAATATAATTTTGTTTTTATATTTTTGATTATATAATATAAGAACATTTTAAATATATCAAAATAGTTTCTCAACATACCCGTATGTTGTAGAAATATGTAGTAAAACTATTTATGACTGGAAAAATGTACTTAATGGTAAGATGGTAGACAGTGAAGTGACATAATATAATTTTGTTTTTATATTTTTGATTATATAATATAAGAACATTTTAAATATATCAAAATAGTTTCTCAACATACCCGTATGTTGTAGAAATATGAAATAAAACTATTTATGATTGGAAAAATGTATTTAATGGTAAGATGGTAGACAGTGAAGTGACATAATATAATTTTGTTTTTATATTTTTGATTATATAATATAAGAACATTTTAAATATATCAAAATAGTTTCTCAACATACCCGTATGTTGTAGAAATATATAGTAAAACTATTTACCTCGACCTCGGTGGTCTAGTATGATTGCTTGTATCGGTCTGGGTATTTTATATGTATAATATGTATGTATTTACGAAAAAAAAAAAATATCTATGTACTTGTATCAGTTATCTAGTACCCGTAACACAAGCTTTAGCTAGACAATTAACTTGGGTCTTGATGGCGCTGTGTGAATTGTACTGAGATGATTATTATGACTGAAAAATGTATTTAATGGTAAGATGGTAGACAGTGACACTTCACTGTCTACCATCACGTCACTACGTAATATAATTTTGTTTTTATATTTTTGATTATAGAATAGAAAAAACCTTTAAATATAAATATCTAAATAGTTTTCTCAACAAAATTAAAATACATAAACACACATTTATAGTAAGTTAATATAGAGATAGTACACAAATGACAAGGTAGTAATAGATATTTTGGAGTGGTTTTGGCAAAGATGTCTTGATTTAGCAGGAGGTGGTAGGAATTGAAATCATTAAAGTGATCAGTACTTACAGTACTTTTTTAAAACTGCTAATGTTTTTCCTGGCATATATAATATTTTGAAAAAATGAAAATGAAAAAATGTTTATTTCTTTAAAACCAATTCAGTTACAGTAATATAGTGTTGGGATGACCTGGTAAGCATGGAAATGTCTGAGTTAGGTACAACCTGCTCTTCCATATACAATGTCATATGAGTTTGTTTTTTTTTACTATCTATCTATCTATATAGATCCAAATCACATAAAAAATGTAACTCGAACTAAGAACCCACTAAACTAGAAGTACATCAGATTTGATATGTAACACCATCAACATCCGGATGGCGGCGCGCGTGCGCGCTTATCTAACATCCGGGGAGGGTGCTATATCCGGCGGAAATTTGTTGCGTATCGTGTATCTGTCTGTATTACTGTAATATTATGTTATCTGTGGTATTACGTATCACAGAAACTTTAGTCGCGTTGGTAGGCATGTATATGTATGTACTAGCTTTTGCCCGTGGCTTCGCTCGCGTTATTTTATTTATTTATCGCGTTTAGGGGTGGAATTTATCAAAATCCTTTCTTAGCGGATGCCTACGTCATAGTAGCTTTATGCATGCAAAGTCTCAGCCCGATCGGTTTAAAATTGACAAATTTTCATCCCTTATTTTATCGCCTTGGAGGTAGAATTAATCAAAATCCTTTCTTAGCGGATGCCTACGTTATAACGTCTACCTGTTCCTTCCTAATCTTACCTTTATTTCAGTTATTATTATTCTTTGTAAAGTACCGATATAATATTGGTTAATTTTGTACCTCGTTGGATTGTGTCACTGGAGCCTGTGTTAATGTATTTGTAATTAAGGATTTCTGATTCCTGCGACACAAGCCTTATGCTTAGTGCAGGGATTGCTGTTAATTGTCTTGTCTACAACCATTGATGTAATGTGTACAAATAAATAAATAAATTATTACTTACAGTCATAGTAAAGGTTGCCGACTGCTGACGTCAGCTTGGGGGTGCCCTGTCCTGACAAGGAAGCCATTCTCTCGCCCTGCAACCAAATGCAATATTTAGAATTTCGCGTTCCTACAAAACTTACTAATATTATAAACGTGATAGCTTGTGAGTATGGATGGATGGGTAAATGGATGTTTCACGCAGAAACTACTGAACGGATTTTGATGAAACTTTACAATAATATATTCAAATTCAAATTCAAAATATCTTTATTCATGTCGGTCTATTACAGACTCTTATGATATGTCAAATCTACCGCCAGTTCGGAATGATTTCGAGATGAGAAGAACTGACAAGAAACTCAGCTCGTATTTTTTTTAATGTTGTACATATTTACAATAATACTATTTCATTTAAATTCAAATTTGGGAGAATAGAGTGACCACCAGCATATGCTATATAAAAAAAAATCAAAAAATGTAATCAGTGTTCGCAACCTGAACAGACCAGTCCCCACAAGCAGCACCCGTTCACGAGTATGACGGATTAATATCACATATAGGCTGTATAATAGTTATACACGCAATCTCACCTAACCGTATAGGGGTTGGGGGTGTGAAATTAAAAGCAAGGGTTCTTAACCCTTCATAAGATGCGAGTGGAGTTTTCGCTATATCCCCGCTAGATGATTTAATAATGAGTGCGTAGCGATATCTATGTTGATTATCGCATGCCTCTTACTTGTTATACTGTAATTATTTATATAAAAAAAACATCTATTAAAAAGAGCAACACACAAGTTTCTTGCTCGTTCTTCTTGTGATGAATCTGCATTCCGAATGAGTGGTAGAATCAAAATATGACTATTCAAAAGTGCTTGTAATGAGTTTATTTGAATAAAGATTATTTCTAATTCTATTTCTATGCTTTCATACAGGCGAAACCGAGGGAATAGCTGTATTCACTAATAAATAATAAAAAATAGGTAAATTTCATAACTAACGACACAATGTTCAAATGTTGTATCTGTGGTATTATCATTACTTCCTTACTAATATTATTTATTATAAAAAAAAATACATAAATGTGAAAGTCACTTTATCTGTCTGTCTGTCTCGTTTTCACGTCAAAATTACCAAACCGATTTAAATGAAATTTGGTACACATGTAGTCTAGACCCTGAGAAAGGACATAGGACTACTTTTGAATGCGAAAAAAGGGTTGTAAGAGGTTGAAAGTGGGGATGAAAGATGGTATGGAAGAATCGTTTTTATGCTGACCTCGGGTAGACTATCACAGAATAGAAGTTATCGATGGCAAATTCTTCCATTATTATCTCAATGATTTTTTTTCTGCTGAAGTTTTTTATTACGATTTTTTTAAACATTGAATGTATTCAAACGTACGTAATTTACGTACGTACGTAAACAGGGGCGGATCTACTGAAGGTCTTTTTGGGCTGCAGCCCAGGACCCCGAGTATACAAAGGGCCCAAGGACAAAAGGGCAGTCTCCACTGATATATTTACTATATTTTTTTATATTATTCTAAACATCGTGTTTAGAATAATATAAAAAAATATATAGACTTTTAAAAAACCTGTCATAAGGTTGGCAACCCTGAGATCAATCAACCCATGCAAGTGCGCGTCTATCAAAGGAACACGGAATTTCTGTATTTTTTTTAGTTGCGTAATATAATTAGGTACGATAGGTAGGCCCTTAAGTATATATAGCCCAGGGCCCCACAAATTCACGATCCTCCCCTGGACGTAAGTCCATCAATCATTATCATATAAGCCGGCAAGGTTCAATAATAAAATTCAATTAGAATAGACTGGTATTTATAATAATATAATAATTATTACACATTTTCAACACACTTGCTCACAAAGTGGATTTAATTTCACCGGTATACAATATATAAAGCAGCTCATAAAAAGCGCGTGATATAAACGCAAATACTGAAGTTATATTCCAAAACCGCAATATTTGCTATTTTTTTATCAAATTTCAAAGCAACTACAGCGCGGCTTGAGCCAGTAGTCAGCTCGCTTATTTAAAAAAGTAAAACGGCGGGAAAGCAACACAGTTTTATAGTTGAGTTTATTTAAAATCAAGTGTGTTGAAAAACGTCGTACGATATACGTGTGTATATAACACACTCGGCTTTATTACAGCCTAGTCTTAGACTTGGGCTGAAATTCTGCCTCGTTGTGTATATAACACACTCGGCTTTATTACAGCCTAGTCTTAGACTTGGGCTGAAATTCTGCCTCGTGTGTTATAACTATCATAACGCACTTATATCGTAATACACTATAGTTACATCACAACATTAATTAATATAAGTACTTATTTCAAATTCAAATACAAATTAAAACATGCAGCAGGTATTTATTAATCGTTTTTAATCTATAAGAGACTAGAAAATGAAATAAAAACTGACATGCACTGTTAGTGAACAAAGAGAACTTAAAACAAAATGGCGGCAGATCGGAAAAAAATGGCGGCACAATATGGCGGTTAAAAATGCTCAGAATATGAACGAACCAACTGGATATGCTCAGCAATTTGCTTGCAGTACGAAAAAAAGCCGTCCAGTGTCAGCTTTGACATTATTGGCTAACTTCTAGTCTAGTCTGGAAACAGAAAAAGAATAATGTTAATTTATATGAACAGAAATTTTCGTACGATTTTTGTTTTCAGAACGGCTACGCTTTTTTTTTTCTTTAGTCAATAGTGAAAAGAAGTTAAGGAACACCGCGCATGTCTACTGCGCATGCGCGTAATAATCCATACTAGTCGATAGGTCAAAAGGTCAAATTACTGGTCAGTGATTCCAAATTTGAAAATGTGATGTGAGAAATAAAAAGGAAAAAACATCTAAAATCGCTACGTTCTAAAAACAAAAAGTGAGTCATAGACATCGAGGTATACTGACCTTATCAGATGCGCCTTAGGATGTAATTAAAAAGTAGATACAATTAATTAAATAACCTAATTTTTTATTAAACACTACTTGTAAGCTATGTTTTTGGTTGAGAAACAAATTAATATATGTCGGATTGGGTCGTAAATGAAATTATATATGAATGAACAATGCTCGCGTAATTTTGAATGTTTATATATGTTTTTCATATATAACCAAAATATATTTTAAGGGTATACAGTTAATTTTCAGCTCTTTCAAGCTGGGTGCGTCTCCAAATACCGTTGGAGCCTTACTGAAAATTTCAGGGAGGTGCTCTGGGGCTGCAGTTGGCGCGTGCGCTGTTTAAAGGTCGGAGGTAAAAGGGGGTGGAATTTAGGCCATGGGGGGGCTGGTCAATAAATGGAAACGGGTCAACCCCATTTGGCGAGGATTTGCAGAGTTATTGCATGTATTGTGGCTTTGGAAACTATGTCGTTTGAGTCTTATTTAAATGATGATTAGGGTCTATGGTCCAACTATAGTCACTATTTCTCGTTTTAGAGGGTTGTGGCGCAGTGGTTTCCTAAATGACTTACACTGCAAAGGTTGTCAGTTCGAATCTGGCTGATATAACAATATATATATGCCCATTTAACTTCAATAAACAAATTACGATATAACTATATTATTAACTTAAAACTAAAAACCTTAAAAAATATAATATATTGACGACCTCGGTGGTCTAGCGGTCTAGCACACCGCTTTACGACCGATGGTCGCGGGTTCGATTCCTCGCACGGCACAAACAATTTGAATTCATGATTGTTTGTATCGGTCTGGATGTTTTCTATGTATAATATGTATGTATTTACAAAAAAAATATCTATGTATTTGTATCAGTTGTCTAGTACCCATAACACGCTTTAGCTAGCTTAACTTGGGACTAGATGGCGCTGTGTGAATTGCCCTGAGATTATTATTATTATTATTAGAAGGAGTCCGTAAACTGTTAGTTGGAAGTGGTGATACATGAATAATAATGAATTAGACTACAAATTAAATAGTTTAGAGAATACGACAAAAAATTATGCAAAAAAAAAATATTATTTTGCATCTAATTTGGTGTGATTTTTGTACTTCAGTGATTTATATTATTTTGTTTAATTCCACTACAATTAGCATGTTTGTGGTCAAAAGTTCATAAGTAAGAAATCATAATCAAAAAATATCAAATCAAAAGTTACTTATTCATGTAGGACATTTTAGCCGCTTATGAACGTCAAATTTTTGTATTAATATTTTTTTTCCCTACCATCCAGTTCAGTATACTGAATTGGATGGTAGGTAGCTTGGTAGAGGCAGATTTTATACAAATCAAATTCAAAATATCTTAATTCATGTAGGTCTATTACAGACTCTTATGATATGTCAGATCTGCTGTCCTTGTATAAAAAATTCTATACAAATTTCCCTATTTTATTTTACCCTCTTAAAGGTAATGTTTTACAGTTTGATTGTCATATCATTATATAGTATAAAAAGTCGCTGTCGCTGTCTATCTGTTCCTATGTATGCCTAAATCTTTAAAATTACGCAACGGAGTTTGAACGGTTTTATTTAGTAGATAGAGTGATTCAAGAGGGTTTATATATATAATAAATGTATACCCGTGCCATGCCGGGGCAAGTAGCTAGTTTATTTATATTTGACACACATCCCAAAAAGTTCTAAGCTTCTAGCTTCAAAATCAACCATACTTACATAAAACCTTTCATCCCCCTTTCAGCACCTTACAACCCTTTTTCGCATTAAAAAATAGACTAAGTCCTTTCTCAGTATCTAGACTATCTGTGTACCAAATTTCACATTAATGACATGAAATAGTATTATTGTAAATATGTACAACATTAAAAAAAAAATACGAGCTGAGTTTCTTGTCAGTTCTTCTCATCTCGAAATCATTCCGAACTGACGGTAGATTTGACATATCATAAGAGTCTGTAATAGACCTACATGAATAAAGATATTTTGAATTTGAATTTCATTTAAGTCAATTCAGTCATTTTGGCGTGAAAGCAAGACAGACAGACAGAGTTACTTTCGCATTTATAATATTAGTACATAAATCGAATTCCCCCAACTGTGAAACATGCAATACTATAGAAGATCTGCATCACATATTAATGGAGTGTGTCCGAGACGCTGTTAAAAGGGAATTGTTTTTGAAAAAATTTGGACTGAATCGGCTTGATGTTGGTATGTACCACGGTGTACTATCTGATCCTGTATCATCGCCAGCAAAATTTTTATTTTCATTGTGCAGTAGAAGATAAGATTAGTAATAAGATACGATGGGACTGGCATTATCATGTTATGATAAAAGTCCCTAAATAAATGTAAGAATATAAAAAAAAAATATTAGTAAAGATTGAAGTTATTAACATTAAATAACATCTATTACAGACAGAACCTGGGACGAATCTATTACAAGAACATCTACAAGCCACATCATCGATCCGGGCCAGAGGGGCGTGCTCGTGTGCGTCACGCCCCAACCCCAACAGTAGGGGTGGGTGGTGGTCCACAAACATTTACCCCTATTAAGGGCTGTTAGCAAATCTGTGAGGTAAAGTTTGTACTGATTCTCCCATTTTGTGATGAAAAGGGCAAATGTCTGCTTAGTAAATTCGATCTGTTACCTTCCTTTTAAGAATAAAAAAGAATAATTTTCATTTAAAATAAATTTTTATTTATGAAAAAAATCATAGACTCTAGAGATTTTTTTTTATTGTTTTGTTTTAGGATTACTTTATCAAATATTACTCGAGAGTATTTATTTCATAACGTTATATATAAAATTCTCGTGTCACAATGTTAGTTACCATACTCCTCGTTCGTTAAAAATAAAAAATAAATCATAAAAATCGGTCAAGTCGTTAGCTTGACCGATTTTTATGAAATTTTATATGCATAATAAATACGTCTAAGAATCAACTACTATCTATGTTTCATACCCCTAAGTGATAAGGATTGTTCACCCTTAACATTTATTTTTAATTTTCCAGAGAATATTTTGTAATTTTATTTTTATAATCAGGTATTTAAAATACATACAATCAGAAATTTACACCCTTCTACCATCAACCCCTATTTTTTAATAGCGATTTTAATTTATATGACTGTCTGTGCAGTGTTATATATAAAATTCTCGTGTCCACAATGTTAGTTACCATACTCCTCGCAACGGCTTGACCGATTTTTATGAAATTTTATATACATATTGCGTAGGTCTGAGAATCGGTTACTATCTATTTTCCACCGGTAACATTTTTTTTTATTTTTGGACAAATATTATAAATTTTCACCCTTCTATCACCAATCTCTATTTTTTAATAGCGATTTTAATTTATATGGCAAAACAAAGTTTGCGGGGTCAGCTGGTTGTACTATATTTTTTTTACCTCAAAACAAAATACCATACAACATAGTACTGTGGAAATAGCTAATGTAAATAAGTTTAGCCGTTGCCACGTCTGTTAACTGTCTAATTCTTCTTACCGCATAGACGGCAGAACTACATCGACTAGCCAATTTGGAAATATGGGTACCCCATTGCAACTTAAAGTCTAATGATACCTAGAAATACAGTATCGTCAACAAAATTTATAGAATAGAATAGAATAGAAAATCATTTATTCAAATAAACTTAACTTAAGCACTTTTAAATAGTCAACATTTTTTTAAATCTACCGCTTATTCGGAAAGCTGTCTCATCACAAGAAGAATAAGCAAGAAACTTGTGTGTTGCTCTTTTAAACAATGTAAGTTCACATTTTACAAGTCGAAACGTGTGAATACAAACTACCAACCAGCACTAATGTATTTAGGCATAAATATAAAAACACAATAAGATTAAATCAGTCGTAGTGATAAGATATGGGTATTAATACAGTATTTATTTTGGAAAAGAGGGCCATTCCATTTATGGTATGGGTTCCAGAGAGCCATTGCCAGAGTGCTTTAACTACGGATTTTACTGCAGTTTCCAGCAATAGATAGAGTGATTCAAGAAGAAGGTTTATATGTATATTATATATTGCTCTTATATGTGTACATTTTCTAAGTTATAATTGTCTGTCTCTTTTTTTCGTTAGTCTCTATTTCCTATATTTTATTACATTCTCTCTATCTTTTCACTTTTTCATTGTCAGACTATGTTATATAATATGTATATAGTATATTTTATTTGAAGATTGATATATATTATATGTATTTGTGTATGTATACGCATGTGTTTACATGTATTTACTTTTACATACTTACATCACAGAAGACCGAAGAGCTGGCAGCTACCTCGGACAAAGAATTAGTCTAGCCATTCAAAGAGGGAACGCTGCCAGTATCTTCGGAACTTTGCCTAAAGGGACCCCTTTTAATAATATATTTTAGTCATCATATTATATTTTTTAAGCTTTTTAATTTTAGGTTCTTAGTTGTACAATTAGGTTATGTAAATTTACTTTTAGTATATGTATATAATTTTTTTTGACCTATTGTTTTTCTTATTGATTACTTTTGCATCGCCTACAGTTTCTCTGCACAACCTGTGGTTGACTGGTAGAAAATGCCGTAAGGCGTTAAGTCCGCCATATGTACTTTTACCTTGGTATTTTGTGCATTGAAGTTGTATAAATAAAAAAAAATTATAATACATGCGCGTTATAGTATAGTACAAACCGAGAAATTAAAATATTTGTAATACATCCGTGCGAAGCCGGAGTAATATGTAAATACTAGCTGACCCGCGCCACTTCGTCTGCATCACACTATATCGCCTATATCGCTATATATCGCCCAATTTACATAATATATTTTTAAATTATAACCTATGTGTTATTATAATGTATAAGCTATGTTACTGTAAAGTTTCATCAAAATCCGTTCAGTAGTTTTTGCGTGAAAGAGTAACAAACATCCATCTATACTGACAAACTTTCACGTTAGCTAATTAATATTTGCAACCAACAGAAATACGTACTGGAAAATCCAATTTGATTGCGAAGGTCGTAACTATAAATGTAACAGATAAGCTTTATCAGTTAAAAGCTATGATATTTATAAAGCTTTACAGATTGCATATTGGCTTATCATGAGCTCGGAAGTACAGAGTAATAACGGAGCACAGATATTCGAGTGCCTGTATTATTTTTTTTATGTAAAATTAAGCTACAGATTGGGCCGATATCCCAGCTCTATTCCCTGATGATGCCTCGTTCAGAGGCGAAACACGTATCGCAATGTGAGTGAGAATGAGAGAAAAACATATTACGATGACCACAAATGAATAGGATAAGGAAGACACAGATGATGATGATGATGATGAAGTGTCCCTAATCTAAATATATATAACTCAAAGGTGATTGACATAGTGATCTATCAGCGCACAGCCCAAACCACTGGACGGATCGGGCTGAAATTTGGCATACAGGTAGATGTTATGACGTCATAGGCATCGGCTAAGAAAGGATTTTAATTAATTCTACCCCCAAGGCGATAAAATAGGGGATGAAAGTTTGTATGAAAATTTGTCAATTTTAAACCTATCGGGCTGAGACTTTGCATGCATAAAGCTACTATGACGTAGGCTTCCTCTAAGAAAGGATTTTGATAAATTCTACCTCCAAGGGGATAAAAAAGGGAATGAAAGTTTGTATGAAAATTTGTCAATTTTAAACCGATCGGGCTGAGACTTTGCATGCCTAAAGCTACTATAACGTAGGCACTCTCTAAGCCTTTCTTAGAGAGTGCCTTTGTGCCTTTTTGATAAATTCCACCCCTATGCGGATAAATTAACGCAAGCGAAGCCGCGGGCAAAATGTGTATATCTATATGAATAAAGATATTTATATCTTTTTTTAATGATTTCACGTAACATAAATGTAGAGACTCCACTAACATTAATCTATGCACCTAAGTGAAACACAAATCCGGTAGCCAGAGCCATATTCAGTTTAGAGAGCGCACGGCATAAGGACTTTATGGTGAGTACATAATTGTAATAATAGTGTAGGATATATACACGGCTGGTATGCCAGTGAGTACATAATTGTAATAATAGTGTAAGATATATACACGGCTGGTATGCCAGTGAGTACATAATTGTAATAATAGTGTAAGATATATACACGGCTGGTATGCCAGTGAGTACATAATTGTAATAATAGTGTAAGATATAATCACGGCTGTTATGCAAAATGGGATAGTCAGAAGCATTGTAGACGTGTACAGCGGGGTCTGTCAAAAACGGCACTGAATGTTGGACCTATTTGTGCTGCTATTGGTAACCACGACGATGATGGTTTCATAGTGGTAGGTACAAAAGAAGGCGCATCAATAGGAACCATTGTGGCACTGCACCACTTCCAGCTGCGTGCTGCTACACCGACCACGGCAATACCTGTTCCGTCTGCACCATGCCAAGGAGAAGGATATTGTCATCTACATACGGTCCAGGAGTAACCTGACATTGAGGGTGACGCAGCTGGAGACGAGTCAGAACCCGAGTTTCGAAGTGTTTGTAGCCCGGGTCACTACCAACATGCTGCCCACTTTCGTGAAGTCGTGAGGTTACCACACTGAATTTTTGTGGTCTCACACATGCTTATTGTATCGGAATTAACCAAAATAATAGAAATCCATGAAGCTGTTACGATGTGTCCAGGGGCGATACTAATAAAATCTAGGTTAATATGATTTGTTAACGATGTTTCCATCACCGGAGTGTCAGAAATATATTAACGTCTATAGATATTAAAGAAAGTAACTATTTCAGTATTTTAATTCGTTTGTTTAATTGTTTATTGATATGACGACCTCGGTGCTCTAGTGGTCTAGTATACCGCTTTACGACCGATGGTCGCGGGTTCGATAACTCGCACGGTGCAAACATTTGTATTCATGAGTATGACTGTTCGTATCGTTCTGGGTGTTTTCTATGTATAATATGTATGTATTTACAAAAACAAAATCTATGTACATGTATCTAATACCCATAACACAAGCTTTAGCTAGCTTAACTTGGGTATAGATGGCGCTGTGTGAATTGTCCTGAGATTATTATTATTAATTTGTTCATATTCTCGAAAATTTAGGGTATATATAAAGTTTTGTCAAAAATAATTTTTTTTTGGGTGAGTCTTATCAGTTAGGGCAGTTTCTGATCTGTATGTTGATTATCGCATGCCTCTTACTTGTTATACTGTAATTATTTATATAAAAAAGACATCTATTCAAAAGAGCAACAAACAAGTTTCTTGCTCATTCTTCTTGTGATGAATCTGCATTCCGAGTGAGTGGTAGAATCAAAATATGACTATTCAAAAGTGCTTGTAATGAGTTTATTTGAATAAAGATTATTTCTATTTCTATTTCTGAGAAGAATGGCAACACTGTGACACGAGAATTATTATCTATCTACTTATATAGATGGATTCCTTTGTCACAACAATGTAGAGTACGACAGAGTGAGACGGCATGACACAGTTAGAGCGAGATAGAACGGGTCGAGTATTGATCGCGACTGTCTATGTACTGTCTCTATGTACTTAAGTACATTATGTACAGGGTTGCCAGCTATACTTCATAATAACGTATCCTACTTTACTTTTGGTAACTGTACTTTATACTTTTACACACACTGCAAAAATACTTCATTTTAAAGACAAACTTGCTGTCCCCAAGTATCGTTTAGAAAAAGTCAATAGGTCTTTTATGGGAATAGGTATAAAAATTTACAATAAGATACCAAAGGATATATTGATTTTACCCTTAAATAAATTCAAAACATCTGTTAAATCATATTTACTTACGAGCGTGCATGGCAATAGTTGTTCATGCACCGGATTTTCATTTAATGTTAGACATAGACACCTATATAAATACCTATACATTGTAAATAAGTAATTAATTGAGTTTCTTGCCAGTTCTTCTCAATTGGATCTATATAACGTACTGGGCGGTAGGGAAAAAAATTATAATGTAAAACTTGACGTTCATAAGCTGCTAAAATGTCCTACATGAATAAATGATATTTTGAATTTGAATTTGAATTTGAATGTTATGTACCCATCACAGTGAAGGTTTAAACCTTCACTGTGATGGGTACTGAACGATTTATAATTACTGAACGAAATGTTAGATGTCAATTGTGAGTTGTGTGTGTGACATATGTCACAGCTCTAGTGTTACACACACAAAAATACGTTTTTAAAGCAATAAAAAATATGGATTTTGAAAAATACTTATTTTTCTAATACTTAATTTTTTTTTATTCATAAAAGGTTATGCGTTTTTTTTTTCAGAAAAAGTTGGCAACCCTAATTATGTACAACTCTCGTATACGTACTGAAACTTTCAGGTTCCAATCTATAAGCTTTTATTGAGATTTCATGCACGCTTTAGACATTTCAGAAGTTTAATATGAAAGTTTTATTTTTATTTATATGGTTTAGTACTGGATGCTTCGATTGGTAGCGGGTTCGATTCGGACGATTCTAACTGGCCGGAAAAAATTATAATATAAAAAATTTTACGTTCATCATCGTCATCATCGCAGCCCGGAAGACGTCCACCGCTGGACATAGGCCTCCCCCAAAGATCTCCACGATGATCGGTCCTGCGCTGCTCGCGTCCAATGCCTTCCAGCGATCTTGACCAGATCGTCGGTCCACCTTCCACATTTAACGTTTATAAGCGGCTAAAATGTCCTACATGAATAAATGATTTTTGAATTTGAATTCCTTGCACGGTGCAAATGCATTCATGAGTATGATTGTTTGTATCGGTCTGGGTGTTTTTTCTCCCAAACTAAGCCGAACATGACACAAGTCATGTTATGGGATACAAACCAACTGATATAAATACTTAGATACATTTTTATGTAAATACTAGCTTTTGCCCGCGGCTTCGCTCGCGTTAATTTATGCCCTTAGAGGTGGAATTTATAAAAATCCTTAGGGGATGCCTACGTCATAGTAGCTTTATGCATGCAAAATCTCAGCCCGATCGGTTTAAAATTGACAAAGTTTCATACAAACTTTCATCCCCTATTTTATCCCCTTGGGGGTAGAATTAATCAAAATCCTATCTTAGCGGATGCCTACGTCATAACATCTACCTGCATGCCAAATTTCAGCCCGATCCGTCCAGTGATTTAGGCAGGTGACTGACGTAGAGTCACCTTTGAGTTACATATATTTAGATGTATATAATATAGGTACATAGAAAACCTATACAAAGACACATATAAACAAACATACTCATTAAGGGGGACGGGGATTGTAAGTAATGTGGACTGATGATCTTATTGCTAGCAATGTACCATGTCAGGTTGACCTCCATGCGGTTTCCCCTGGAAACCATCTTGATAAATTCTTGGTGAACTTGTCACAATGAGCTAACTGACCTGAACATGAGTTCATCTTAACATCCTCCACTGGTGCCCCGCCAGCGTAAACCGTTACCGCAGGCCTACCAATCCATTATCATCCATAAAAAAAATACTATTAATAGAAACGTTTGCACAAGGAATCGAACCCGCGACCATCGGCAGTAAAGCGGTGTGGTAATTCGCTAAACCACCGAGGTTAGGAAGTTTATTAAATGCGTATACGTATATATGTACAAAGAAATATGTAGCAAGTACGGCCTACGGCGTAGAATGAATGCTACGAAATGCTACGAATCACTTCTACAAGTAACTTTTCAATGCGTAGCACTACACTTTCAAATTGAAATTAAAAAACCATTTAATCATGTACGACATTTTAGACGCATGGACGACCTCAGTGGTCTAGCGGTGTAGTACACCACTTTACGACAGATGGTCGCGGGTTCGATTCCTCGTACGGCACAAACATTTGTATTCATGAGTATGATTGTTTGTAACAGTTTGGATGTTTTATATGTATAATATGTATGTATTTACAAAAAATATATATATATGTATTTGTATCAGTTATCTAGTACCCATAACACAAGCTTTAGCTACCTTAACTTGGGTCTAGATGACGCTGTGTGAATTGTCCTGAGATTATTATTATTATTATTATGAACGTCAAATTTTTTATATTACAATTTTTTCCCTACCATCCAGTTCAGTATATAGATCCAATTGAGAAGAACTAGCAAGAAACTCAATTGAATATTTATTTTAAAAAAGCCAGTTTATTTACAATGATATGGTAACACGCCACTACACTATATGGTTGTAGCCCACTCATGCTCAAGTATCTGCTTTGGAAAGTTTACACTCTATCCTGAGAAGATAAAAACCATCGCTCCTAAGAATATCCTTCAATTCTTGTCCCTGACGGATCTAGGTAGCGAACTCTGAAAAAGGGCGAGCACAATAGATCTATGTAGGTCGCAGTGCTGCATAGATCTATTCTACTTCTGATAGACGTTTGACTGATCTGCAGATGCTGCCAAACTGAAGAGGAAACGCCACTACACATCCTATGTGGTTGTAGCCCACTCATGCATAAACGAGATAAAAACCATCGCTCCTAAGAATATCCTTCAATTCTTGTCCCTGACGGGTCTAGCGGACTTTGAAAAAGGGCGAGCACAATAGATCTATGTAGGTCGCAGTGCTGCATAGATCTATTCTACTTCTGATAGACGTTTGACTGATCTGCAGATTCTGCCAAACTGAAGAGGAAACGCCACTACACATCCTATGTGGTTGTAGCTCACTCATGCATAAACGAAATTAAACCGATCGGGCTGAGACTTTGCATACAAAAAGCTACTATGACGTAGGCTTCCCTTAAGAAAGGATTTTGATAAATTCCACCCCTAAGGGGATAAATTAACGCGAGCGAAGCGGAGGGCAAAAGCTAGCAGAGTATAAATTTATTACAATTATAAATTAAAATTGTTTAACTTACATTTTTAAACTAGCTATATTATATATATAAACCTTCCTCATGAATCACTCTATCTATTAAAAAAACAGCTTCAAAATCGGTTGCGTAGTTTTAAAGATTTAAGCATACATAGGGACGGACAGACAGCGACAGCGACTTTGTTTTATACTATATAGTGATGATGAATAAGTTATTGACGCTATCTGTGGTAGGTGATAACGATATGTTATCTTATCTCATGACAATTCACACAGCGCCATCTAGTTCCACACTAATCAGAGCTTGTGTTACGGGTACTAGACAACTGATATAAATACTTACATACCCTTTTTATAAATACATACATAATATAGAAAGAAATCACCACAGATAATAATAATAAACTCTCAGAACAATTCACATAGCGCCATCTAGACCCAAGTTAAGTTAGCTAAAGCTTGTGTTATGGGCACTAGACAACTGATATAAATACATAGATTAAAAAATATATATATAATAAACACATACATATTATACATAGAAAACACCCAGACTGTCTGTCTGTACCGTGCGTAGAATCGAACCCGCGACTATCAGTAGTAGGCCGATGTGCTAAACCACTGAACCACCGAGGCCGGCAGACAATATAAGATAACAAAAGATAACTTAAGATAAGATTACTATCTTTTATTATTACCAAGCATTCAATTAATGAATATGAATATAGGATACCTCTTTTGTATATCATATGAATCATCTATACATCTATACATATAAATAAAACTGGAGTGTCTGTTTGTAATATTGAAATAACCGTTTTTTACTACATGCATATGAATGTATATACGTTACATATACCAAAATAACATTTTTTTATAATTTTTGCCTGTCTATTTGTTCCGGCTAATCTCTGAAATAGCTAGACCGATTTTGACGGGACTTTTTTTGGTAGGTAGCTGATATAGTAAGGAGTGACGACCTCGGTGGTCTAGCGGTCAAGCACACCGCTTTACGACCGATGGTCGCGGGTTCGATTCCTCGCACGGCACAAACATTTGTATTCATGAGTATGATTATTTGTATCGGTCTGGGTGTTTTCTATGTAAAATATGTATGTATTTACAAAAAAAATAATATCTATGTATATATCAGTTATCTAGTACCCATAACACAAGCTCTAGCTAGCTTAACTTGGGTCTAGATGGCGCTGTGTGAATTGTCCTGAGATTATTATTATTATTATTACATATATATATATATATATATATTTATTATATCTCCCTTTTTACGGGGGTAATATATTCAAACACATTCAAATATATTATTATTATTATTAACTTAGGCTACTTTAATTTGGGAAAATAAAGTTAAATTCCACGCGGACCAAGTCTCAGGAACAGCTAGTAGATATATATAATTGGCGTCCATAGGCTACGGTAACCATTTACCATCAGATGGGCCGTATGCCTGTTTGCCACCATCGTAGAATAGAAAAAAAAGGAATTATTATAATTATTATTTTATATCCTAACATACATACCTACTCATTTATAATATTAAATGCGAATGTAGGTAACTCTGTTCATTTGTCTGTTGCTCTTGCACGCCAAAACTAGAGAACATATTTAAATAAATTTTGTATCAAATTTTATTTAAATCGGTTTCTAGTTATATATATAGTCTGATAGTTTAAACTCTGAGAGAGGACTTAGGCAACCTTTTAATGCGAAAGGAACCCCTCTTTCGTATTAAAAAGTAGCCTATGTTCTGAAGGGTAGAAGAGGAGATGAAGGGATGTACGGAAGTATCGTCATTTTTAAAGCTAGAAGTTTGAAAAATATTTTTTTAGTTGATTAAATATAAATAAATATCGCATTAAAGGTTTGTAAAAAAATACCCTTAAAATAAATAGGGGATGAAAGTTTGTATGGAAATTCGTCATTTTTGAAGCTAGAACAATGTCATGCATAATTTATTTATAAAATAACTAGCTGTCCCGGCAAGCGTTGTTTTGCCTTAAAATAAAAAAAAAATTAGGGGTGGACTACCCCAAACATTTAGGGGGATGAAAAATAGATGTTGGCCGATTCTCAGACCTACTCAATACGCTCACAAAATTTCATGAGAATCGGTCAAGCCGTTTCGGAGGAGTATGGGAACGAAAACTGTGACACGAGAATTTTATATATAAGATTAAAAATGCTACCCAAGGTCATCATTCCACGCGGGTAAATTCACGGGCATTGCTAGTATACCAAGGAAGACATCAAAAAATATCGAAATACTTTAATTACGATTTAATGTTATTAATATTCTGCATTTAGTATTCAATGATATGTTTAAGAATTAACAATAACAAAAAAACATTAGAAATATATATTCATTAATCACGATTCAAAGACAATTTTATACCTTAAAAATACAAAGAAAATATCATACAAGTTAATTCTTACTCTATTTAATCATAAAAAAAAATGGCGGGATTCGTGTAGGTATTATTATAAAAAAAAATTCCAAAAAAATACAAAGGAATAATCTTACAAGTGAGTTCCTGCTCTATTTATCATAAAAAAAAAAATATGGCGATCGTGCAGATATTATTATTATATTTATTTCATTTTCCTTTACTTATCAGAGCCCGTCCTTATCATACCACACTGATATCACGATAATAAAAAGTATTTAGGTGAATCTAGACTTAAAACAGATAATTAAAACGTCATCTTGTCTAACAAATACAGCCATAGTCGACGCCGCCATACTTACTTTTAATAAACGCGAAGGAATTTTGAAAAAAGAATACGCTTCTTTCCACAGATGGCGGGAAAATTGTTAACCCTCGCGTTGGGCGTGGTCTTACTTGCATTTGCGTCATGCGATACCCTCGAATTAGAGGAAAGTCTGCCCGAGGAGCAGCCAATGGAGACTCAAGTGCAAACAATTGAAAAGAGGCGACTAGAGACGCCCGAAGTCGTTTTGCAGTTGAAATACGATGGCGGGGAACTGAATAGGATATATCTCGCTCAGTTCAGAAAGGGGATGAATACTTGGACACCCTCAGTGCCCGCTCGCAAGAACCTCTGTGCGGACCTGTGCCACGCAGGTTAATTCGGATTTTTTTTTCTTTTGTTCGTTTTTTTTTTGGTGAAGGAAATGTCATATGCAGCCATGTTTGTGACTATAGTGCTATATATGTGCTTGTGTAAAATGTAATAAATTGATATTTGATATGTTCTTACGATGTTAAGACGATTTTCGGATATTATTTCAACGGTAAGTTGTTTGTTTCTATAATATTTGTGTCTCAAAATTATAAAAATTAAGTACCAACATAAATGAATTAATATTTAATAGTGTTTATTAAATAATAATTTCTTAACTGTGCGGGCGGAAAAATAATTATGTGTCTGTATCAAGAGGAACAAACAAAAATTTTTATTTACTTTTTATTTATTTATTTATTTATTATTTCTTCTGGGTAATCGCGCTACATCCTATGTCTTACCATCATTTACCATCAGATGAGGTAAAACCAAGCGCAAACCCATTATTAATAAAAAAAATTTCCTTTCAAATTAATCGTGTAATTCAATTTCAAAAATAAATTATTCATATATATTTTAGCCGCTTATGAACGTATTTTTTTTATATTATAATTTTTTTTCCCTACCGTCGTAATTATAAATAACAAATCTAATACGCGACGTTGTTTTAAAATTCACTGTCCTTCTTTTCTTTTCTTTTACAATTATGTTAAATTATAATATTTTTTGTTATAAATATACCAATAATTATTGTTTTGTGGTTTATAGGTTGCAATATCACAAAACATGTTTTTATATTTAGTGAAATCACATGTTTGGGTTTTATGTTGAGAATAGAATAGAATAGAATAGAAAATCATTTATTCAAATAAACTTAATTTAAGCACTTTTGAATAGTCAACAATTTTTTTTTAATCTACCGCTTATTCGGAAAGCTGTCTCATCACAAGAAGAATAAGCAAGAAACTTGTGTGTTGCTCTTTTAAACAATCCTTGTAAGTTCACATTTTACAAGTCAAAACGTGTGAATACAAACTACCAACTAGCACTAATTTATTTAGGCTCAAATATAAAAACACAATAAGATTAAATCAGTCGTAGTGATAATAAAAGTAGTTGAGAAAAAAATATAAAAAAGAATCAGTTAATGATTTACCAATTATCGGACAATAAATAAAACAAAAACTTTAGTATAGTTAATATCTACAGCAGATTACTTTATTGGGAGATTTTTCCTTCTAAGTTAAGTCCTTCTTAGTTTTAGAGGGATTTTATGTATTTCAGGAAAAAAGCTACAATTATATATATTTTATATCTAGTAATGAAATATTTAAAAAAAATCTAATCTCGTAAAGTGAGCAGAATCTGTGCTATATACAAACTAGATTATATCTGATAGAAATATATAAATATATACATGAAATGTATAACATATACCTACAAAGAAAAACAAAAAAGAAATGTAAAATAATATCAAGGAGTTCTCCATTAAAAATAGAAATAGAAATAATATTTCTATTTCTTTATTCAAATAAACTCAATATAAGAACATTTGAATAGTTACATGTTTGATTCTACCACTCATTCGGAACGCAGACTCAGCACAAGAAGAATGAGCAAGAAACTTGTGTGTTGCTCTTTTGAATAGATGTTATCTCTCTCTCTATATATATATATATATATATATATATATATATATATATATATATATATATATATAAATGAATTGCTGTTCGTTAGTCTCACTAGAACTCAAGAATGGCTGAACCGATTTGGCTAATTTTAGTCTTGAAATATTCGTGGAAGTCAAGGTTTAAACGGTGTTAAAATATGGAAACATTGCGAGGAAAATAGTAAAAACAACAATTTCTTTTTCCCATACAAACTGCTCGTACCTGTCAAATAGGTTGTGTTCAGAAATTTATTGTGTAACTGAACTTTGACATGTTATTTAATACTGAGACATAACGAAGTTCGCGAGGTCAGCTAGTATTTTATATATAGAAACACAAAAACGAAATTTGAAATAATATCAAAGAGTTCTTAATTAAAACTATGATTATTAGAAATAGAAATAATCTTTATTCAAATAAATTCATTACAAGCACTTTTGAATAGTCATATTTTTATTCTACCACTCATTCGGAACGCAGACTCATCATAAGAAGATTGCGGAAGAAATTCGAGTGTTGCTCTTTTAAATAAATATTGATTTACTTATATTTAATTAACAACAAGGATTAGGCATGCGACAATCAACATAGAAACCGCTACGCACTTAATCTCTGTTCAATCAGATAACATTGTCAGCGCTATGAATTTTAAGTTAGATATTTTCTACAAAAACATTATTATCATTTATAAATTCTTCAATTTTATAATAAGCTTTTTTACAATATTTTATAACACGTTTGAATTTTTTTTTTCTGGCAAATTGAGTAGTTTGTTGTAAAATAAAGTTAAATTCCACGCGAACGACTAGTATTTAATATACGTGAACTGTCATCTAGAGAAAGAGAACTAGCTTTTGCCCGCGGCTTCGCTCGCGTTAATTTATCCCCTTAGGGGTGGAATTTATCAAAATCCTTTCTTAGGGATGCCTACGTCATAGTAGATTTATGCATGCAAAGTCTCAGCCCGATCGGTTTAAAATTGACAAACTTTCATCCCCTATTTTATACCCTTGAGGGTAGAATTAATCAAAATCCTTTCTTAGCGGATGCCTACGTCATAACATCTACCAGCATGCCAAATTTCAGCCCGATCCGTCCAGTGGTTTGGGCTGTGCGTTGACAGATCACCATGTCAGTCACCTTTATATATATATATATAGATAGGTTTAAAAAGTTATATTATCGACAGATTGCAATAAAACCATGTAATTGTGAATAAATAAAAATAATATGCTTCCGTATGTTGTCAAAAGATTAATTACTGTACAATGAAAGAAAGATAAATTAATGTACTTCCGTATATAGTGAAATCATCAATTACAATGAAAGAAAGAAACAAAGAACAGTGACGGGGACAAGAAAAAGTAGGTAACAGTCGGTTATAGCTATATAGCTATAAAAAAATATTAACAGGTAGGTTTAATTTCAAATTCAAAATCAAATTAAAATATCTTTTTCATATAGATCTATTACATACTCTTATGATATGTCAAATCTACCGTCAGTTCGGAATGATTTCGAGATGAGAAGAACTGACAAGAAACTCAGCTCGTATTCTTTTCATATAAATGTTGTACATGTTTACAATAATACAGATTCATTTAAATTCAAATTTGGGAGAATAGAGTGACCACCAGCATATGCTATGTAAAAAAATAAACAAAATCAAAAAATCTAATCAGTGTTCGCAACCTGAACAGACCAGTCCACACAAGCAACACCCGTTCAAGAGTAGTAGAGACGGATGAGCCAGCCACCATATTAGGCCGGCCCACCACGCACATTTCTCACAGAAGGGTTAGTTTATAGTGAACTAACCGACCCAGCAAACGTTGTTTTGCCATATAAATTGATATCGCCATGTAAAAAATAGGGGTTGATGGTGGAAGTGTGAAAATTTAGGAAAAATATTATTTAAATAAAGAAATAAAATTGCTGCCAAACAAAAAATATTAAATCGGGTGAGCTACACTTAACACTATATATAAAAAACCTGTGCTCAGACCTACCGAGGAGGTATTGGTGGTATACCGAGAAAAGTTAGTGGCAGAAGGGTTAAAATTTATGAAAATTTGATATCCTCGAGGAATTGCTACGCTCTCTTAACATATCTCCACCTGTAGTTGAATGGTTTCACAATTATTTGTCTGGGCGTCGGCAGCAAATCCGCATTGATGATACATTTTCATCATGGTGTGATACGTTTGCCGGTGTTCCACAAGGTGGCGTTTTATCTCCCTTACTTTTCACAGTTTTTATAAACTCAATTTCTAACTTACTAACTTCTTCCTACCATCTATATGCAGACGACTTACAAATTTATTATCAGGCTCCACTAGAAAACTTCAATGACGCTATTTCCGTAGTTAATAGTGATTTGACATACATTACAAACTGGAGTAAAGCTTTTGGATTAACAATTAATCCTACAAAAACTCAAGTCATTATAGTAGGCAGCTCCAGGCTAATTAACAGGATCGACTGGTCGACTATCGCTGAAATTAAAGTGAATGACGAAGTAATTCCCTTTAGTACTTCTGTCAAAAACCTGGGCATTCATATTGACAGCTTTTTTAATTGGAGACCGCAAATTCAAGCAGTTAGCAGGAAAATATTTGCAGCGTTGGGGTCATTACGGAGGTTGCGCAATTTCCTGCCCATTGCTACCAAAATTACGCTATCTCAATCTCTTCTTCATCCCATACTTGATTACGCCGATACATGTTACTCTAATCTTACAGAAGACCAACTTAATAAGCTTGAGCGACTTCAAAATACTCTTATAAGATTTATTTTCGGTCTTCGAAAATTTGATCATGTTTCCGAGTTTCGCACTAAACTCAAGTGGCTTCCTATTCGCTTTCGCCGGAATACTCACATTCTTTCCCTTCTCCATAATATCCTTTATAACCCTTCAACTCCTAACTATCTGAAGGAGCGGTTTGTTTTCCTTCATAGCTCTAATAACGCCAATCTTAGGTCATCGGAGAATCTCCAGTTAAAGACACCAGTACATCATACTGCTTTTTACGACATGTCCTTCACGGTACTTGCTGTCCGACTATGGAACGATCTGCCACTTCCCATACGTAAATTGACATCACTGCCTGCTTTTAAATCGAGCGTTAAAAAATATTATTCACGAAACTTATCTGCATAGTAACGTCGCTATTGTATAGATATTATTTAATTTATTTGTATGTATATATGTATGTATATATATGTGTGTATGTATATTTTATATATAATGATTATTATGTAGTTATATGTATGTGTATATGATATGTAAATTGTACATCCAACAACGAATTGTTATACCTCGACCAGACACAGTCTAATCACTCCTCTCCATCCTAAGGTTGCCTGGAAGAAATCGCTATTTAGCGATAAGGCCGCCCATTGTTACCTCTATATTATAATTATTTTGTTATTATTTTCTTATTTAATGTACATATTAATTTATGTAATTACTCTTTCTGTGAGAGGAACAATAAAGTGTTTTTCATTCATTCAAAATCATTTTTAAAGCCACACGATGAAAAAATTGCCGAAAAAAACAAGAAAACAAAATTCGGATGGGCTACCCTTATAACTAAATATATAAATAATAGATAACAACCTATTCTCAGATCTATCGATATATAAAATTTCAACGAAACTGGTGAAGCCGTTTCGGAGTATTGCAACTAACACTGTTACACAAGAATTTTATATATCAGACAAGGTACTTTCTACTAAAAAATCAAGCTTTTTTTTATAGCATAGGGGACAAACAAACGGCTCACCTGATGGTAAGTCATTACCGCCCATGAGCACCCTCAACACCAGGGGAATTGCAAGAACGTTGCCGTCCTTTAAGAAGGAACACTTTTCTTGAAGGTTTCGACTAAGTTGCACTAGCCCGTTGTCACCAGTATTAAGGTTTTCATCAGGATAACACCTTTTAAATAAAGTTTTCTTCATCAGGATTGGGTGGAGAAGTATGCGGTGCAGCCTGCCACGATCTGATACCTATAGGTCTGCAGAGTGCCCTAACGGAGGCTGTGAACACCACAGATGTGGCCTACGGCCATCCAAGATTTGAAGTATGCCCTACACTCTGCGACAATTACCTCGGTAAGTTATTAAATTTAAAAAACAATCACACAGCTAGCCCCAAGGAGAGCTTGTGTTATTGGTACTTAATGCTATAAGTACTAATATATAGTTACAAATACTATAACACTAAGCAGAGTTGGTATTATAGTACCTATAAAACAAACTCTGCTTAATCCCAAGCTGAGCAGAGTTTGTGTTATAGTACCCATAAAACAAACTCTGCTTAATCCGAAGCTGAGCAGAGCTTGTGTTATGGATACTAGACAACTGTTATAAATAACATTTATACGCTATACCTTGCCCCTCGAGTCTGTTAGAGCGACCTCACGAGGAACGTCGCAATAATTAAATTTAAAGATAGATGTTACTAAAATAGTAATAGTAAAATAAACAAAATGTACAAGTTGAGTTTCTTCTCAACTGAAGTTGCTGCCGAACTGGACGGTAAGGATAACCGAAAGGTCCTCTCATTATAATAATCATCAACAACACCTTCAGCTCACTGCAGTCCACTGTTGAACATAGGCCTCTCCCAAGGCGAGCTACTGGAACCGATCTTCGAACTTTCTCATCTAGTTTCTATCTATTACCCGCAACCCTACGTATGTCGTCTCTCCACGTAACTGCGATTCTATATATGTTAATAAATAATTTTGAGTCTGAGATTTGAAATTGATGCCCAGGTGAACCGCTTTGCAATTGCGCCAAGAAGGAGGAAGAGGTTCTGGACAAGAATGTGGATTGGATCAGAATCTGCGCGGCTTTTTGCATTGAAGACCATTACGTGCTTGGTGGTAAGTTTCAAGTTTAAGTAAATTTAGGTGTCTATTTTATTAGGGGCTCCGCTGACTGACTTTTAAAGTATTGACAAATAATAATAATATAAGAATAGCATTGAACAATTCACATAACGCCATTTAGTCCCAAGTTAAACAGAGCTTGTGTTATGGGTTGAGGAATCGAACCTGTGACTATTCGAAGTAAAACTGGCTGTAACCGCAAGACCACCGAGGCTGTCAAGCGAGGGAGGTATACCCTGAATTATAACTTTTAAGAACAAGAAAAGTTAAAAATTAAGTGTGATATTCTCCATAGGATGCCCACCCTGCGAGCAGTTAAGTTCCCTGACTCCGAAATCATCAGTTTCCTCCCGAACTCTGAACACCGCAGACGGCTGGTCAGCATGGTGCGATGCCCAGTGCCGCCAGGGTCAGGGTGGTGCCGCTTGCAACTGCGATCGAACTCCATTCCAGTAACATCACAGATTAGTAATCCAACCGTGATGTAACATTACAAATTGATCAGTTGTAATGTAATGTTACACTTGATCATTTGTGATGTAACATTTACTGTTCAATTAATTGTAGTTTAGTATGTTACATTGTTGGTATACTTATTAAATTCAGAAAACCATTTCGTAGCATCAGGTGTAAATTCATCTGCCTAATATTATGTAACATTATAAAATAAATATAACACTATATATATTTTATAATGTAATAAATTAATATATTCCCTCATTCATAATATGCATGAATATTAGTAAAACAAAAATATGTAATTACATAATAATACGTACAATATTAAATTTGTAAAAAATATAACCTCAATAAGAATATTCAAATGTAACATATTACATTACAAATGAAAATCCACGCATCATTTAAAAAATACTAATTTAATAATTATTATTATGTTATGTCATAATCTAGTCAAAACTTATTAAGCAATTAAAAAAAAAAATAAAAAAAATATTAACGACTACTTGTCATAATTATTTTTAAACTTTCTTGTTTATTTCACGTTACATTTATATATACATTGTTAGCCGGGCCTTAACTTACAGATAGACCTGTTTAGCATAAGATTATTCGTGACTTATCACGGTCTAAATATATAAATTATCTTATCGTAGGTTTTATTTATTATCAATTACTATAATTATAATATCCTTGTTTTTATCGTAATCTGGCTCATTTATTATTTATACAGATTCATTCAAGACAATGTATAAATTATTGTAATCTTTATCTTCTAAATGTTATTACAATTATAGAATTTACAAACATTTACAATAATTTCTTCTCCTCGTATAAATTGTAAGGTATATAATATAAAGTTATATAACATTATTATAATATCTAGTAATGCGTTTATTTTTTAATAATTAAACTTTGAATCTGTAATATAAATGTAATTTCAATGAAAATACTGTGTGAAGGACAATATAATAATCATTGTAAATGTTATAACTATATTACTGTGTAAATGCACTTTTAAATTTCGTGTAAATTTAATGTTTATTAATTTCTGTTTTATTTCTCACATTAAAATTTTGTTCCTATTATTTTTTTTTCTTTATTTTCATTTACTTTTCCTTTGAATTTGAACCTACCAGTCAATTACAATTGATTTTGACTCCCTAAATTTTTCAATTTTACAAATCGTACGAACGTAGTGATACGTAGACGCGTCTGTGTAGTTCTTGAGTTTTTGTAAATTGTAAACGTCATAATTTGTAATACTTAGAACACGTGTTGTAGATATTTTATATTAATCGCTTATTAATAATTGTAATTAATGAATTAAAATCGGTATAGTTCCGAATTACCTCATAAATGTCGTTATATCTAAATAAATACTTTTTACAATTCTCAATTTAGATAAAAATCTATCTTTAAATATGAGTAGGTGTTATTGTATTAATTGAACGTTAGAAATGTAAAACATACTTACGTCATTTACACAAAATAATTCACAAAAAACTGAAATAATTTGCACAGAGTATGTAGATTTTTTAATCACTATAATTTATCGCACAGAGTATGTAGATATTTTTTTAAATTACTATAATAATTCGCACAGAGTACCTATTTAATTTTATATTCACTAGACTGGGATATTAAATTCCAGCCAAGCACAGAGTATTAAAACTTTGTTACAATAGGGTAGGTCATGAAGACACTAGATTTTATAAGTGAAATCGTCACGTTACTTTACGACACACTCCTAAGATATTCTCGAAAGTGTTTAATAAACTATACGACCTATAGAATCTATAAGACGTGACGTTTTTAATTGTCTACTGCTAATTTGTAACTCTATTTAGTTTAGTACTTACTACATATATATCCTTTAAGTGTAATTCATGGATCATTTAAAGTAGTAAGGCCTATATACCCTAGAATAATAATATAGTAATATAAAACTAATAATAATAATAAACGATCGAATCAGAAATGAGGAGATCCGCAGAAGAACCAGAGTGACCGACATGGCCCGAAGAATTGCGACATTGAAGGGGAAATGGGCAGGGCACACAGCTCGTAGGACAGATGGCCGTTGGGGCAGTAAAGTCCTCGAGTGGCGACCGCGGACCGGAAGACGCAGCGTGGGAAGGCCTCCAGCAAAGTGGGTCGGCCAAGATCGCAGGAAGGCAGATGGATGCGAGCGCAGGATCGATCGTCATGGAGATCTTTGGGGGAGGCCTATGTCCAGCGGTGGACGTCTTCCGGGCTGCGATGATGATGATGATGACGAATATAAAACGACAATTAACACAGCGCCATCTAGTCCCACGATAAGCATAGCTTGTATTAACGGTAGTAAACAACTGATATAAATACATAGATACATTTTTGTAAATACATAGAAAACACCCAGACCGATACAAACAATTTTCTTATACTCATGAATACAAATGTGCGAAGAATTGTACATGCGACCATCGTAAGGTGTGTGCTAAACTGCTATAGTTCGAGAATGAATTAAATTGCTGAAGAGCTCGCCTAGAAGAACTACGTGATCAAGTTCGTAAATCTTTCGCTCTTTCGTTCATTTAATAACACACTAAAGAGAATAGTTAAAAACAAAACACATATTTGCAGCCTTAAAAAATATTACTAAAGATGTGAATAGAAAATTAAAAAGTATCATAATTCAAAAATAATCCCTATAGACAAGGTTAGGAGCGAACGAACTATGAGCTGTTCTCAGAAGAATTGCGAACTAAATTAACCGTTCCAAGTAACAAAACTATTTTTATTTTGTATAGATGTTTTTGGCGCTAAAACTGCAAGTAATTATTGCATTGTGTCTATGATAAAAAATATATTTAAGCAGATGCTCTGCCTTATTTAACTTGTTCTAATAAATGCAATCCAAATTAGTACATAATTAAGGAAATCGAATATATTTTCAAATGTAAATAAATATATTTATAGTCTGTAGTATGTTTGAAAGAGATGGGTATAAATGGCGAAAAAGTAAACATTTCTTAATTGTATGAAAACAGTTTTTTACCTTCTAGAATTTTCTCGAACGTGTTAAAGGGGATTATGAAAATAAACAGTACGAAACTATAGTAGGTTATATTTTTTATGATACAGAAATTGAGTTCGCGCCATTTTGTCTTTATTATCTGTCTTAAAACCATAGAAAAAAAATAACATAACCTCTTCAATATAAATCTGTCTAGATATTCTTAGGACTGATCTCAATTCATCAATTAATCGACTACACACTAATTGTTTTAAACGACTATTAAATATTCTGTGGTTGAGCATATTGCATGCTTAATAATAAACAGCACTAATTCAAAAACTAAACATTTTGTAAATTGAACCTTAAAACAAAACGTTATTGTCGATTTTAGAACTTCCTTTTAGTATTAGATGTTGCGTGTTTGATTCATAGATTTTTAGATGAGTCAAATGTGGTTAATAAAATCTTTGTAACAATTCTTTCAAGCTACGGAACAAGAAAAAATACCTATACAATTAGGAAAAACCACGGGATCTGACGATTTATTTTTAATAATGACCTTGTTAAGTAAAAAAAAAAGATTTAATAAAATTTTATTAAACAAAAAAAATATATTAATTTTCTTTATAATTATTAGGTAAGAAAAGAAAATAATTGATAAAGATGGCTAGGGTGAAGCATTTTAGCAACGCCTGAATGGTACATGTACCTATAGAGGCACAAAATAAATATTTAATAATAAAATAATATATATTCGTGTACGAACTAGATTATGTAAAGCTGTCGTAATGGCTACTTCAATTTAAAATACTGTAATTATTTATTAATTGACTTATTTGAATTATTTAAATGATTGATTTATTTAAATCTTCAATACAAACATATCATCTGTTTCTTCCTTATCCCATTTATTTGTGGTCGTCGTAATATGTTTTTCGCTTCCATTCATCCCTGTTCGCAGTCATCTTGTTATTTACTTCCTTTCTTACCATGTCATCTTTCATACACTCCATCCATCTCTTTTTCGGCTTTCCTCCCTTATAACCATCCACATTCATGTCTTCAATACAAACATAATTCAATACAATATGATAATTCAATACAACTAAAATATTATAATAAGAAATGGTCTACATATAATTAAAGATATTTCCAATCGATTTCCCCATTCCTACGGGACGAGATTTATGACGGCCTGATTCAAGGTTTGAGCTCCCAATGGTGCCCATAAATAAAGTCGTATCCATCAGACATGAGCTGTTCTCCAGCCGCTAAATACGTCCATCCAGCGGTTGGGAGTACTTCGCCGTCATTTTCTTCCGATGAATCATCAGCTATGACCAACAAACGAAAAATAAACAAATTTACAAATATAATTAGAAAAAAAAAAAAAATTGATAATAAATTTCTTTAAGAAATAAAATATATAAAATTTCATCCTATCCTAAAAGATCCTCCGTTCAGTACAAATGGGGATCGAATTTAAGATGGCCTGAGCCGAGGTTCGAACTATTAGCGGTGCCCTCGGACTAAAGTCGTATCCGTCAGGCGGGAGTTGGCCTTCAGCCGCTCCATAAGTCCTTCCTTGTTTTGAGTACCATCTGCACTCGCCCCGTATCGTCCGTTGAAGCTGTAAAGGCCAGCTGCGGCCAACAGCATTAGAGTAGTCCAGAAAAAACATATGCTGTAAATGTTCCAATTATAAAACTGAGAAATTTTCTCGTCAGCTTTACATAATCAAGACTTAGAACCTTATAAAATATTTCTATATAAGTAATATAAGTATATATTAATAATATAGATGTAACTTAGTTATAGTAATCAACCAAGAATTATCACAACAAACAATATCACGTGAGTCTTCCATTAGAATAATAAGTGTAAATATTGTAAATGATTAATTGTTATAAATGTAAATTACAATTAATTATTAAACTGTACAATAAGTATTTATTATATTTATTTGAGTTGTAAATAGAATTACTAATTAAAAGAAAAATATTGAATGCAAATTTAATTTAAATAACGATATTAAAAAAATAGATATTATAAGATTAAATGATTGTAAGAATAATGAAAATAAAATTTTGTAAATTGCAGTTTAGATCCAGTTAGTAATATTTGAGGTACATCCAATTAACTTAGTAATTATTAGTATATACAATAGAATAGAATAGAATAGAACTTTATTAACTCGTTTTTACAGTAATAACATAAGAAATACAAGAATAATTTACACATTAAAAAACGGAGTCAATGTGGACCACAACTCAGCATAATGCTGGAAGTAGTTTCCAGCGCTGATTTTCAGTGGGGCCCTCAGTACGGACGCGCAAATATTACAATTAAAAAATACGTATACATTAACTTAATAGATCAGATATTATACAAATAAAATAAAAATAATAATATCAAGAGAAAAGTATATAAATAATAAAAAGTAAAATTATATATTAATAATCTTAAATAATAATCCTAAATCATTATATACGTAATGGATAAAAAAAAACAATTATAAAGAAATAAAATTAAAAAAATAAATATATATATATATATGTAATATTTATCTTCCCAAAATTACTGCTTCTTCATCTCACATACCACTTGATTCGCAGACTGTTTGTATGAGAAATAACAAGAATTACACGCTGGGGTATGACACCGTAGTGTTTAGAAACAGCAACACATATCGTATATATACCATTTACCATCAGATAGGCCGTATACTTACCACCATGATAGTATAAAAAAAATATACCACAAATAACATTGTGACAACCCTAACGTTCCTCATATTTGTAGACAATGTTCTTAAAGGTCGGAAATTCGTATGTGGCACCCCTGGTAACCGTTAACCATCAGCTGGGCTGTATACTTGTTTGCCACAATCGTGATATAAAAAAAAAGAATTAAAAAATAATCTAATCAGCCAAAACAACACAAAAAAATTATAGTGAAATATATATATATTAGTTTGTGCTACTTTACTTATCTATGGTCAAATATGTCGACTATTAAATTTATTATATTATATTGAAAGAATAAAGAAAGAGAATTAGAGCAACACGCAAGTTTCTTGCTCGTTCTCCTAGTGATGAGACAGCTTTCCGAACGAGTGGTAGATTAAAAAAATGTAATGACTATTCAAAAGTGCTTCAATGTAAGTTTATTTCAATAAATGATTTCTATTCTATTCTATTCTAAAGAAAGAAAAATATTTAGTAAGTACTTACAATACAAACAAATACGAACGAAAAAGTTATCAATAAAATATATACCTATATATATAATATTAAAATATTGTAGATTTTACTGATTATTATTCTTAATAATTTAATAAATAAACATATTCTGCAATTTAAATGGTAAGTGACTATGTCGAATCTGGGAGGACATTATTCACTTTGTTAATTGAAAACAAACTTTTTAATGCGCGCTTTATGTACGTAATTGTAATGTAACGCACAACACATATCTAAATAATAGCATATAAGTATTTAAGAATATATTAATAAACTTTAAATTATAAGTACCTTAATAACATATCTAAGAAAATTTAATTTAATGTTAGGCATAGACATCTATATAAGTATACAGTAAATAAACTGGCCTATAAAAAAAAAGACACTCAATTGAGTTCCTTGCTAGTTCTTCTTAATTGAACCTATATAGGTTACTGAACTGGTATAGAGAAAAATACAAAAAACTTAACGTGCATAAGCGGCGAAAATGTCGTACACATGAGTAAATGATTTTTTAATTTGTATTTGAATATCTATAAATACGGAATGAAAATTTTTTGGCGGGAAGTTTCGAGAAATTCTTTCGTAGTGAACTACAATTAGTTCATCAAAACAAGTCTATAATTATACATTTACCTGTGCTTTACTTATATATATTAAGAACATACGCACGACTCGTTCGTTCCGTTTCCGGGCTGCTCTTTTTCTGAGTCACTATTCATAGGCCGCCATCTTGTGTCCCACTACTGTCGAAAAACCGGAAGTGATATACGTAGAATTCATTGTATGTTTTTACTCGTTCTTATTGGCATTGGTAAGATTGTTGTACACAATATTAGGTTATAATAACTGTTTCCATGGTTACCAAATTAATAAGTATTTATTTTTTATGAAATGAAAAACTTCTTTTTAACTGGAATTATTTGACAGGACATTTTGCAACTCAGATAAAATTCTTTCTTGATCTATGTTATATGGCGGATATATACATACATATTTTTTTTTATAAAACTTATTTTTATAATATCCTAGTATTGTCCTATTGTTGATTAGTAAGTAATATAGAAATAATAATAATATTAAGTGATATTTATTACATTGCGTTTATCGACATCATATCATGTAAAATTCTCAAAAAAAATGTTTATTGTATTGTATTGTATAACTAGTAATTTAAATTTAAAATGATATAATATTATATATCTCATAATAGTAACTATACATAGTTATTATAAAAACTTAGTATAAAATTATTTAAATATGTAATAAATACGAATACTATTTTAGTCTCTATATTTATCTTGAAATTACCAAAAACATTTATTGTTTTTTTTTTTTCATAGCATTGGCAGATGAGACAGGTGATTTTGTAACTTTGTTTATCTTAGGTTTTTATTACTTCTTTCTTTATTTTTTAATGGTTATATGACTGGCAGACTGGCCAGTTGATTATGTAATATTTTTAAATATTTATTTTATTAATTTTGTATTATTGCTTTCTGTTCAAATTACATTGGCTTTTATATTAATCAAGGAATTTCGAACAGACATATTTAATATGGTTTTATGGGACGAATTAAGTAACTATATATTACTATAACTATAATTTACAATTTCGGTGCACGTACGTATAATAATAATAGTATTTAAATTGAATATTAAAATATGAATATTCACTGTTGTAATGACAATAAATCGATTTTAGAATTAATAAATGCATGATTAGGTAGTAACTTTTTGGAATAGTGAATAGGTAACTTTGTTGTCTATTTCTGTACAGAATAAACTTTATTGTCACATCCCTATTTATAACTTTATACTATGTAAAGATAAGTATCTAAATATCTTTTATATTTATTGCTTATAGCAATTATAGTATAGCGCACATGGTATAGTCATTTTATTCGTAGATTTGATTCTATTGTTGCTGAAAATCGTTGTTTATTCTTTAATCATTAAAAGAACTGAACTTTCCACAGATTATATATTGTTCATGAGTGGTAGTCATTTAGCGTTACGTCAAGTAAACTACATGTTTCTTTGCCCCAAAATAATGTTAAAAAAACGAATTAATTGTCATCTAGGACCCAATTAAGTAACTATATTAGTAACTAGCTGTACCCGCGACTTCGTCCGCGTGGAATTTACCTTGATTTTTCTAAAATAAAAGTAGCCTAAGTTACTCCTTATTACATCAGCTACCTACCAAAAAAATCCTGTCAAAATCGGTCCAGCCATTTCTGAGATCAGCCGGAACAAATAGACAGACAAAAATTATAAAAAATGTTATTTTGGTATATGTAACGTATATACATTCATATGCATGTAGTAAAAAACGGTTATTTCAATATTACAAACAGACACTCCAATTTTATTTATATGTATATATGAAATATATGGGTTTGAGATTTTCTACGAGCCATTTGAGAATTGCAGATGCAACTGAAGTTTACCCAGAAATGGTGCGTACAAAATTATAGATTTTAATTTGGTTCACATAAAATATATTAGTAACAAGTTACATACATAATTTAACATCTATTTCAACGTGTTAAATAATGTATGGGTATATTTATACCCATATTTTAATTTACAGATTTATTATTATATATTTTTATTGGCATAGACTAAGATTTATGAATCTGGATGAACTTAAGGGCAGAGGAAAATCGAAGAGATAGCTGGACTGTGTGAAAGATGATATAGCAAGAAAGGGAGTGGATATATAGATGACTGCGAAGGATTAATGAAGGAGGAAAACATTACTCTGATCTCAAAAGTATGGGATAAGAAGCATATCGGCGGTTAAATAAAAAAATAAAAATGGCAGTATCCAAAATGTACATTTTTTACAAAGCATTTGAAGAGTTTTTTTTTATTTAATTAAATTATTTTTTCCTTTAAAGTTTTAAATTTACACAGAAATATTATATATCATTTTAAAATTATTTAGATAATGATTAAGACGGCGTGGTTAATTTAATTTACTATATTTTATATATTTATATAAAAGGAGGCAATTCTAGCTTCTAATTTTGAAAAATGTCATTTTTATATTTACCTAATCGACGAAATGATGATGGGTATAAGGACGCAAACTATATATATATAATTCTAATTAGTACTAATATAGATAACACCTATACATATGTAATCTGTGGTAGAGTGCAATGTATTGAATTTTTAAGGTTACGTTATATGAAATATTAAATTATCATTTGATTGACGAGTAAGTACGTACATTTATAAGTCTAGATCGTAAGTAAATTTAGTAATTGTATCATAAACCTCTACGTGTGTTAGCAATGTCCTTGTAAATTGTGTAGATACTTCAAAACTATATTATATACATAACGCTGTGATATGATTTTGTTATTGTTGGCTGTATTTTTAAATAATATAATATGGTAACACTATTATCTTATCTATGCGAGTAATTGAATATAGGTGTCCTTTCTTTTTTTAAACTCTGTAAGGTATTATTACGATTAGGCTGTATGGTCCTGTATCTCTGCGAATACACACCTGTAAATAAAATATACTTACATTTTTAACTCTGATCTGCGTAGAGAATTTCCAGGGCCGTAAAAATACTTACTAAAAAAACTGCTAAGTAATTTAAAGTATTTAATTAAAAGTAAACTAGGCTGTACGGTCTAAATATCTTTGCCTGTTTCATCATTGAAAAGGAAATGCGGGCGGGAAAAAAATGAAAAGTATTTAAACAAATTATATACCAATAATTTACGTTAAATGCATCAAAATTATTGATTAAATTATTATACATTGAATTAATTTTAATAATAATTGTTGAATCCATTTGTTCATTGTTTTGTTAAAAAACTTTATAATTAAATTACTTTAAATGACAAGAAAACATGTTTGAAATATTTTAAAAACAATAATTGCAATATTCTCTAATACTTACACAAAATAATGTTGTTAAATAAAAAAGTGTATTTCTCTAAGCGATACTTACCACATATAGAAAAGGCCAATTTTCTTAAATCTTCCTATATTTACTTATATATATTTATTAGAATACTGGTGTTATTCAGAAATTATAATCTTTTGAAATTAGACGTTAAAACCAATGTTATAAAGGGTACTTTCCAACATTTGTAATGTTTAAGTTTTGTAATAAATGTGCTATATTTACTACCAGACTTCAAAGAAACTCTGCATTTCTATTTAAATTGTTAATATAATAGTCTATATTGTGTAAGATATAAATTAGAATCTTTATCAATGTAACCATAATAGTTTTCTTCCATAAAGATAGCGTAGTGACCTAGGCTACTTACTCCCAAGTGTTGGCTAGTTGAAATTGTTGATTACAAAAAAATTGTGATTTTTATTTATAACTATATCAGCAAGCAAACTGAATGTTTATTTATAACCAATAGGGCGGGAGTTGGCTACCACCTGCTCCATAAGTCCTTCCTTTGGTTTGGTGTGCCACCTGCACTTACCTAGGCTACTTACTCCCAAGGGTTTGGCGATTCAGTCAATTCCAAAAAAACTGAACGTTTATTTATTTATTTATTCATTTATTTCAGGCAACTAGGCCCATATTATAAATACCTTATAGACTAACATACATATAATATAATATTTAAAAACTAATACAATAATATTGTCTGTGTGATCACGGCACTGAAGACGGCAATCTGCCACGGTAGCGCCGATACACCACACCTTACGGCCAGTAGTCCTCTTTCATGAAGGTGGGCAGCAAGTCGGTGGGGACCAGGGCCACAAACGCTTTGAAACTTGCGTTGTGACTCGACTTCAGCTGCGTTACCTTCAATGTCAGGTTACTCTTGCTACGAATATAATCGACAATGTCCTGCTCCTTAGTGGCGTAATGTAGACGGGACAGGTACATTGTCGTGGTCGGTGTAGCAGCACGCAGCAGAAAGTTGGGCCCAGTGAGTGCAGTGCCACAATGATTCCTATTGACGAAGCCATCATCGTCGCCGTTCCCAGTGGCAGCACACGTAGGGTCAATGTTCAGTGCCGATTTTGGCACACGCCGCTGTACTGATATCATACTGTACTGACACTTTATAACTATACCAGGCGGGAGTTGGCCTTCAGCCGCTCTATAAGTCCTTCCTTTGGTTTGCAGTGCCATCTGCACTCGCCCACTATCGTCCGGTGAAGCTGTAAAGGCCAGCTGCGGCCAGCATTAGAGTAGCACGAAAAAAATTATAACTAAATCTCTGGTAAATGAAACACCAATATCAATCCAATAGACGGCGGGCGGTAGGTTCGTATCCTGCCACGTTAAATTCAAATGTACCGAGCGAAATGTGGACATGTCAAATGTTGCGTTCACCATATATTCGACAGTTGATTTTTTTATTTATTGCAATTTTTTTGACAAATACTGGTTGATATTTTTTTTTGTTTATGGTAACATTTTTTGACATTTCTAATTATAAGCAGTTGTTTTATCTTTTTTATATATGCCAATTATTTTGACAATTTCTAGTTACAAGCAGTTGTTGATATTTATTATGGCAATTTGTTTGACAATTTCTAATTATAAGCAGTTGTTGATATTTTTTTATTTATGGCAATTTTTTTAACAATTTTAGTTAAAACAGTTGTTGATTTTTTTTATGGCAATTATTTTAAAAAAATTCTAGTTGTAAGCAGTTGTTGATATTTTTTTATGGCATTTTTTTTAACATTCTCTAGTTATAAGGAGTTGTAATTCAATTTTGTAGAAAGTAGATCGCCCATATGTATGTATTAATCATATATTATAATGCTGTATCCAATTAATAAATGTGTTTATTTTAAGAGGTTTATTTTCTCATTTAGTCATAAATTTAGATCCCGATAATCCCGATTTAGATTAAAAGGTGGTAAGTTCAAATCTGGCAGTAACAAAAAACATTATTTAGCACATGATGCTACGCTAAGGGTTTACTCCAGCATCAGTGGAGGATGATAGGATGAGCATGATATCTGGTAAGCTAGTTTGAATTCATCAATTTAAAAAGGGATTGAAATTTCGAAGACTTGGACCAAGGTTCGAACAGGGCCTTCGACCTTTAGATTGAATTCATATCCATCAGGCAGCAGTTGACTTTCAGCCGTTTCGTGAGCTGGATATAACAGTTACGGCGAGCATTAACATTGTAATGGATCGGTGGACTGTAGGAGATTTTAAATGATGAAAACACGTATATAATATGATAGTAAAATATATTTCAATACAGTTGCGAACTGAAAGGACAGTGAGAGAATAATATAATAAAGTGAAGTATATCAAATAACATGACATATAAACAAAGAACTCTTCAAAAATATAAATTTAAAAATAATAAAAATATCAAAAGTCAGTCGCCAACAAGTATATTTATATAATTATAGAACTCCATAATAAATAATATATTATTCTAGAGAATCCTATTTAAAAAAAAACCTCATAATGTTTTACCAAAAACTTTATTTCAGTACTTAATACAACGGTCCGTTACGAATAAATATGTTCTGACTACCAATTATGTCTTCTCAATAATGTTTTTTTTCATTTCTGAATTTGAGCGCGTTTCATCGCAATCTCACCTGATGTTAAGTGATGAGGCGGTCTCAGCAGTTACACAAGCTCAAATAGTGTTTATTCAATCTTGACTTGAAAGACCCAATGTTGTAAGAGGCAGGAAACAGACGCTGGTAGAGAGTTCCACTCCTTAGCTGCTCGCGTAAGGAAAGAAGATGCAAATCGGTTGGTACGAGCAGCTGGGATGTCAACAGTGTAGGGGTGGAGCCGCTCTGTACGTCCTGTTGTACGAATACTACTTGTTGCACTAGGAAAACCTTATTTAACTCAAATTGGGTGTTTTAATTTTTTTTGGACAACATCCATAATACACAAGTCTTGTTAAAATGCCAACTACAGTCAAACCAGGGTGCCCTTGTCGTTAGATTTTTTCCCTCTCTTACACGGTACAAGAATTTGCTCAGTCCACTCCCTGACCATCTCCAGATCCTTCACTTTCTTCGGCTTCCCCGTCTTTGGATTTATAGGAACTTTCCCATGAGGCGTCAACATATTCTTCGCTAACGATAAACCGTGTTTTCTTTTCATGTGTTTGTTACAATTCGACCAATTCGCAAACCCCATAGCGCAGACCGTGCAGCTGAACGGCTTAGCTCCAGTGTGCAGGTTCTCATGAGTCTTCAAAACGTTCTTATGCCGAAACCCCTTGCTACAATACTGGCAAGAATACGGCAAAAGGTCCGAATGCGTTATCATGTGACCCTTCAAATGATCCTTTAATCTGAAGCGCTTAAGACACACATTGCATTCAAACGGCTTATCCGCATAGTGCGTTTTGACGTGTTTCTTCAATCTGGTCAGAGTTAGAAAGGTCTTCTTGCAAATCTTACACACTTCAGGATCGACATCTCTGTGTATATATGTATGTGTACACAGAGCACCTTTGGTAAAGAAGGTTTTGCCGCATCTATCGCACGTATAGTTCCTATTTCTGTCTGTATGCAGTAGTTTGTGGGCTCGCAAATTGGAGAGACTCTTCGCAACTCTATGACAAACGTTGCATGTTAATTCTTCAACTGTGATAGGTTTCTCTCGTTTTTTAAATGGTATCCGTTTAGACTTTTTGACGTATGCAGTGATATGGCGTTGGAGATCTACTTTGCTGGTGAACGATTCGCCACAACTCTCACATTGTGGTAATTGCAAATGCGTGTTTATATGGATGTTGGTTAATTGTTTATCATGAAATTTAGCATCGCAATATTGACAGTGGTACCTAGAATTGCAAGTATCTATATATTAATAAGGTACATCAAAAAGTTTATAGCCCTTTTTACGAAAATTACGCTTACTAAGGAGTATGAAATTTTGCACACTTATAGTTTATATAAAGCACTCCCTATGCAGAATGCTAATATTTTATTAAATTATCCATATAAATTACAATTATTCAATAAAAAATCTTTACACTCGCTACCAGGTATTTGAGAAATACACGCCTATACTCAAGGGTGGATCTACCTAAGGGCTGCAGCCCAAGGCCCCGAGGATACAAAGGACCACTGAAACGATATTTAGAATATAAAAAAATATCTAGAATGTTAAAAGGTTGATAACCTTGATAACTCACCTCAACTGTGGTCTATGGAATCTCACATGTTCAATGAACATATCAAATGTTTTAAAAACTTCATTGCAATCGCAGCATTTCATTCCGAAGCATTTTCCATGCACTTCCTTCACGTGGCATCTGAGTATGTACTGGCAGGGGAATCTGGTACAGCAGTACTGACAAATCCATGGATATACCTTCCAAGTATCAATTTCTAACTTGTTCACATCATATAATCCTATTTCGTATGATATAAACTCTTTTAATTCATTTACTTTATGTTTTTTTAATATTTTGGGTGTATTTTGATATAAGTCCTTATGGTTGGCAAGTAATATGTCATTCGGGAAAGTTTCTCCACAATATTTGCAGTTGGATTGTGTGTGTAGCTTCAAATGGTCCATATCCTCCAGCTTTATATTGCAGTATGGACAGTAATGACTGAAAAGAAACAATTGCAATAAAACAGCTTTTAAGATGAAACGGTTTATAATAATAGTATAATTGATGTACTAGAAATAATCCAGCTAGGTAGATCCAATTTCGAGAAAGAGGTTAACCGTCGAGTCCAACTCGGATGGGCAGCGTTCGGGAAGCTCCGATATATCTTTTCGTCCAAATTTCACTGCGGAAATAATGACGAAGGTCTACGACCAATGTGTGTTGCCAGTGATGACTTCGGCACAGAGACGTGGTCGCTAACTATGGGTCCAATGAACAAGCTCAGAGTCACTCAGAGGGCAATGGAGAGGGCTATGCTCGGAGTTACTCTGCGTGATCGAATCAGAAATGAGGAGATCCGCAGAAGAACCAGAGTGACCGACATAGCCCAAAGAATTGCGACTCTGAAGTGGCAATGGACAGGGTACATAGCTCGTAGGACAGATGGCCGTTGGAACAGTAAAGTCCTCGAGTGGCGACCACGGACCGAAAGACGCAGCGTGGGAAGGCCTCCAGCAAGGTGGACCGACGATCTGGTCAAGATCGCTGGAAGGCATTGGATGCGAGCAGCGCAGGACCGATCGTCGTGGAGATCTTTGGGGAAGGCCTATGTCCAGCAGTGGACGTCTTCCGTGCTGAGATGACGATGATGACTAGAAATAATCTTTATTCAAATAGAGTCAAATCTGCTCATAGTTCCGGGACTGATTGCAGATAAGAAAAGAGAAAAAAAAAAAAAAATAGAGTCAATACAAGCACTATTAAACAGTCATATATTTTTATTCTATCAATCATTCAGTGACTGAATTTATATGAACTAAATATGACTGTTTAATAGTGCTTGTATTGACTTTACTTGAATAAAGATTATATACTCATCACAAGATGAAAGCACAAGAAACTTGTGTTTTGTCCTTTTGAAAAAACATGTGACATTTGAATCTTTTTTTACTGAAAACATAAATATAGGAATAATCGAATAATAATATTCGAATTGTCACTCGAATATCGGAATTCTCCAAAGATTCCAAACTGCATCCTAAAGTGCATCTTAAAAGCTGCATGGTTCATCACAAACTCTGAAGTTCACCACTTTGCCAACATCGCCACAGTCAGGGAAGAAATTGGGATATCAAGTATCAAATATAAGGCCCGGCTTGCTATTCACTTAAACGAATTAGCTCAGAAGCTTCTAGTCAACAACCCAGCAAAAAGATTAAAAAGATCAAATATCCTTGAGCTGGATGAAAGATTTCTAGCTAGCTGAAACATGGGGACCTTGTCAAAGGATTGAGATTCTCCCACGTCTACTACCAACAACTCACCTGCTTATAGTACCAGTACTGATTGCAGATACCTAACTTTAAAAAAAAAAAGGAATATTCGAAATGGAGGTTTTTTTTAACAAATAGGCAACTAACTCAGCGTAAAGCTACACACACACATAAATCTATAGAGCTGATATTTTTTTGGCTCTTTTACTTAAAAATAATATATATATATATGGTAAGCTTCAAGATAATTATTTATTGTTGTAAATTTGTATTCAATTGTATTTAATGTTTTAAAGAATCAAATATCCTCACCATTGCTTCTTAATACATCTACGAAAATATTATGTATGCCAGGAAAAACATTAACAGTTTTAAAAAAGTAGGTGATTACACTAATAAAAGTTACACTAATAAATAATATTTAAGTGCTATTTGCGGTTTTACAACAAACTCCCAGAGTCTATAGTCACTTTGCCAGAAAAAATATCAAATGTGTCATAAAATATTTTCTTTGTAAAAAAGCTTATTACAATTGAATTATAAATGATAATAATGTTTTTGTAGAAAATATCTAACTTAACATTCATAGCCCTGACAATGTTATCTGATTGAACAGAGATTAAGTGCATAGCAGTTTCTATGTTGATTGTCGCATGCCTAATCCTTGTTGTTAATTAAATATAAGCAAATCAACACACAAGTTTCTTGCTTATTCTTCTTGTGATGAATCTGCATTCCGAATAAGCGGCAGAATAAAAAAACTTGACTATTCAAAAGTTTATAAATATCAACCATGGCTAATGGTTTACTTGATATATATATGATATTATTTGTGTTAAAACCAGTATGAGATAATTAATTAACATCTATACATATAAATAATATTGTAGCGTCTGTTTGTAATATTGAAATAACCGTTTTTTACTACATGCATATGAATATAAATACGGTACATACACCAAAATAAAATTTTTTACAATTTTTCTCTGTCTGACTGTTGTTCCGGCTAATCACTGAAATGGCTGGACCGATTTTGACGGGACTTTTTTTTGGCAAGTAGCTGATGTTATAAGGAGTAACTTAGGCTACTTTTATTTTAGAAAAATCTTTAATTTTAGAAATGTAAAGTTAAATTCCACATGGACCTAGTCGCGGGAACAGCTAGTTTATAATAAAATTTACAATTAATCTCACATCAATTCCTTCCTATGTTCTCGAGCATGATCCACAAATGATATGAAATCATTAAAACCAATGTGACAATCAGCACAACGGAATCCGCTGCAAGAACTATGCAACTCTTTACAGTGGTCTCTCAATCCCATCATATCTATACATTCCTCATCACAGAATTTACAGGGAAACATGTAACTTGTCCAGGACACATCTCGCTTTGCTGTTTCCGTGTCAAATACAAAATCATTCAAACATTCTGTATTTATCCCAGTATTAATATCATAATTAGCATATATTTCTTCAGTTTTACACTCATCTAGATCCCCACTTTCATTTTTCACGCACGATGAAGGTACGTTCTCATTTTTTAATAACTTATACTGGTTACTTAGTACAACTTGGGAGTCCTTGATTTTGACGAAGAATTCATAACACGACCTAAAAACGTCGTAGCATTTCAAACATACGGCTTCTGGTAATGTTTTATCACTGAAATCTATTATATTTATGTTGAAAAATGCAAGTTTGGTCATAACATCTGTCTTCGTTCGAGAGTCGCTTGCAAGATCTATATATTGTGGTGGATTTGTGTTTTCGGCGCAAAATCTGCAATAAATTGTGTTATTTGCACTCATTTTTATTAATTTACACTTCTTTTGATTACTAAATCATTATTTATTATTTAATAAAATAAACAAACAAATATAACAGCTGATCTTATTTTGACAGCTGTAATTTTTTTTTGTCCCATATACGTCCATCTCCTTTTCAATGATGGAACAGGCAAAGATCTTTAGACCGTACAGCCTAATCTACCAGCTGACAGTATTAAAGACACATTTTTTTTTTAAATCATTCTACTCAGCAAAAACACCGTATCTATTCAACCATTCTTCATTGCTTCGTGTCCAGATTATTTATTTATAAATGTTGTGAATATTATTACTATTTTCACATAAATATGACAATGATTTATATATATTATTATAAATTTTAGTAATTCTTTATATAGCAACTGGTGATAGTTATATAGATAGAATATTTAATTTAATTCACCTCGTCACTATTTTATTATTTTAATATAGATGGGATTGGATGGGTTTATGCATGAAATGGAATAATGCGTGAAAAGGAACCATAGATGTGTAAGAAAGAGAGAGAGAAAGCGGGAGAAACAAAAGGAAATAGAACGAAAAACAGACTAGGACAGAAAAATAAATGGAAGTTTGACAGACATAGTAAACATTATATTACTACAGTGATTCCCAAAGTTGTCTATATCGACCCCCAGGGGTCTATAACAAACTGCAAGGGATCTACGACAGCGATCATCTTGTTCTTAACTGTATGTTTTAACACTAAACTTTATTACAGTTAGAAATTTACAAAAAAGAATGGCGGGAAAAATATGGCAAGTGGTTTACGACACAATGTTTGGGAACCTCTACATTAGATGGTTAAAAAAAGACATTACAGTAAAATGTTATTTATTTACACGTTTTAAATAAGTACATAATTAATAATTATATTAAAACTTAATAGTTTGCCGTACGAATCTTGGGCTAGTACTTTATTACCCAATTTTACTCATCGTGTTATATTTTACTTTATTTTTTATTATACCTGACGTCCGGCTCGGTAAGACTTTTACAGGCAACCTATATATTAATACTAGTGGTTCACTCTGGCTTCACTCGAATGCTTATTTTTGAGTATTGTATATATTAGCATAATATAACTATGTTATTGTGGAATAATGTACAGTAGTACCTCGACATATAAGTTTAATTCGTTCCGTAACCTTGTTCGTATCTTAAAGTGAATTTCCCCATTGAAATTTCACCTGTAGCTCATTTAAAACTGTCTAAGGAGATATGTTTAAAAAAACTATCCAAGGAGATTTGTTTAAAAAACTGTCCAAGGAGATTTGTTTAAAAGAACTGTCCAAGGAGATTTGTTTAAAAGAACTGTCCAAAGAGATATGTTTAAAAAAATTGTCCAAGAAGTTTTGTTTAAAAAAAAAACTGTCCAAGGAGATTTGTTTAAAAGAACTGTCCAAGGAGGTTTGTTTAAAAAAACTGTCCATGTAAATTTGTTTAAAAAACTGTCCAAGAAAGTTTGTTCCTACCTTTGAGGACATTACGGAAATCAGTTCAATCAAGTTTCGTTGAATTACTCTAATGCATGACTATTTGCATCTTTTTCGGGGTGATTTTTAACTCTACAACTTTCTCCCACATTCCCAAGATCTCCTTTATATCTTTCGTTGAGATCTCCTACATCTCTGGCAGTATATCGCTACACACGACATCAACATTCAATTCATCGTATCTCAAATATTGCTCCCATCTTAAAGCCCGCCAGAAACTAAAATCCATCCTGACCATCTGGATGAATGGCGGTCCTCCACAGCGCGGTTTTCTAGAAACTTGCCTCGCACAACCACATAGTGGAATTACCTTCCAGCAATGGTATTTCCGAACCGATACGATATTGGAACCTTCAAAGAGCTTATTCCTTTTTAAAAGGCCGACAACCTACTTGCAATTCCCTGGTATTGCGGGTGCTCATGGGCGGCGGTAATCACTTACCATCAGGTGATCCGCCTGCTCGTTTGGCCCCTGTGTTAAAAAATCTCTTGTTCTCAAATTCAACTCTAAATGGGCACAATTTTTTTTATACTACGTAGGTAGCAAACGAGCATACGGCTATAGGTATATCGAGGTACCACCGTACTTACAAATGGTCAAAGAATGTGTTAATAAGTTCCGGAGTTTATTCATATATTAGTACAGATCAGTGGGGAACAATGGCATAGTAGCCATTTTTAGTTCGAAAAACGGATTTAGATGGCGTCATTGGTATCGAATGGAATTCAACATTGTTTTGTAATCGTTTAAAACCCAAAACTATGTTTTTAAAAAGGTTTAATCTATTTTTAAAAAGTCATATATAGATGTTAAAATGAAATAATGCGTTTTGAAAAGTAATTTTCATATATTTACTCATTTTGTTGTTGCCCTGTATTTGTTTACAATTTAATCATTGCTAATTGGGGCTTATTGTTTCCAAAATACTTTCATAGATGGCGCTGTTTTCATTTGTATCATCGTATTTTAAATGTTTATTTTATATTTCCAAATAATAAGTACTTACTATATTATTATGATAAATTAAACATAAAAAAAGTTTAAGTAAATATAAAACAGCTAAACAAGAAAACCATATTCCAGTAATACTTATTTAGAACGTATTGCCATATTAAAAATAAATGCATAGATTTATCGATTTTTTCGAATAATCGATAACAGGATATTACAACGCACTATTCGATGGTGCTTTTAATTAGTCTTTGTAAACAGTAAAATTTCATCATTTTGTATTATACTCTTATTTGGAACGAATTGCATTGCATAATTTTTACTCGACGACGGCAAAATAGAGAGATTTTGGCAGGTATGCAAGTACTATATATTTATCTGTTCGCTCATAACTTCGAAACTTGAAAAGGGAAATATTAATTAGATTGATCTGATACAAGTGTACTCTATTATATCAACCTCCACACGGTCACCCTGGTAATTATAGCAATGTCATTACATTAGTAACATAGTTCTTCTATTAAAAAAAATAAATACCTACTTATTGTTATTTAATGAATGAGAATTGGATGTGGTATAGAGTATATAAGGTCAGCTATACCTTTATGAAACCTCAATAAACAAGTGTTATATGGTATCTAAATTACTGACATTGATAGCTAAATATGAGGATCCTCGAATTTTTACAAATACTCATAAGAAACTTTACAAATACTCGAATTTTGCTTTTGTAGAAGGATATTTTCAACCTTACTAAATTGTACAAGGTTTTGAAACGATAATCATTCATAATACTATGATTATATATATTACTGATCCTAGTACCTACTATTCATGATAATTAGTTTTTTAATATCTCCATTCGAGGGTAGGTTATTCATAATTTATATTATTAGATTTCATCACAAATAAAAATATCGATTTTAAATCGTAGGTTGGTCCATATTTTTTTATTATATCGAAATGACAACGAGTACTGGCAACATATGTAAATGAAATGTTAAAAATGTAAAATATAGGAATAAAAGAATAGGATAAACGACTTTAAGTCAAATGCTTAAAACATATTTTCACTAGCATTGGATTTTTTCTCTTTTTTCATCATTTAAGTTAAGTAGGTACTTCAACTTTTGAATTGTTCCTGTTCAGAGTTCATTGAACTTCTTATTTTTTTGTCAAACTCAATAATTTAAATGTGTCTAAGGACTACTACAAATATTTAGTAAACTATCGTGTCTTTGAGGATTATCTCATACCAGGTATAACTATAAGTTGTTAAAAACTTGCATATGTATGCGTGTGTATCTTTCATATTAAAATATAATAAACATAGGTACTTGGTGACCGCTTTAATGTGGTATTATTATGTTTTTATTATTGTTATGAATGTAACTTCAAAAAACTAACACTGATTTTATAATTTTTGATTGATTGAGAAAATACTGAAAATTATTAATCAAAATAAAGTACTAAACAGTAGTATTATTTTTATATTTTATTAGAACTGAATGAATATGATGTATGAATAATATGTTTATTGTGCTAATAAGGTTACAGTTTAGTTACTTTCATGTAAATTCATTCATGTAAGTTCATGAAAATGTAACATAGGTATATGATATTGTTTTCAGATTTTCCTGACATCAACAACTTAATACTGAACAAAGTTTAAACAAATAAGAGATGATATTCTATATCTCCTAGTCATTCAGATGAAGATAAATAACATTTTTACTGTAAAGATCAGGGGTTCAAAAGAATAAGAAATATATATGTATATATGAACATTTTACTGTATAAAATAATAATGCAAGTAAAAATAAGAGAAAAAAGCAGAAGAAAAATCTGTAAATTATTAATCACAATGCAATTAATAATATAATTAAATAAGTAAGAAAGCAATGGACTAGTGATGAGAAGAAATTCCAAGTAATTATATTATGTGTAACCGACTGCAAATAAGTTTATGATTTAAGCATATGATTATTATTATATTGCTTCATCAACAAATCCAGGAATATTTTGTGTACCAGGAATTAATTATGAAATGATTTTGATGAAATATTATGTCTTGATATTGATTTATTTGGAATATAATATCAAAATAACAGAAGTGTTTGAAGTTTTAGTGGTATAACAGACAAGCAGTGAAAGAAATATTATTGTAAATTATTAACAATTGTTTATTCTGTGATTAATAAATTATTTAAAAGTGTTTTGTTACCTGAAATAAAAATTTTATGATCTTCAAGTGTTGTGTTCATGCAATGTTAGTTTCACCTCATTCGATTTAAAATGTCAGGAATTATTTACTACATAATGATTTTGTATTAGATGGTAATCATATATATTTTTTAATGCAATGTGTGTAATAATTCCCATTTACATCAAAAAACTTTGTGTAAATCTATATTTCTGTCTATAGACTTTGGTCGTGGAATACTAATAAGAAACTAAATCTAGAGACTGTAGTATATCACAACATCCCAGAACTTTGTATTTAAGTCATATAAGGACTTAGTACCTACCTAATACTTGCTACTTTTTTAATCAATTAATTAATTTGATCTCAATCATCATGATGAACAATGATGATAATGTTGAGAATACTGCCAATGATGAATTTTATGGTGGTCATAAATAAATACCACCGTCACTATCGTCAACAGTCATTATTGATCTCATCATCATCACCGTTACCCTCCCTCATCCATATTGTCAAAAGTTACTACCTACTATTATTAACTGAAATGGTAAATAAGCTGACGATCCAACCAACCACGACGCTATCCGACGTACATACATACACATATATTATTAAACAGCATTACGTCATCATGTCGTGCCCGCTATATCCCGCATACGTTATCATTCCGGAGAACATAGATGTTATGTCCAAATATCCTGTAATTTCGCAGCTTAATTTCAACTGAATAACAACTTACAACAAAACCAAAAAACTAGCAGTAAAGGCGTAGTTTGTAGATATCGAAGGTTCTACAAATAGGTATAACATCAAAATAAGTACCTACATGTCATTAGCACCGATGTAGTATCCCTGAAAGAACCTACATATAACAGATTGATGGTTTGCAGATATTATTTTCAGTTTTACAAATTGCCAGTTTACCATAATTAACTACGTATTGAGAAATAATTATACACTGAAAATTATATGAGGTACCCATATTCACATCAATTAATTATAGCTAAAATCTATCACTATCACATAACAATTTAAATAAAAAAATCCGTATTAAAATCGGGCTATTCGTTAAGGAGCTATTGCTCCTAACCGATAGCCCGATTTTAGTGCAGACGCGTTACGACATATCTTCGTCGTGAGAAAAAAGTAGGCATGTAAAAAAGTAACTGTAACATAGTACATAGATACATAGGTACATTAGCCGTGTCTGTAGACTGTCAGCGAACAATATTATACCTACATTGAATTTTCGATTGTACCCAATCAGGAGTTCGATACAGTTATATATCTATTATGTACGTATCTTTGCAAAACAGATGTCATGTAGACCGAATTCTCTGCCATCTATTTTCATGCTTTATTACTAATCACCCACTAGTAATCCGAACTGCTTCAGATATAGCGACATCTATCGCCTACGGCGGCGAAATAAAATAGCCCGAAGAATAGCCCGAGTTAGGAAGGAACCATTTTCTTATATGGGATGGGGTATCTGTATGTAATATTATATTATCTGTGGTACAGATACATAACTAAGTACAACGGAAATCTTGTACACGTTTGCCTAAATCATAAATGGTAATATTCACTTAATAAAATAGTCTAAAATAAACTTCAAATAATACATTGTGAATTAAATCAGCCATGGCCGCCGGTAGGACATCTATGGTGAATCAGTTAAGTAGTTAGGTACCCAAGAACCCAAAAAAAAAAATGGCGCTCTTTACATTACATTACATTATTTTATTAAAACGCACATATCGCTATCCGTCAAAATGACAACACTGCCAACCCACAGAAAGAATTTAAGGGAATTCCAAAGGTATAACTTTCGAATTTCTGGTAAGGGTTCGAGGGCACCCTAAGCTTGAAGGCCCCGGGGCACTGCCCCGCTTAGCCCCTAGGTAGCTACGCCACTGAACAACGTTTTGCCATTCGTGCAAAAAAGTAAGTAAATAAGTACCGATGACATAATCATCATCTACACTCCCCCATCCCCCATGTCATCCAAAATAAGCAATCAAAGAATCCCCCCCCCCCTTTCTATAGTGCTTACGTAATACTTGAAGGACCCCTAAGTAGTTACTTTTTAAGATAGTGGTTTGGGATTAGCACAGCTAGTTGATTTATGAAGTTTACCCTTTATTTTCAAGGGCATATACAAACATAGTATAAAACAAAGTCGCTGTCGCTGTCTGTCCGTCCCTATGTATGCTTAAATCATTAAAACTTCTTTTTTTTAAAACCATTTTATATAGTGGTCTATGTGTAACATTAAATGAAAATCCCGTGCATGAACAACTATCGCCATGCACACTCGTCATTCAAGTAATCGTTTAATGAGTAATAGGCTTTGTTCAATAAACATGACAAATATTCAATATACTATTAACAGATGCTTTGAATTTAAAGGTAATTCCATTATACCCTTCGGTATCTTAGTTAGTACAAGCGGTACACGCGACTTCGTCCGCGTGGATTTTAACTTTATTTTTATGTATGCTTAAATCTTTAAAACTACGTAATGGATTTTGAAGCGGTTTTTTTAAAGATAGAGTGATTCAAGAGGAATGTCTATATATAATATATGTATACCCGTGCGAAGCCAGGGCAAGTAGCTAATTACATAGTATAAAACAAGTCGTTGTCGCTGTCTGTCCCTTTATGTACGCTTAAATCATTAAAACTGGGGGGAAGGTGATTGTTAGTAATATGGACTCATAACCCATGATCCCATTGCTAGCAATGTACCATGTCAGGTCGACCTCCACGCGGTTCTCCCTGGAAACCATCGTGATAAATTTCCGGTGAATTTGTCACGATGGGCTAACTGATCTGACTTCATGTTCATCCTATCATCCTCCACTGGTACCCCGCCAGCGTAAACCGTTAGCGCAGGCGGGTGCACCATTCCATTATCATCCTCTAAAAAAAAAAAAAAAAAATCATTAAAACTTTACCGTAATGGACTTTGAAGTGATTCAAGAGGAATGTTTATATATATAATACATGTACACCCGTGCGAAGCCAGGGTAGGTAGCTAGTACTAATTATAAATGAAAAAAGGTCTTCACTTACAAGTGATTGTATAGTTTCAATTCCTAGCTACCTTCTAAATCATGTACCGGCGGCCATAACTATTTCATATAAGATACTTGCTATTAAACTATAATACTTCATTTCAATAGATATAACATAATATTGATTAAAAACAATAAATTTTAAAACTTTATAATCATTATTATTAATTTAATAAATATAAAATTTAATTTTAAATAATACTACCGTAAAATAACGCAACGGAACTATATACATACAGCTATAAAACAGCTTGCCAGCTACAAAATTTCCTTGTTTCAGTGGAAAAAGTTTAAAAACATTTTATTACCTTAAAAGTCTAACAGGCATCACTTTCCATCTTTATTGCTTTCTTCTTCCCTCTCTTAGCGGGAATCATAATTTTACTCTTCCATTCCTCCATACCAACTACATCCTCGATCTGAACCATCTGCCCTGTTTCGGAATCTATGGGAAATACTCCATCCGGTGTAATTTTCTTCTTTGACGTATCCGTTCCGTGCCGTCGTTTCATATGTTTATTGTAATTCGACCAATTTGTGAACTCCATACCGCATTGCTGGCACGAATACGGTTTGTCCCCAGTATGTTGCCGCTCATGATTCTTCAATATCTGCTTGTAACGGAACGCTTTGTTACAAAACTGGCATATGTAAGGCATTGAATCCGTATGAACTATCTTGTGGGCATTCAGTTGGTATTGCAGCCTGAAACATCGGCCGCACTGCTCGCAGGAAAACGGCTTCACACCAGTATGCATCTCGACATGTCGCCGCAACATGTTCGGGTACAAAAATGCTTTATTACAGATCCTGCAGACGTGCGGACGGATCTTGTCGTGTGACATGATGTGAGATGTCAACGTGCCTTTGTTATAGAACATTTTGCCACACCTCTCGCACGTGTAGTTGCGTTTACGGTCAATTCTATGCAGCTTCATATGGTCACGTAGACTGTTAGGATTTTTGTAGACCTTCTTGCAATGTTCGCAGGTTAGATCTTCCACGGTGATGGGAGTTCCGGGCTTGCGACGAGGTTTCCTCTTCGATTTAACAGCAGCATACTCCTGCAAGTGTGCTTTTAATGTGTCTTCGTTTAATATTTCTCCGCACAACGGACATGGTAGTTGGGACTTTTTGAAGTGTTGCTTGAGATGGGTGCTGATGGAGTCCGCTTTGTCTAGTGTTTCGTTGCAATAATAGCAGTAGTTTCTGAAAATAATATTAATAATTTTATTATATTACTACCACTGGTATTACCATTAGAGTTGCCAGATTTTTTCAGCCCATAAGGGGTAAACGATTAAATAGGCAAAAAAATATGAGAATTCAGTTTTTTCCCAACACAATTAAAATTACATAGTGACTTCTTTTTTATATATCTTTCTGAGAAGGGGAAAGAAGTTTTAACATATTTTAAGACTATAGATCTTTGTTTATTTATTTAAAAAGATTAGATAGAAAAACATATTAGCCCGCCACAAAAAAAATGGGACCAAGACGAAGGGTAGTTTGATTACTGTTGTATAACAATAACTAGCTTTTGCCCGCGGATTCGCTCGCGTTAATTTATCCCCTTAGGGGTGTAATTTATCAAAATCCTTTCTTAGGGGATGCCTATGTCATAGTAGCTTTATGCATGCAAAGTCTCAGCCCGATCGGTTCAAAATTGACAAAGTGTCATACAAACTTTCGTCCCCTATTTTATTCCCTTAAGGGTAGAATTAATCAAAATCCTTTCTTAGCGGATGCCTACGTCATAACATCTACCTGCATGCCAAATTTCAGCCCGATCCGTCCAGTGGTTTGTGCTGTGCGTTGATAGATCACTATGTCAGTCACCTTTGAGTTATAAATATTTAAATTGCGTGTCTTTTATTGTCACCCTCAATACAAACATTCATATTTAAAAACATGATTCTAAATCTAAATGTGTTTTAATCCATAATAATCACTATTTTATTATATTTATATTTAATTTTTTTAATATATAATATAAGGTAATATTGCAAAAACAACTATGTGACCACCCAAATCAACTGGCTGCTCAATTATTACAAAAACTTCTTTTTAGTCGCTTGGGATAAAACCCAAGCGACTAAAAAGAAACAACATTGTGTAATGCTTGCAGTATACTTAAGGAGTAGATCCTCTCGTTGGGTGATCACTACATTCTTAGTTCCCACACTCAAAAAATCTGCTCATAATTCTGGGACTGTAGATAGGAAGAAAAAAATATTTATAATATATTCTCTATTGCACAGATAATACAAAGATATTATAATTTAGAAACAATGTGAGCAAATGTGGACTTATCCTTAGAAGAGATCTCTTCCAGTCAACCTAAAATAGTGGGATATGTGGTACTGGGTGGGTAATAACTGGTGCAAACAAAAACATGTCAAATACTACATATTATACTATGTAGTACACTTTTTTATCCTTATATATTTTTCTTCTATTTTTTTTTATATCACACATACTTATAATTCATTCATTTAACTGATTCTTCATTTTATATATTTAAATTCATCACGAATGCTATTTCTTTTTTTCAAGTGGCTGCACTGAAAGTCAGCGCTGTAGTGATAAGCTGCGGCACCAGCTGAGTGGAAGCCTTTTCAGCTCATAGCGAATTATTAGTTTTTCAGTTTTCTTTTTTACTCTGTACTCTTTTTTATGCTGAAATTTTTTTTTTTTTTTTTTTTTTTTTTTTTTTTTTTTTTTTTTTTTTTTTTTTTTTTTTTTTTCTCTCTCTCTATCTGCGATCAGCCCTTCCGGCTATAATCAGATTTTTTGAAGTTATTGGCTTTTTGCTGAATGCTGAATAAATTATTATTATTTTTTTTTTTATTATTATTATTATTATTACTATATATTGAATGAAACAAAATAATTACCTTAAACTCTTCCTATGTTTCCTAACATGTTTAATGAACGATGCAAAATTGTCCTTCCTCGCAATCTTACAATCTATACACATGAACACTGCACATTTGGTGTGCACAGTCCTGGCGTGCAACCTCAGTGTGTCTATATCTAAAAACTCTATGTTACATAATGAACACATCCACGGATAATCTTTCCATGATTTAATATCGTTTCTACCCAAATCGGACAGATCTTTTGCGTAAATCTCAATATTTGGTGCATTACATATGGCCGCCTCTATGATATCATTGACATCCAGTATTTGCTCGGCTTTCTCGTCGATATTTGCAGTACAATTCTCACTGGTGTCATCAAGTATTTCTTCCTTAGGTTCTCGTTTTACCTTAACATTAGAAAGTGATACGGTTAAGTTCTTCGGTGATTTCAAAGGCAATTCCTCTTCTTTCACGCTCACATCGTCATCAATACCACCAGGAGACGGATAATCATCGAAAATCGTCATGCAATCTTCACCTGTATGTCCGGAATTATCATCTTTATGTTTTAAAAATATATCTAATAATAAGTCTTGCGACTTCTTGACCCGACTTAAGAACTCGTAAGCTTTGTTTAGCGAGTCGTAACATATTAAACAAACAGTTTTCGGCAGCATATTTTCGCTTTGAACTTCCACATACATTGCATTCAAAAATGTGAGTTTAACGTTGATTTCATTCCATTTCTCCCCGTCCGATTGTATATTCAACAATTTGTTTTGACTTTTTGGCTCTGCACAAAAGCGACAGTATGTTTTTTCTGTATTTGCCATTGTTGTTTCATTAATTTTTATTATTATTACATTTCTTTCGTGAATTATAAATAAAATAAAACATGACTGACAACTGACAGATTCTTGTGAGGAATTTTAAGTTCGACAGTGACAGTAATACAGACACAGAGTATTATTACTAGACGATTAAAAAAAATATATCTATATTGTAATTAAAATAATATATTTATAATTATAGCTAAAAGACAGTAATTTAGTCTATGTGTATTATTAAATTAACAAAAATATTATGGTTTCACGGAAATCTCGTGAAGGCTGATAAATGTATATTATTCGGTTATATTATATAAATACAGTTGGGAACAACAGTGCCAATTATTGCTAAGTTGCATAAAATAAAAAGGCATAAGATCATTTATTTTAATATTAATGTGGAGTCGATTAGTCCATGTTGGGATAAAGATTACAAATTTATTTCTGGTCACACTGAATAATTTCACAGAGTACTTTATTACATAAATATTTGACGTCCAAAAATCAGTCAAGTCAGAATATTTTAGAAAAACAATACCATACTATATAATTCGTAATTTTTATTTTTATTATTGATATTAAATATTAACAAATATAAAATGAATAATACAGACACCGCGTACTGTAGACTGTGTGCCGAAATGAAACCGAACAATAAAATGACAAATCTCCAATTGGACGAACAAAAGAGAGTGGAAATCGTCGGCAAATTAACCAGATTGAACGCAAACATGGATCTCAGTGACGATTTATTACCAAAAACAGCTTGTTTTGTGTGTATTCACGCGTTAGATAAGGCATACGAGTTTGTTTCAAGCGTGGAACAGGCTCAAATTATCTTGAATGGCATTGTTTTGAATCAAATAAAGAAAGAAGATTCTTTGTCAGATTCTGAATCTTATCCCTATGAGTTTCAAGATGACGTGAAATACGACGAGAATAACGTCAAATTGGAAGCGGATAAAGGTAATTCTGAGTTAAATGCAGGCAGCTCTAAAAACTCAAGGCTGGGTACTGTTTGTTTGGTAAATAAAACTAAGAAAAAAAGACCTAGAGAAAGTATTAAGAATAGTCTAGATGCTATACCGCTGGCGCAGTTGAAGCTTACCTGGAGGGACTACAGCTGGACCTGTGCATACTGTGAGACTCAATTTCAGTCCGTAGACGAGTTAAAAATCCATTCCATTCAATACCACAACTGCTGTAATGCATTCAAATGTACGGATTGTAATATACGGAAATTAAAGTTGGACAGTTTTGTCATACATGTGAAACGACATAGGAAGTTCCTTAAATTATCTTGCTATAACTGTTATATGAGATTTTCTACACCACATGAAGTAAACGTACATAAGAGTTGTCATATTACATCGGAATATTCTTGTAATGGATGTAACAGCATGTTTGAGAGCTTAGATGAGATGAATCAACACACAACTTCGTATTACAGGGATAAACGGATCCGAGAAATACCAATGATGAATGATTTGAGTGATAATTTGACTTGTGTACTCTGTAAGAAGTCTTTCAAACACAAAGGTAGCTTAAACACACATCTGTTGATACATACGGAAAGAAAACGAGACCATACATGTGAGAAATGCGGTAAATGCTTCTTAAATAAACAGAATCTTACTGGTCATATGCTATTACATAATGATAATAGGCCGTTTAAGTGCGAGATATGTAAAGCAACCTTTAAGACTTCAGGACAGTTACGTAACCATGTTGGTGTTCACGATGCACAGAAACCGTATGCTTGTGATCAGTGTGGTCGATGTTTCCGTTTACAGAAACAGTTGTCATCCCACAGAATCATACATACGGATTTATTACCTTACACTTGTACATATTGCAACAAAGGTTTTCGTTTTAAAACCATTTTGAACCAACATGTTCGTCTCCATACTGGAGTAAAACCTTATTCTTGCGAAGTCTGTCAACGGGACTTTACGAATTGGCCGAATTACAATAAACATATGAAAAGAAGACATGGTACAGACATGTCAAAGAAGAAACACACTCCTGATGGTGTGTACCCAATAAATCCATCTACTGGGGAGGTTATAATATACCCAGAAACAAATAGTACGTTAGAATGGAAAAAGAAAATGATGATGCAGAGGAGGCCTGGTCGACCGAAATTAAACCTAAAGAGTGAGGCAACAGACACTGTTTTATCACAGCCTGAAAACTTGAGTATGAATGTCACTGTGAATGACACAGTGTAATAATGAAATATAAATTATTGTTAATTATATTAAAGATTATATTATTATACAAGACAATATAAAATGCAGGAACATGATTCTATGTTATAAATACCCTAACATACCTAACTGTATATTTGCCACAAAATATTTCAGAATCTTTTTGTTATCTGTGGTTTTTGTTATCCATGGTTCCAAATTCAAATGTGTGAACCATAAAGAAATTATTGTCTTACATTTTTGTTAAGAGAATCTATAATTTATATAAAACACAATTTCATATCTTGCAGGCAAGATTTATGAAAGATTGTTTAAATTTGTTACTATGAAAGGAAATTGTATTCAAATACATTAAAACAGCCGTTTCTTACGCTGCATATTTTGCTGTACATTATTTATTTGTTCTTTACTTGTCATCGTAAAAGTAAAATATCGCCTGTCAGAAAGATTTAAGTACTAATATTTTTCTAACTATATAGCTACGGGAATTTAATAAATTTGTTATGATTTCGTGTTTCGTAATAATTGTTTCGACATCTGTCTGACTGTCATGACACGACAGGGTGAAGTTACTTGAATTGTGACAAGGAGACCTTATAATTCCATGTATTCACGATGCAAGTGCTCATTTTATGGCAGAGAGGGAAACTCTGAGCAGTTCCCGGAACTTGTGACCCAGGCGCAGGTTTAAGGGGCCCCTCTTTATGGATGACAATGGAATGGTGCACCCGTCGGGGCTGACGGTTTACGGCGGGGCACCAGTGGAGGATAAGATGAACATGAGGTCAGATCAATTAGCCCATCGTGATACATGTATCTGGAATTTATCACAATGTTTCCAGTGGAACCAGGAGATTAACCTGATATGGTACATTGCTAGCAATAAGATCATCAGTCCACGTTACTAATCCGCTTACCCCTAAGGGGCCCCTTGCAAGCGTACGTCAACACTCACCTTCACCAGATGTTTCTCTCCCTGACCAGACTATCTGGCAGGCGCCTGCAAGTGCAGCTTTAGATACACGTTCTAGTATAGAACTTACTGCAGCTCTAGACAGGCCAAGATGTTTTAGAAGATTGTAGAGGTTTCGCTGGTATACCTCTCGTCCTCGGGGGGGAAGGGGATTGTAAATTGTAAATTCCTGGAGAATTGGTCACTATGAGCTAACTGACCTGACCTCGTGTTCATCTTATTATCCTCCACTGGTGCCCTGCCAGTGTAAACCGTTAGCGCAGACGAGTGCACCATTCCATTATCATCCCTAAAAAAAAACCTCTCGCTTCATTTCGACCGGATATAAATTATACTATTATTAAATTCCCATAATAAACTGCAAATTTTTCTTTATAAATGCAATTTGAACAACTATTATTAACTGTTCTTTGCTGACTGCAGCAATATCTCATTTTAAGACTATAAGAAAATATGTTTATGTAATGTTACTTTTATTTATTACAATTAGTTATTTAGCCATGTTGATGTAATTATACTGTTATTAAATAAAAGGATATTATATTGTTTTTTAAATGGATAACGAACTGAACTGCACTATGTATATCTTTTTATGTTCTGTTTCTCCCGTCAGGAAAAACACTGTGATTATTACCAATATTATGGTCAAACAGTCCTACAGAGGACTGTTTTCCGTGCGGAAAAAATATAGCATAATAATGTACCTACTTAATTTTTTTTATTATTTATTTAGCGGGAAGATATTTATCTAGGCTAGTCATATATCGCAGAGAAATGGTATGAGTTTCTTTAGATTATTCACAGACTACTATTAAAATAAAAAAAAAGGAGCAGCATTTCTGCATAATTTTATTTGCAAACTAATAAAGCTAAACATCTAGGTGAGATTTTTTCATTGAAAATTTTCTTGTATCTGCATTTCTCCAATCCTTTCTCTTTCAAATATACAAGTCTGTCGTACAAAATGAAATTCTCTAATACTGGCTGTAATTTGTTTTGCAACAAAACAAAAATGGCGGCCTTTTTAAATGCCAATTCTGAGCAATATTGGCGCCAAATGTCACGTAATTTTTCCAAGTCAAATTGTACAGATTTCAAATTTGTGTCATAATTTTCCTGACATGAAAAAGTATTATTAGATATTAAAGTGTATCCGTCCATGCAAGCATCTTGGATGTACGATTCAAAATTTTTATCAACTGATTTCATTTTAACCGCTTTTCGTTTATTTCTTCTTAATTTACAGTTGACTGTAAAAGAAATTAGACATTAAAATCATTTCTAATGTCATCTATATTAGCAAAGAAATAAATATATTCATGGTTATAATAAAAAACAAAATTAGGTAAAGACAATTAATTTACAGCGTAGCATAGTAGTTTACTACCATGACTCAGATTAAAAAGTCGTGAATTCAAATCTGCGCAACATTAGTAAAAAAAACTATTTGTATTGTTGACTAACTTTCCATTGATGAAAACACTGATAACAAGCTAAATTAATCCGAGAGACGTCGGTAGGGTTGCCCCGTTGTATATTGGATTCAAATATACCGAGTGAAACTGCATAAGTGTTACGTTCACTCTAGTCTGTCTACCTCACCTGGGAAATTAGTCGTGTAGGTATGATATATTATTGATAGGTATTATTATACATACTTGTATGTGCATAGAGTTGTAATACCGCTCTTGCCAGTAAATTAAATACCATTGCTTCCAAATCCGTATGAAAATCAGGCGGCTGGGCTCCTAATCTGAGAAACGGTACTCCTATATAGTCAAAACTTCCCATATCTTCGAATATAATTTTCAAACAGTTTGATAAAGGGAAATTCCTAAATCTACCATTTTCTACCGTCATCAAATGATAGCAACACGGCATTAAAACCATACACTTAGCGTCCGCCATCTTTGAAAACAGATTGATGGCGGTTATTGTTAAATCTGCACAGGCGTGAAGACCGGTGATACAAAACTGACCGGAATTATGGAATTTATCTTGTAAATAATCTTGTATATTGCTATTGGAATCATCAGTTATCGTATGTTTTATGTATTTAACTCTACTCGTTGAGTTCTTGTGATATTTTCTTTGACGTTTTTTTGCATTGACGTAATGCCCTTCGTTGCATTCTAAGCCCAGTATATTATAGTTTGATGTTTCAAATAGTAATTGATCCAGATAACCCTGAAAAATATATAAGTACGATTGTTTTTTATAAATATAATTTATTGACTATAAAAATATCTTTGAAAAGAAAGGTTTTGGACGTTCTAAATTTTTGTTTCAAAAAGTGAGCTGGGCCCATAACTTGAAGAGTTAATTTTTGGTAGTGCTAATACAAAAGTTTACTCGATACACTAAGATTCTAAATCTAAATCTATGTTGCCTAAGTATGACATTAAAAATACTAGCAAACTGCCCCGACTTTACACGGGTGCATTTACCGCCTATTTCATTTCAAGTAAGGTAACGTAGGTTATTTTATAATAATAATCCGCTCCTCGAAAATATGCGTTGTGGTTTTATATCTTAGTCAAGTACCTCTGATTTATATAGGCCGTTGATATTTACCATCAGGCGGGTCGTAGCCTTATAAAATATTACATAAAAAATACATACCAATCCTGAGCCAAAGTCTACAACCGTTTCGCATCCGCTCTCTTCACATATATCTCTTATCTCTTTTGCCAAGTATACTATCTCATGTTTCTTCTTAGGACTTAATGGGGCATTCTTAAAGTGTGATAAGGACGCATCATCTATATTTGTGTCGTATAGAAATGTTAATCTTTCTAACTTCTTTAGAAACTCTTTAAGGAAACCATCCTCATGATCGTGTAAGGTGAATTTATCATTGAAAACGTCCGCATCACACAAATTCTCAACTTGTATTCGATCAAAGATATTGTTACTGAGAATATCGGTGTTAGCACAACTGTATATGTATTGATATTCATTGAAAAACTTAAGACATTCTTTGAAATAATCTTCTGAATTGCCGAAGGCGTTTGGAAGTGACATGTTGCTCTGGAAATAATACTTTCACATATAATTTGAACTGAAGCACACTAGATTGACTGCGTGGGTATCGCAGAATCACCTATTTTGATGTCCCCATCAAAATAGGTGATTCTTATCCCTGACGGGTCTAGGTAGAGAACTCTGAAGAAGGGCGAGCATAATAGATCTAAGTAGGTCGCAGTGATTTACTTATGAATATGTTGTAATGATATTTAACTTCAACTGCGACTACGTCTGCTTTTAATAAAAGCAGACGTAGTCGCAGCAAACCTCCGTACCCCTCCGATCGAACTCCTAGCGGTGCCCTCAGACTAAAGTCGTATCCGTCGTGCGGGAGTTGGCCTTCAGCCGTTCCCTAAGTCCTTCCTTGGTTTGGAGCGCCATCTGCACTCTTCGCCTATCGTCCGGTGAAGCTGTAAAGTCCAGCTGCGGCCAACAGCATTAGAGTAGTCCGAAAAAACCTATTTCAGCGGCCAAGCAGCTTGCTTTGTAAGCTACGTTTCAATTCAAGGCTGAGTATTGGCAGAGAAATCGGTGGAAGAGGATGTACTTGTTGCAACTACAATAGCACACTAAGACTTTTCAAAGAAGTAACGAAAAGGTTAGTCGACATAACAGAAGATCGAAGAGCTGGCAGCTACCTCGGACAAAGAATTAGTCTAGCCATTCAAAGAGGGAACGCTGCCAGTATCTTCGAAACTTTGCCTAAAGGGACCCCTTTTAATAATATATTTTAGTCATCATATTATTTTTTTTTTAAGCTTTTTAATTTTAGGTTCTTAGTTGTTCAATTAGGTTATGTAAATAATAAATTAATATAGCATATGGTGGTGGTCAGTCTATGCAAATTCAAAATATCTTCATTCATGTAGGTCTATTACAGACTCTTATGATATGTCAAATCTACCGTCAGTTTGGAGTGCTTTTGAGCTGAGAACTGACAAGAAAACGATACTTCCTCGGTGCTCTAGCACGCCGCCTTACTTCCAATGGTTGCGGGTTCGATTCCTCGCAGGATACAAATATTTGCATTCATGAGTATGATTGTTTGTAGATTTATATGTACGGTGTACATTTATAAAAAAAATAAGTACATCTATCAGTTATCTAGTACCCATAATACACGATCCGCTTTGTTTGGGACTAGATGGCCTATAGATGGATCTATTGTCCAGAGATATTATTATTATAATTAGAACATCGCTCTAGTTCAGATAGCCTCAGATTCGATTCCTCGCACGATACAAATATTTGTATTCACGAGTATGATTGTTTGTATTGGTCGGTGTTTTCTATGTATACTATGTATTTACAAAAATATATTGTAAATTTGTCTAGGATTATTATTTTTATAATTAAATTCAGATTTCATTAAAATAACATTTATTAATAATTAATAACAGTCTCTTTTAAATACATAAATAAATTAAGATCAAGTGTTAGACAAGTATTGGAAACAAAACGAAACTACGGGATCTTATCCCTACAAGATAAGGCTTATACCAAATATTGTTATAGTTAAGTAACTACTTAGGGGTCCTTCAAGTATTACGTAAGCACTATAGGAAGGGGGGGGGGGTGTTCTTTGCTTTGCCTATTTTGGATGACATGGGGGATGGGGGAGTGTAGATGATGATTATGTCATCGGTACTTATTTACTTACTTTTTTGCACGAATGGCAACACGTTGTTCAGTGGCGTAGCTACCTAGGGGCTAAGCGGGGCAGTGCCCCGGGGCCTTCAAGCTTAGGGTGCCCTCGAACCCTTACCAGAAAATCTCGATCGAAGTGAACTTTTGAAAATTTCTCCCATTTTCAAACTAAATAGGACAGGATGGGACCCGATTTTAATCATGGCAACTCAGTCGAAAGTTATACCTTTGGAATTCCCCTAATTCTTTTTGTGGGTTGCCAGTGTTGTCAAATTGACGGATAGCGACATGTGCGTTTTAATAAAACTAATGTAGGGCCCCATGTTTTGATTTGCTCCAGGGCCCTTGGTTTTTCAGATTTATTACAATTATTTACCCCTCCCATCCCCCTTGTCAGCAAAAGTAAATAAAGCTCTTACCCCTTCCCCCTACGTTTTTTTAGCAAAGATAATGTGAGAGTTGCCATTCTCGTAAAAAAGAAAATAACTAGCGATGACGTGATCATCGTCTAGACTACCCCACCCCCAAGAATCAAAATAAAGAAAGCAAACACACCCTCTCATACATAGTGCTTACGTTATACTTGAACGGCCCCTAACTCACGAAGAGTAAATCAACAAATTTATATACTCGGATATAAATGTAGCAGATTGTCGTCAAAATGCAATGCTATATTACATACAGTATATACTGAGCAAGTACTGTTTGCAGCTTCTACTTCCTTCTGAAAGTTCCGATTAATCATTCATTCGAATGGCAAGAAGCTGATCATGACTAGTCTAATTCATTTAAATGAATGTTGCATCGTAAATACTAAATATTTACTGTTGCGGTCCGCTTAACCTTTCCCAAGCTTCGTTCTCTTTCCCCAAATTAGCTACACCTTCCCCAATAACACACTTTCCGTACCATTTATCTGCAGACAAATACTTCTTGCACACTTCTGCTAAATCTTCATTCTGGACTGCCAAAACGCGCTCTCTTTGTGTCTGCCAGATATCATATGATAATCCATAAAGGAATAGATCAATTCCCTTCATATACTCCGGTACTGGTTGATCCATCTGTTGCAATATGGAGAGTTTAGCTTCAAACAAATTCTGATCGTCAACTAAACTGGTATTATTTGCCATCCAATCTGCCGTTTTGTCGAAAACATCCAAAGTTACATTGGAATTTGGATCCCTGTAGGAATAAAAGTTGAAAACTCCGTCCATAGTAATTGTAGCCCCTCCGCCGTATGCCCCATTTTGCTCTCTAACAATTGGGTGCAAATATTTGGAACTTAAGAATCTGGACAGTACACGCAATTTCGCGAAATCTGGATCAGTGTATGCAACAGTAGGTATTACTTTCGCGCAGAAATTAACTGGTATGTTCATCGAAATATGAATGCCGCGGTTTTCTTTGGCAGTTTTTCCAGAGTCGGTCCAGTTGATGCGATTTAATTCTTTACCCTCATCACCTTTGCACAATTCTGTGCAAAATTTATCAACTATATTGTGAATATCTTTATTTGTGTTGCTGTAATGGAATGCAGCTCTCAAATTACTGCCTTTAAGTACTTGTTTCGCTATTTGATCAACTATAGACTGTATCTCATCTATTTTGTAATTCTTTTGTATTTCCTGCATGGATATAACATGGTGCAGACCCAATAAATTCTCTTTGCATTGATCTACTGATGAAATCAGTGATCTAGCTGCTTGCATAGCATATGTATGACCACTATCTATGATGCCACTAGTCAATGATGAGCAATAATTAGTCAGCAACATTGTCATTCGTTCACTGTTCCCAAAATTAGGCTTATTGAAAATCTCAGACCATATATCCAGCATTTTTGGTAGATTTTCGTCAAGACAATGACTACCAATCAACACACCTTGCTCATATTGCTCTTGTTGGTCTATATGTTCCGTTATATGCGTGATGAAACTCAATCCAGAGGTAGACTTACTAACATACTTGTCAAAATCTCTATAATTATATGATTTTGTATCAAACTTGTCCAAAACATAATTGAAAAATGGTAAAAGCTGTCTTTGTGTCTCTTTTAAAGACTCAGTTCCAAGAACACCTTTGAAATATGTTACTCCATTTGTATTAGCTTCACAAAGCTGGAGAGGTATAGTTTCTGCTACAGCATGTCTTAATGGTGGTGCAGTTTTATTCAAAGTGATTTCTTCTATTTTCAAACAAGGTAAAGAATCTAGTTGTTCCACCTTCTTTTGTGCTTCAGAAAGTTCTAATCCATCTTGATATATCTTTTCTCTGTCTTCTTTTGTCAACGCCGCTACTTTAGATTGCAGTGATTTGGCTTCTGCTTCATTGAATGTATCATCAAACTTGGGGTCAGGTTGCATGGTCATTATCAATTTATGATTGTTAGAAAGGAAGTATTTTTCAATCACATCTTTAACATAAATAGGATTCATAAGATTTGTTTTCAATTTGGTCAGCAATTCATTAACTTTTAGAGCATTCAAAATTGGCCCATTGTGGTTCCACAGTGGCATTAAATTGAATAGGACATTCAATCCAAACTTAGGTGATTGATGCTTGATTGAGAGCTCAAACCCGTGCAGAACACTCTCAATATGATCCTTCTCAAAACCTTTAGCAAATATATCCTCAATAGTTTGATTTGCTATTTTTTCTACAGTTTCAAATTTAGATTTCTCAACATCCCTCAACCCAATTACAAACAGTGTATCTCTAATTTGATTGTCATAACCAGTTAGTGAATTGTAACCACCAGATATGTTCTTCTCAATTAAACTTTTGTAGAACGCTGAATTCGGTCCTATAATCATCAACTCGGCTAAAGCTGTTAACATGAATGTTTCATAAATGTTTGTAATATCAGACATTACATAACCAATGGCAATTTGGTTCTGTTTCTCTATTGGACCACCATACTGATCAACTCTGCAAGGGATTTCAGCTCGCTTTGGTGATTTCCACCTTTCTTGCTGTGCTACTATTGTGTCTTGAGGATTCAGGTAGTCATATTTGCTCAAGTAGGCTTCATTTACAAACTTCAGATTGGCTTCAAGAGGGAAACTACCATAAGAATATATCCTAGCATTACTTGGATGATAGTGTGTAGCATGGAATTTTTTTAAGTGTTCATGTGTTAACTCAGGGATGCGTATTGGGTCCCCTCCAGACACATAACCATATGTGCCTTTTGGTAGAATGGTATTTATAAACTTTTGACCAAATAGTGAGCTAGTTTCAGAAAATGCTCCCTTCATTTCATTGTAAACAACACCTTTGAATTGTAACTCTGAATTTTTATCATCTAACTTTGTATGTTCTAACCTCCAACCTTCCTGTAAGAAGTCTAACCTGGATAAGTTTGGTTTGAATACTGCATCTAAATAAACCTTCTGTAAATTTCTATAATCAACCTCATTCTGTGACGAGAATGGATAAAAAGTGTAATCTGGTCCTGTCAATGCATTCATGAATGTTGCTAGTGAACGATTCAACATTTTAAAGAATGGATCTCGGACTGGGTACTTCTCTGAACCACATAATACTGTATGTTCCAAGATGTGAGGAGTACCCATCGAGTCTAATGGTGTTGTACGGAAACCTACTGAGAAAACATTATTAGTATCATCCCTCTCTAAATGCAGGTACTCCGTCTTAGTTTTTTCATGTACTAAAAAGTATGCAGTAATATTGTACTCTTTTATATGCTCAATTTCGGAGCAAAGGAAACCATGCACAGCTTTCCCTGGCTGTATGTTTTTTGCGAGGTGTTCTTTCTTCTTCAATATGCTTCCACTGTAATGTCGTATTTCAGGCAAGTGTCGTAGCCTCATATAGCCATGCTTATGCAATCTTGAATACATCTTTCAGTTTATTGTCCACAATCCTGCAAGTATATACACCATTCACTATTTTTTCAATAACAAAGATTTGGCCTATGTTGTTGAAATTATTGGTTCTCACGAATGATGTATGACTGGCAGTGATTATTATATATATATATACATATTGTAATTCTATACAGTAATATTTAGCTTCTTTTAGGAATATTATAAATAATAAAAGACTTTTTTTAAATTTGTCTATTGGAACAATTTTTTTTCTAATTTGGGTTACAGGTACCTAATTATAATAACAGCTTATATATTTTTTCCACACACGCGCCATTTAGACCCAAGTTAAGCTAGGTAAAGCTTGTGTTAAGGGTACTGGACAATATACTCATATATATATGTATATTCCTATCTGCTAAATAGAGATAGGAATTATGTAAAATATCATAAATTAATAAAATTAATATCCGTATTTAATATATTTACTTATGTAATTAATCCTAAAGATTTCGATAATATTGGGAAGTTTCATTATATAGTTATGAAAGTAATATTTCATCTATGTATGAAGAAAACAAATGAAATGTGATGCAATTTTCATACTCACAGAAGTTTATTGTGATATCTGCAAGGTACCGTTATGTACCGGAATATAATGATATCTGGTTTTATTTTATGATAATAGTCAAAAACTATTGTTTATTCGACATTTCTGAAGCCGAATTGTATTTTAATTATTCAATTATAACCTAGCTGTCCAATTGAAGCACAAGAGTTGGGTTAATTTCATACTTGACGTAAGTCGATCGATTACGATAATGATTGTAATACTTGCTAAAATTATGTAATATTATGTTATCTGTGCTAAAACGAATTATTTCATATTCAAATATTTAATTATTATTGCGTTATATTTGTTTTAAATGCAATTATCTATTGAAAGACCTTAAATGTACAAATAATTATTAGCACTACAGTTGATCATATTATACACTTTTCAGATATATATATTTTTTAAAGCCTTTTCTTGACTTCAATAGGTACAATAATACTTTTTTTAATAAAAATAATTAAATCTGTTGTTATTGTAGTCCAAGTCCATTTTTAGAATATGACTAATAGGTTATTATATTGTGGTCAATTACAAATAAAAATTAGTAAGTACTAGTTTTTGAATATATGAGTACTACTGCTATAATAATCTACACATTCGATTTAATACCGATTATAGTCTATTATAATCGATCGTTTTGTCCTTTGAATGTCTTATTGCGACTGTGATTGAATGAAATGTCATGTGCATGTCATATGTTTGACATTTTTTTTATGTGCTTGTCACACTGAGCGATATATTTTCTTTTTTAAACACGTGTTTACGTGATGCTCTCTTTCAGAGAGTTTATAACAAATATATATGGAAAAAAATAATACAAAATGAGTTTGTACAATTTCAAGAAGATCGCCGTTGTGCCTACGGCTAAGGTAAAATTATATAACAGCTTAAAACCTAGAATAACAAACATAATTTTAATATGTACACGAGTATAACCTGATGATTTTTTTTTCAGGATTTTGTCGACATAATATTGTCGAAGACACAAAGGAAAACACCTACAGTGATACATAAACATTATAAGATATCTCGGATACGCGCGTTTTATATAAGAAAAGTGAAATTCACTCAACAGAATTTTCACGATAGGTTATCCCGCATTATTCAGGTACTTGTTTTTTTATTAACTAGTAGTATCACCCGACGATTCTTACGTCTGTTATTAAGCGTATGTTACTCTCTGAAGACCAAGGTTTCCATAGATGAAACATTTTTTGAAATCAATAATTTTTTTATTTAATTTACTATGGTAAACAAATCAAAATGTTTTATTGTATGTATAATATCAGTTTAAATATCACAATTTATTCATTACTTTGGTTAGTCAGTCAGTGGTACTTCTCAGAAAGGCTCTTGTCATTCAGTACTAAAATTAAATAATGTTATGAAATCTATTAACAAAATAAGAAAAAATACTTATACAGGATATGTTAGATTTATTTAAGTCAAGGTAGCTGGAAAGCGTTGTATATAAGCAGCGCAGGATCGTCATGGAGATCTTTGGGGGAAGCCTCTGTTCAGCACTGGACATCTTCTGGGCTGAAATGATGATGATGATGAGTAATTAAAATCAAGAAACACTTAAATACTACTATAGATTACAAAAATGTATATATAAAGTAAATTGGTCATAGAGTTTATATACAAATTAGATGTGCCTACGACTTCGTCCGCGTATTGTCGATATTTCCATTAACTTTCATCCCCCTTAAGGGTAATTTTTTTTAAAACTTAGAATGTCTTGTTTATTCATATTTAATTAACAGTCCCAAAAATAAGTTTCAAGCTTTTAGCTTCAAAAATGAAGAGTCTTCCATATCATCTTTCATCTCCCTTTTGAACCCCTTACAACCCTTGTTTTTGGATTAAAAACTAGCCTATGTCCTTTCTCAGATTCTAGACTATATGTGTACCAAATTAAATTTAAATTGGTTCAGTAGTTTTGGCGTGAAAGTAAGACAGACAGACAGACAGACAGACAGAGTTACTTTCTCATTTATAATATTAGTAAGTATTATAAAACTTATTTTTTATTTTCCACCTCATTTTTTGGGGAAATTATTAAATTTCATAAATACTATTATGACACTATACATACACTTTTCAATTAAATCTATATGGAATATATAATTTCAGGAATTCCCAAAACTAGACGATGTTCATCCGTTTTACGCTGACCTCATGAATGTCCTGTACGACAAGGACCATTACAAACTAGGGCTCGGACAACTCAACACGGCCAGACATCTTATTGATACGTAAGTCTGCTGTCTGAATGTAATATAGGTATTGTAGATATAGACAAATATTATGAAACTACTAGCTGACTCCACAAACATTGTTTAGCCAAATAAATTAAAATTACTATTAAAAATAGGGGTTGGTGAGAAAAAGATGAAAATTTAGGGATGTATTTTTTAATGCCACATTATAAAAAAATAATAAATAATGGAGAGGGCTGGAGTAGGCCTATGCTAAAAGGTACACAGAGTTGTGGGACATTTTGTGAACATCAAAATGTACCCCATCTTTCAGATAAGAGAGCTATATGGCTATTATTATTCATCATCATCATCATCATCATCATCATCGCAGCCCAGAAGACGTCCACTGCTGGACATAGGCCTCCCCCAAAGATTGTTATTATTATTATAAAAGATAAATCATTTGTCCAAAAAATTTAAAAACATGTTAGGGGTGGAGGGCTGAACATCTGACAATAGCCCAAATAACCCAATAAAAAAAAATAGGGGTGGATAATCTTATCACTTAGGGCTATGAAAGATAGTAGCCGATTCTCAGTCCTACTGAAGATGTGTATAAAGTTTCATAAAAATTCCTCCATTTCAGAGGAGTATGATAACTAATATTTTGATATGAGAATAATTACATAATATAAAACAAAGTCGCTGTCTGTCCGTCCCTATATATGCTTAAATCTTTAAAACTGCGCAACAGATTTTGAAGCGGTTTTTTTAATAGATAGAGTGATTCAAGAGGAAGGTTTATATATATAATACATGTACACCCGTACGAAGCCGGGGCGAGTAGCTAATTTTATATATAAGATTAAAAAGTGCTTATATTAAGTTTATTTTAATAAAGCACCACCTTCCGATTGCAGGCGTGATTCCTCAGACTGTTGTACTATCGGAGAAATCACTATTTTACTTTATTGTAAATGCAAAAGTTGGTGAATATAGATGGATGTTTGTTGCTCACACAAAAACTACATAACAGATTTTAATGTAACTTTACAGTAATATAGCTTATACATCAGAATAACAAATAGACTATAATTTAAAAAGTTATTGTTTTTACATAATATCTTGGGCAATATATATAATGATAAATTTCAAATAAGTGTGATGCAAACGAACGTGCGTGCGTGGATCAGCTAGTATAGAATATTTGTATTAATGAGTATGATTTTTTGTATCGGTCTGGGTGTTTTCTATGTATATTACATTGGTATTTAAAAAACGTATTTAAGTATCAGTTGTCTAGTACTCATAACACAAGCTCTGCTTACCGTGGCACTAGATGGCGCTGTGGTTATTGTCCAGGGTTATTTATTTATTTATATCAGTTGTCTAGTACCCATAACACAAGCTCTGCTTACCGTGGGACTAGATGGCGCTGTGTTAATTGTCCAGGGTTATTTATTTATTTATATCAGTTGTCTAGTACCCATAACACAAGCTCTGCTTACCGTGGCACTAGATGGCGCTGTGTTAATTGTCCAGGGTTATTTATTTATTTATATCAGTTGTCTAGTACCCATAACACAAGCTCTGCTTACCGTGGGACTAGATGGCGCTGTGTTAATTGTCCAGGGTTATTTATTTATTTATATCAGTTGTCTAGTACCCATAACACAAGCTCTGCTTACCGTGGCACTAGATGGCGCTGTGTTAATTGTCCAGGGTTATTTATTTATTTATATCAGTTGTCTAGTACCCATAACACAAGCTCTGCTTACCGTGGCACTAGATGGCGCTGTGTTACTGTCTAGTTATTTATATATTTAAGGCCCAATCGAAGCTGACCGCGATCCATATCACGTTTCAGTCAATATGAGGCCTATAGTAACATTTGTCGATAAGGTCGCACGTGCGTGACATACGCAACTGTGCATCACCCACGACAAATACAAAATTATTAATTTATATCATTTTTTAATACTACTATGGTGGCAAACAAGCATACGGCCCATCTGATGGTAAACGGTTACCGTAGCCTATGGACGCCTGAGACATCAGGGCTGTAACATGTTGCCGACCCTTTAGAAACCTTAAAATACTCGTCTTGAAGAACCACATGCTGCAGTATGTGATAAAACTTAAGTTCATTTGAATTAAGATGTTTCTATTCTATTTATCTAAAAAAATTGCAGAATTCGTTAAGGATAATAATGTTTTTATTGAAAAACTTTAAATCCATAGCACTGACAATATTATCTGAGTACACTAATAATGAGTGCGTAGAGATTTCTATGTTGATTATCGCATGCCTCTTACTTGTTATACTGTAATTATTTATATAAAGAAACATCTATTAAAAAGAGCAACAAACAAGTTTCTTGGACATTATTCTTGTGATGAATCTGCATTCCGAATGAGTGGTAGAATCAAGATATGACTATTCAAAAGTGCTTGTAATGAGTTTATTTGAATAAAGATTATTTCTATTTCTATTGCAGTGTGGCGAAGGACTATGTGCGTTTATTGAAGTATGGTGACTCATTGTACCGATGTAAACAGCTGAAGAGGGCGGCGCTGGGTCGGATGGCCACCATCATGAAGAGACAGGCCGCAAATCTAACATATTTGGAACAGGTATATAAATAACTAACTGTACACGCGACTTCGTCCGCGTGGAATTTAGCTTTATTTTTCTAAGCTACTACTCCTTATTAAATCGGCTACATGCCAAAAAAAGTCCCGTCACAATCGGTCCAGCCATTTGAGAGATTAGCCAGAACAGACAGACAGACAAAATTTGAAAAAATATTTTTTTGCTGTATGTACCATTTTTATCTTCATGTGCATGTAGTAAAAAACGATTATTTCAATATTACAAACAGACACTCCAATTTTATTTATATGTATGGATAATAATAATCTTAGGACAATTCACACAGCGTCATCTAGATCGACTCCAGAGTAAAGGGGCCCCGAGGTCCCAGCCTTCACCCTCTTAGGGGCATGACCCGGTTCATTAATTCATTGGGTATTTATTTCCTGCATATATCAAAGTCCCCCAGGAGTTGTGGCCTTCGCAGTCAATGCCAAAGGGGTCCCGTGGCCCCACCCTCTTAGGGGGTTACGGATGATCCGGTTTATTAATTCAGAGGGTATTTATTGATAAATGATGAGAAATTGGGAAAACAAGCACCAAATATAAGAAGCTTCTAATCAAGAACTCATCAAAAAGACTAAAAGGAGCAAATATTCTGGAGCTGGATGAAAGATTTCTAGCTAACTCAAAGAATAGAGATCTCCCATGTCAACTACAAACAACTGAGAACAAGGAGCCATGAAACCCCGATATAAATAATTATAAATGATAAAAATGTTTTTGTAGAAAATATCTAACTTAAAATTCACAGCGCTGACAATGTTATCTGATTGAACAGAGATTAAGTGCGTAGCAGTTTCTATGTTGATTATCGCAAGCCTAATCCTTGTTGTTAATTAAATATAAGCAAATCAACACACAAGTTTCTTGCTTATTCTTCTTGTGATGAATCTGCATTCCGAATAAGCGGAAAAAAAAACTTGACTATTCAAAAGTGCTTATGTTAAGTTTATTTGAATAAAGATTATTTTTTATTTAAATTATTAACCGGGTCTTAACACGAATAATTTTATGGCAAATAAAGGTATTTACCTCTCTCGACGTTTCGACTAGGTTGCACTAGCCGTGGTCACGAGCTGACTGGAGTAACAGCGATGTCAATGTAGATAGGTGACAGCAGTTTTTTCTTCATCTACCGTCACTAGATTGTTTAACCAGTTGGTTATATATTCAATATTTTTTCTATTTGAGTATTTAATTGAATTAGTGCTAATCGGTGGTTTGTATTCACACACTTAAACTTAAAAATGTAAAGTAATAATAAAATTATTTAAAAGAGCAACACGCAAGTTTCTTGCTCGTTCTTCTTGTGATGAGACAGCTTTCCGAACGAGCGGTAGATTAAAAAATGTAATGACTATTCAAAAGTGCTTCAATGTAAGTTTATTTGAATAAATGATTTTCTATTCTATTCTATTCTATTCTATTTATATATGATGTATTGAACATTCCAGGTCCGCCAACACTTGGCTCGTCTGCCATCCATCGACCCGTACACACGGACCATCATCATCTGCGGCTTCCCCAACGTCGGCAAGTCCAGTTTCATCAACAAGGTGACTATGACATCAAACATTTAGCTCACACCCTACACAAGTCAGATCGATTTGTTTTTAAGTGTCATTTGTAACTCAATTTATATATTCAAATATCCTATATAAAAATCTTGACTTGTTTCCAAAAAACAGCAAAATATTAATACTAGATTTAAAGACAAACTTGCTGTCCCCAAGTATTGTTTAGAAAAAGTTAATAGGTCTTTTATGGGAATAGGTATAAAAATTTATAATAAGATACCAAATGATATGTTGGAATTACCTTTAAATAAATTCAAAACATCTGTTAAATCATATTTACTGAGCAAAGCCTATTACTCACTAAACGATTACTTGAATGACGAGCGTGCATGGCAATAGTTGTTCATGGACGGGATTAATTTCATTTAACTTTAGACATAGACACCTATATAAATATACATTGGAAATAAACAGGCTTAAAAAAAAATAAGTAATTCAATTGAGTTTCTTGCCAGTTCTTCTCAATTGGATCTATATACCGAACTGGACGGTAGGGAAAAAAATGTAATGTAAAAACTTGACGTTCATAAGCGGCTAAAATGTCCAACATGAATAAATAATTTTTTAATTTGAATTTGAGAAAACTAACCCTATTTTTCTTTATATGTATAAAAACTAGCTGTCCCGGCAAACGTTATATTGCCATATAAATTAATAACGCTATAAAAAAATAGGGGTTGGTGATAGAAGGGTTAAAATTAAGGGTTGTATGTATTGTTTAATGACACATAATAAAAAAATTGTTCAAAAAATAAATGTTAAGGGTGGATCACCCTTATTACTTAGGGGTATGAAAAGGGGCCGTTCAAGTATTACGTAAGCACTATAAGGGGGCGGGGGGTCTTTTCTTTGCTTATTTTGGATGACATGGGGGTGGGGGAGTCTGTATGATGATTACGTCATCGGTCGTAATTTACTTTTTTACACGAATGGCAACCCTCACATTGTCTTTGTTAAAAAAACAATACATTAATTGAGAAATGTTTACGTAAGCATGGGGGGAGGGGTAAGAGCTTTGCTTACTTTTGCTGACAACGGGGGATGGGGGTAAATAATTGTGATAAATCTGCTTACGTAATACTTGAACAGCCCCAAAATAGATAGTAGCCGATTCTCAGACCTACTGTATATGTAATTAAAATATCATAAAAATCGGTCAAACCGTGTCAGAGGAGTATGGTAACTAACATTGTGACACGAGAATATTATATATAAAAAATACGTATCACATTGTCTGTCCGCGATGGACTCCTAAACTACTGAAACGATTGCAAATTTGTTTTGCGCATTGTGTGCAATTTGATCCAAATTGAAAGATAGGATAGCTTACATCTCAATTTATAGTCGCAATATTATTTTATTCAAGAACCTTAGCCACAGCAACGCGTGGCCGGTTCTGCCATGATTATTATATAGGTATGCAATATTAAAACTAGAATTAAATAATTAAAAATAGAATACATTAGATCAGTGTTTCCGGGTCATTGGACTCCCTAAAATATGGTCGAGCGCAGTGATGGCTGGCTCATCCGTCATACTCGTGAACTAGTGCTGCTTGTAGGGACTGGTCTGCTCTTATCACTACGACTGATTAAATCTTATTGTATATTTATATTTGACCCAAAAAGTGAGTGCTGGTTGGTAGTTTGTATTCACACGTTTCGACTTGTAAATGTAAACTTACAAGGATTATTTAAAAGAGCAACACACAAGTTTCTTGCTCGTTCTTCTTGTGATGAGACAGCTTTCCGAACGAGTGGTAGGTAATAAACAAATTGTTATGACTGTTCAAAAGCGCTTAAATTATTAATTTATTATTAATAATTATTAAATTATTATATTAAAGTTTATTTGAATAAATGATTTTCTATTCTATTCTATTCGATTCCCAATCTTTTTAGTAGCGTGCCCCATGGTACTAAAAAGTTTGAGAACTTTCAGCCTTAGCTTTTCTAAAATTGTTATGTAATAATAATATAAATAAATAGTAACATTACACATTACAAATGCATAAATACTAACCGTATGTCTGTTACTTTTAAAGATAACCCGCGCGGATGTAGAAGTCCAGCCGTATGCGTTCACAACGAAGAGTTTGTACGTTGGGCACACAGACTACAAATATTTAAGATGGCAGGTGAGTTATCTATATTTAATTAAATTTAAGAAGGTTTATATGTATAACTAACTTATTATTTTTCTAAAATAATAGTAGCCTAAGTTACTCCTTATTGCATCAGCTACCAGCCAAAATAAGTCCTGTCAACATAGGTTTGAAACCTTCAAGAAAAGAGCTTATTCCTTTTTAAAAGGCCGACAACGTACTTGCAATTCCCCTGGTGTTGTAGGTGCTCATGGGCGGCGGTAATCACTTACCATCAGGTGAGCCGTATGCTCGTTTGTCCCCTGTGTTATAAAAAAAAAAAAAGGTCCAGCCATTTCAGAAATTAGCCGGAACAAACAGACAGACAGACAAAAATTGTAAAAAACGTTTTTTTGGTGTATGTACCGTATTTATATTCATATGCATGTAGTAAAAAACGATTATTTCAATATTACAAACAGACACTCCAATTTTATTTATATGTATAGATGAAAACATTGGATTTTTGACAATTAAGCGACCACTCGTTATTACTAATCGTATTTAGACAACCTCGGTGATTTAGCGGTTTACCACACCGCTTTACTTCAGATGGTCGCGAGTTCTCGCACCGTGCAAACATTTGTATTCATGAGTATGATTGTTTGTATCGGTCTGGGTGTTTTCTATGTATAATATATATGTATTTACGAAAAAGAAATTATCTATGTATTTGTTTATCGGTGTACATGTTTATCGCAGTGCCACATTACAGCTTGATGTCTACTGTTTATGAATATAAATGACTGTTACCACTTACCATCAAGATTTGGCTGTGCCAGCGTGAAATTTTTAACCTATATGTTATTCTGATGTATAGGCTATATTACTGTAAAGTTTCATTAAAATACATTCAGTAGTTTTTGCGTGAAAGAGTAACAAACATCCATCCATACTCACAAACTTTCTCGTTTATAATATTAATAACAGTTACAAAAAAAATCTAAGTGTTTATATCAGTTGTCTAGTACCTATAACACAAGCTCTGCTTACCGTGGGACTAGATGGCGCTGTGTTAATTGTCCAGGGTTATTTATTTATTTATATCAGTTGTCTAGTACCCATAACACAAGCTCTGCTTACCGTGGGACTAGATGGCGCTGTGTTACTGTCTATTTATTTATATATTTCAGGCCCAATCGAAGCTGACCGCGATCCATATCACGCTTCAGTCAATATGAGGCCTATAGTAACATTTGTCGATAAGGTCGCACGTGTGTGACATACGCAACTGTGCATCACCCACGACAAATACAAATTAATACCCCTCCGATCGATCCCCAATCAAATTCAAACAGGGATCGAAATTACCAACTTGATATCCTTCCGATCGAGCCCCAATCAAATTGAAACAAGGATCGAAATTACCAACTTAATACCCCTCCGATCGATCCCCAATCAAATGGAAACAGGGATCGAAATTACCAACTTAATATCCTTCCGATCGATCCCCAATGAAATTGAAACAGGGATCGAAATTACCAACTTAATATCCTTCCGATCGATCCCCAATCAAATTGAAACAGGGATCGAAATTACCAACTTAATACCCCTCCGGTCGATCCCCAATTAAATTGAAACAGGGATCGAAATTACCAACTTAATATCCTTCCGATCGATCCCCAATCAAATTGAAACAGGGATCGAAATTACCAACTTAATATCCCTCCGATCGATCCCCAATCAAATTGAAACAGGGATCGAAATTACTACAGTCTGAACCGAGGTTCGAACCCCTAGCGGTGGCAGACTAAAGTCGTATCCGTCAGGCGGAAGTTGGCCTTTAGAAGCTCTATAAGTCCTTTGTTTGGTTTGGAGTTCACTCCATCTATTAAAAAACCGCTTCAAAATCCGTTGCGTAGTTTTAAAGATTTAAGCATACATAGGGACGGACAGACAGCGACAGCGACTTTATTTTATATTATACATTATTTATATAAGTATACTCACGCCACCATGCTCCCCCCGGTGCAGGCCTGCTCCAACTCCTCAATGAGCGCACGCTTCTCCGGAGTCAGGTCCTCGGGACGTACCACATCAATTTTATTCAGGACCACAATGAGGGGCTTGTTGATGAACAGTGGTTTTATATATATATTATTTTGTTAAATAATTAATTTGTTTATATAAGTAACTAGCTACTCGCCCCGGCGTCGCACGGGTGTACATGTATTATATATATAAACCTTCCTCTTAAATCACTCCATCTATTAAAAAAACCGCTTCAAAATCCGTAGCGTAGTTTTAAAAATTTAAGCCTACATAGGGACGGACAGACAGCGACAGCGACTTTGTTTTATACTATGTAATGATAAAGATAGGGTATTCTAGCGAGGTATAAATTTCATATAAATTTAGTAGTTTTATCGTGAAATCCCGACAGACAGACAGAGTTGGTTTGGCATTTATAATATTAGTAAATATGACTTAGGTGATCGATACGCCTGGTATCCTGGACCACCCGCTGGAGGAGAGGAATGTCATCGAGATGCAGGCGGTGACTGCCCTCGCTCACCTGCGAGCAGCAGTGCTGTACGTGCTGGACCCCTCCGAGCAGTGCGGACACTCACTACCAGATCAGGTATCTATTTTGAAGCGAAACGTCTATATAGACAACACCCTATATATATGATGACTTTAAAAGTGTAGCTAAGTTCCGAGGAATTGCAAAACTAAAGTGGCACATAGCTCGTAGGACAGTAAAGTCCTCGAGTGGCGACCGCGGACCGGAAGACTCAGCGTGGGAAGGCCTCCAGCAAGGTGGACCGACGATCTGGTTAAGATCGCTGGAAGGCATTGGATGCGAGCAGCGCAGGACGTCGTGGAGATCTTAGGGGGATATTTGAATCAATATTATTTCGATTTATTTCCAGATATCCCTACTGGAGAGTATAAAACCACTGTTCATCAACAAGCCCCTCATTGTGGTCCTGAATAAAATGGATGTGGTACGTCCCGAGGACCTGACTCCAGAGAAGCGAGCGCTCATTGAGGAGTTGGAGCAGGCCTGCACCGGGGGGAGCATGGTGGCGTGAGTATACTTATATAAATAACTAGCTAAATTAACTCGCCCCGGCTTCGCACGGGTGTACATGTATTATATATATAAGTTGTCATTTGCGTTTTGTTATTCCAAGTCTGATTCTTTTTTGTTATACCACGTTTTATAGTGACTGACGTTTCATGTCAAGTCACACGGGAATGCTGTCGAACGGGATAAAAAGTATCCTATGTCCTTCTCCTGGCTCTAAACTACCTCCCTGCCAATTTTCAGCTAAATCGGTACAGCAGTTCTTGAGTTTTAAGTGGAGTAACTAACATGACTTTCTTTTATATATATAGATGTATAGTATAAAATAAAATCGCTGTCACTGTCTGTCCGTCCCTATTTAATCGAGTCACAACGCGAGCTTTAAATCGTTTGCGGCCCGGGTCCCCACCAACATGCAGCCCATCTTCATGAAGGAGGACTACTGGCCGAAGGGGGTGGTGTGTCGACGCTACCGTGACAGATTGCAATCGACAGTGCCGTGACCATAGAGACAATTTTATTATTATTTCTTATGTATGTTAGTCTGTAAGGTATTTATCTTATATATAAAATTCTCGTGTCACAGTTTTCGTTCCCATACTCCTCCGAAACGGCTTGACCGATTCTCATGAAATTTTGTGAGCGTAGGTTTAGGTTTAGGTCTGAGAATCGGCCAACATCTATTTTTCATCCCCCTAAATGTTAGGGGTAGTCCACCCCTAATTTTTTTATTTTAAAGTAAACAACGTTTGCCGGGACAGCTAAAAAAAATAAAAAAGAGCAACACGCAAGTTTCTTGTTCGTTCTTCTTGTGATGAGACAGTTCACAAGTTCAAACTTGTGGCGTCGTGTGGGCCAGGTCGATGTGCTCTCTCTAATATGGTTGAGTGCAATGATGGCTGGCTCATCCGTCATACTCGTGACCGGATCCTGCATGTGGGGATTGGTCTGTTCGGTTACAAACACTGATTAGACTATTTGCTTTTGCAATAGCATATGCTGGTGGTCACTCTATTCTCACAAATTTGAAAATAAAAATCTGTATTATTGTAAACATGTACAACATTTATTTGAAAAGAATACGAGCTGAGTTTCTTGTCAGTTCTTCTCATCTCGAAATAATTTCAACCTGACGGTAGATTTGACATATCACAAGAGTCTGTAATAGACCTACATGAATAAAGATATTTTGAATTTGATACAGGGGTACGAATAGCGAGTTGTCCAAAGTCCCCGTGATGAGAATGTCCACTATGACGGAGGAAGGTGTGCAGGAAGTGAAGATAGAGGCCTGCGAGAGGTTACTGGGGCACAGGGTCACTGAGAAAATGAGGACCAAGAAGGTATGTAAGCTGCTGAATAGGATTTATATTTATATTCATTGAGTTATTCCGAAGATTTTATTTTTTTCATATGATGTATTGTAATTATTACTAAAAAATTCTTGAAATATATATTAAAAAAGAAGAAACAGATACAATATTTAAGTCTCAATATAATATTATTTACCGTTTACAGAATTGTAACTAATAGGGTTGCCATTTTTATTATTCTGAATGTGAACAGTCATGTCATAAATTATTTTGACATTTATTGACAACTAGCTGTACCCGCGACTTCGATCGCGTGGAATTTAACTTTATTTTTCTAAAATAAAAGTAGCCTAAAGAACTAAAAATTATTTTGTTCGTCTTAATTTATTCGTTCCATTAGGTACTGATAGGTTCAAACTAATACATTTACATCCTGCATCATCCCTTATTTTATCCCCATGGGGGTTGAATTTATCAAAATCCTATTTAAGCGAACGTTTTCATCATAGTAGTTCCAATCTTTATTTTCAGTTCATTCAGTTTCGAAAATCTTAGCAGATTTATACAAAATTTCATCCCTTTTTTAATTCCTTGGGGGTAGAATTAATTAAAATCCTTTCTTAGCAGATGCCTACGTCATAACATCTACCTGCATGCCAAATTTCAGCCCGATCCATCCAGTGGTTTGGGCTGTGCGTTGATAGATCACTATGTCAGTCACCTTTGAGTTATATATATATTTAGATAGAAATAGGAAGTCCCTAAGATACATATGGGACACTCACTTAAATTTTACAATTAACTTTTATAATTTTTTTGTGTGTAATATATATATTTTTTTTTCTCTCAAGGGGGGAATATCTATGGGACACAGTCACCTAGATACATAAAATAATAATTGCATTTAATAATGTCTAGTAAGACAAATTCAATATTGTCTACTAAGCACTGCTGTGTCTAAACTGTGTCACCCCACCTTACATTTTCCTATTGTCATTTAGTATATAAGATCATTATTTCTATGTACATATTGTCAGTTTATCATCATCTGTAATATACATCGTCTCGACCAACAACATCGTATTATTCACCCGCAACAATACACAAAAATACTGTTGAATATTTCGCCGTTACGTCTCAATATATTTACGAAAATATCATGTACGCTAGGAAAAATATAGACAGTTTCAAAAGAGTTGGTGATTACACTAATAAAAGCTTACGTAACAATGACAAACTAATTTTACCTAAATGTCGTTTCACTAAAGTTAGTAATTCGTTTTATGGTAATTGCGTAAGGTTTTATGACAAACTACCAGAGTCTGTTATAAATCTGCTCGAATAATAATTCAAATATTGTACAAAACCTTTGGAATAGTAAAAAAAATATATCTTATTACTATTTTAATACTAAACACACATACATACATACACATGTACACACAAGAAGTAATAGATGATAAGCATATTTTTTATATATTTTAAAATTAGTATATATATCTGATTGAACAGAGATTAAGTGCGTAACAGTTTCTATGTTGATTGTCGCATGCCTAATCCTTGTTGTTAATTAAATATAAGTAAATCAATATTTATTTAAAAGAGCAACACACAAGTTTCTTGCTTATTCGTCTTGTGATGAATCTGCATTCCGAATAGGCGGTAGAATAAAAAAAACTTGACTCTTCAAATCAAATCAAATCAAATCAAATTTATTTGCACTAAACATAGGTTTACATTGGTTGTTATTGTAATATAATGTCCCATTATGTTTTGCCTTAGGCATGCAAAATATATAAATTTTAAATATTATTTAATTATTAAATCAATTGTCATCAGAAAATTATAAATACATATTATTATTATTACATTATTATTAATTTAAAAACTCGTTTACGGAGTAAAAACATTTGTCGAGTAACCAACTATTTAATTCATATGTCAATCGTCCTCGTGGAAGTGTCTTTATATCATCTGTATTATCAAAAGTGCTTATATTAAGTTTATTTGAATAAAGATTATTTCTATTTCTATTTCTTTTTATGGCAATGGGTAAAAGTTATCTCAATTTGCAGGTGGATGGTATATTAAACCGTTTACACGTGGCTGTGCCAACACCTCGCGACGGCAAGTCCCGTCCCCCCGTTATACCACCATCCGTGGTGCTCAAGAAGCAGCAGATGGCAGAGAAGGAGGCCAGGAAACGGAAACTGGAACGGGAGATTGAGATCGAACTGGGAGATGATTACGTCCTAGGTGAGATTATGACAATTTTTTTTATGGATGACTACCTGTTCCCGTGACTTCGTCCGCGTGGAATTTAACTTTATTTTTTTTAATTAAAATAGTTTAAGTTACTCCTTACTAGTCAAGAATTAAAGAGCATGATGGAAGATCGCGGAAAGTGGCAAGAGCTCCACCGACAAGAGCGTAGCTCTTAAGTTATAAATGAATGAATGAAGTTACTCCTTATTGCATCAGATACATGCCAATAAAAGCCCCGGCAAATTCGGTCCAGCCATTTCAGAGATTAGCCGGAACAAACAGACAGACAGACAAAAATTGTAAAAAATATTATTTTGGTGTATGTACTTTATTTATATTCATATGCATGTAGTAAAAAACGGTTATTTCATTATTACAAACAGACACTCCAATTTTATTTATATGTATAGATAATGTAATGGGGCACCCGCCTGCGCTATCGGTTTACGCGGGGCACCAATGGAGGATGATAAGATGAGCATGAGATCAGGTCAATTAGCCCATCGTGATAAATTCACCAGAAATTTATCACGATGGTTTCCAGGGGGCACCGCGTGGAGTTCAACCTGACATGGTACATTGCTAGTAATGGAGTCATGAGTCCACATTACTAGAATTCCTCCCTTATTGGGCTATTTCCCTTCGACGAAACTGCAATAGCATATGCTGGTGGTCACCCATCATCTGCTTCTTCCTTATCCCATTTATTTGGGATCGGCGTAATATGTTTTTCACTACTCGATGGATTCATATTATTTTGTTTAATTCCGCTGCAATTAACATGTGTGAGACTCGTAGTCTCACACATATTCGGTGTGGAAACCTGACCAGCGCTACGACCTTCTCCAGTGGCGATCAAATCCCGACCGTTATTGAGTCTACACCCATATCGCGACACGTGTATCGCCTCTGAACGAGGCATCATCAGGCGTTAATTAGAGTTCGGGTACAGCTCGGAAGCCTAGTGTTGACTCATCGGCGATCAAACCGCGACTTTCCGAGTCGAATATTCTGGAGAAGGTCGTAGCGCTGGTCAGGTTTCCACACCGATTATTCGTAGTCTCACACATGTTAATTGTAGCAGAATTAAACAAAATAAAATAAATCCATCGAGTAGTGAAATGGACTTCCGCAAAATAACACCTAATTCGATTAAATATAATGTTTTTCTCTTCCATTCATTTAGGGATCACTATATTCTCCCAAATTTGAATTTAAAAATGAATCTGTATTTTTGTAAACATGTACAACATTTATTCGAAAAGGGTGAGAGCTGAGTTTCTTGTTAGTTCTGGGTTACAAAGCATTCTGAACTGACGGTACATTTTGACATATCATAATAGACAGACCTACATAAATAAAGATATTTTTAAAATTGAGTTTAACTAATAACTCTTAATAAGATTTTTAAATCATTAAATAGTAAAAACAAAGTCGCTGTCTGTCCGTCCCTATGTATGCTGAAATCTTTAAAACTACGCAACGGATTTTGGAGCGGCTTTTTTATTGATTGATTTGATAGTAATGTTCTGTGTTCATTATTTTCAGACCTTAAGAAGAATTACAGCGACATACCAGAAGAGGAGCGGTACGACCCTATACCGGAGTTCTGGGAGGGGCACAACATTGCCGACTATATAGATCCGGATATATTCGAGGTATCATACCATATATACCAGGCCTATGTCCAGCAGTGGACGTCTTCCGGGCTGTGATGATGTTGATGATGAACATACCATATATATATATCATATTTCTTTAGTAATACTAGCAGATCCACCATATATCTTTAAGCTATAATACTAGCAGATCCGGCCACGCGTTGCTGCGGCTAAGGTTCTTGAATAAAATATTGCGACTATAAATTGAGATGTAAGCTATCCTATCTTTCAAGTTGGATCAAATTGCACACAATGTGCAAATCAAATTTGCAATCGGTTCAGTAGTTTAGGAGTCCATCGCGGAGAAACAACGTGACACGTGATCAGCCCGATCGGTTTAAAATTGACAAAGTTTCATCCCCTATTTTATTCCCTTAGGGGTAGAATTAATCAAAATCCTTTCTTAGCGGATGCCTACGTCATAACATCTACCTGCATGCCAAATTTCAGCCCGATCCGTCCAGTGGTTTGGGCTGTGCGTTGATAGATCACTACGTCAGTCACCTTTGAGTTATATATATATATAGATTAATAAAATAAGACAGAAATAGGTCGTCGACAAACAAAATAACTTCCTGACATATCACAGAAATTAGTTGGAGAGTTTTGTCAACTCTAATCGATCTCTATTTTACAGAAACTAGCGGAGTTGGAGAAAGAAGAAGAGTTGCGAGAAGCAGGTGGCATGTACGCAGTGCCCAAACTGGAGCTGGACCAGACCATGCTCGAGATACGAGACCTCGCCCGTCAAATACGGTGAGCACACAACATAACATAAATTACTAATAGAAATAGAAATAATCTTTATTCCAATAAACTTAATATAAACACTTTTGAATAGTCAAGTTTTTTTATACTACCGCTCATTCGGAATGCAGACTCATCACAAGAAGAATGAGCAAGAAACTTGTGTGTTGCTCTTTTAAATAAATATTGATTTACTTATATTTAATTAACAACAAAGGATTAGGCATGCGACAAACAACATAGAAGTCGATACGCACTTAATCTCTGTTCAACTACTAACTAATTTTAAATAAATTCAAAACATCTGTTAAATAATATTTACTGAGCAAAGCCTATTACTCACTAAACGATTACTTAAATGACGAGCGTGCATGGCAATAGTTGTTCATGCACTGGATGTTCATTTAATGTTAGACATAGACACCTATATACCTATACATTGTAAATTAACTGGTTTTTTTAAAAAAAAGTAATTCAATTGAGTTTCTTGCCAGTTTTTCTCCATTGGATCTATATACCGAATAAATAAAAAAAATAAAATTTTAATATAAAGAATTTGACGTTCATAAGCGGCTAATATGTCCTACATGAATAAGAAAGAAAGAAAGAAAAACTATTTATTCAGTGCTTTTCAACAATGTTACAATATATAAAAAATAATGATTTTTGAATTTGAAACGGTTGCAGCAACAAGAAGGCAATACTGAAGGACGAGTCGCGTCTCACGAAGCAGTCCACGAAGCCAGTCATGCCGCGGACTTCCAGAGCACGCGCTCGAGGAAGATCAGCGTCCATGCTGCGAGGGGAGATGGAGAAACTGGGTAAGCAGTTTATTTATGACTGCAATAACTGGGATTTGGGACTCTCGGTGTCGACATCTCTAGTACTGTTGAGTTCCGCAGTCACCTGGAAGAAAAGGTAAAGCTGGCGTCCAGGAAGCTCGGTGTGCTCAATAGAGCGAGGCGGTACTTCACTGCGGACCAGAGACTTCTCTTTATAAGTCACAAGTTCGGCCGCACATGGAGTACTGCTCTCATCTTTGGGCGGGAGCACCTGGATACCAGCTCGGTCCTTTTGACTCGGTTCAGAGACGTGCTATGAGAATTGTCGATGATCCCAATCTCTCTGGCGGTATCAAGCCACTCAGCTTGAGGCGAGACTTCGCCTCGCTTTGTGTGTTCTACCGATTATACAACGGACTGTGTTCTGAGGAATTGTTCGACATGATGCCGACAGCCACCTTTTACCACCGCACCGCTCGCCATCGACAGGGAATTCATTCCCACACGCTGGAACCTAAGTGGTCCCGAACAGTGCGGTTTCAGAGGAGTTTCCTCCCGCGTACACTTAGATTGTGGAATGAACTTCCTGCCGAGGTTTTCCCACGAGACTACAGCATGGGGTTTTTCAAGAAGGGTATATTAAGGTTTCTTAAGGGTCGCCAACGCGCACGTGACACCCCTGGTGTTTCAGGTGTCCATAGGCTACGGTAACCGTTTACCATCAGATGAGCCGTATGCTAGTTTGCCACCTAAGTGGTATAAAAAAAAAAGCATGCAAGAGCTAACCTTTATTGCGTGCGGTTATTTTGACACGGTTATAAAACCGTTATGGTTTGTGTCCGGTAAGATGTTCTAATTTTACATAAAAAAATATCCTACCTGATCTATTTTAAGTTAAGTGTTATTTTGTAGAAATCGATTCCTTGTGAAACTATTTGTAAACTTTTAATTTTATTAAAATGTCGAACTTTGTGTAAATGAACTTTCGTCTACCAATAATCATAGAATAGAATAGAATAGAATAAAATAGAAAATCATTTATTCAAATAAACTTAATTTAAGCACTTTTGAATAGTCATAACAATTTGTTTTTTATCTACCACTCATTCGGAAAGCTGTCTCATCACAAGAAGAACGAGCAAGAAACTTGTGTGTTGCTCTTTTAAATAATCCTTGTAAGTTTACAAGGATTATATATCGAGACCACTTAGGTTTCAGCGTATGGGAATTAATATACCCTTCTTGAAGAACCCCATGCTGTAGTCTCTCGAGAAAACCATGCTTGATGGTAGTGGCTTTATTGGCCTTTGCACGGTGTAGGCTAATAAACTCTATCTATTGCTGAAAACTGTATGTAGGCTAATAAACTCTATCTATTGCTGAAAACTGTATGTAGGCTAATAAACTCTATCTATTGCTGAAAACTGTATGTAGGCTAATAAACTCTATCTATTACTGAAAACTGTATGTAGGCTAATAAACTCTATCTATTGCTGAAAACTGTATGTAGGCTAATAAACTCTATCTATTACTGAAAACTGTATGTAGGCTAATAAACTCTATCTATTGCTGAAAACTGTATGTAGGCTAATAAACTCTATCTATTGCTGAAAACTGTATTAAAATCTGTTGCGTACTTTAATAGATACATGCGAACACGACTTAAGTTTATGCTGTGTAAAGATTTCATTGAAGGCCTCCAGCAAGGTGGGCCGACGATCTGGTCAAGATCGCTGGTATTGGATGCGAGCAGCGCAGGACCGGTCCTCGTGGAGATCTTTGGGGGAGGCCTTTGTTCAGCAGTGGACGTCTTCCGGGCGGAGATGATGATGATGATGATGATGAAAGATTTGATTTGGATAGTTTTTTTTAATAACTTTTTTATTTCCTAATCAGCGAACTAATGAACAAATATTTATAATGTGTAATTAAAATCTAATGCAGGTGTGGACATGACGGATACGAAGGAGGCTCACTTCACCCGCACGCGGTCAAAGTCGCGCGGCCGCTCCCAGTCCGGCCCGTCCGGCCCGGACGGCTCGTCCGGTCCGGTCGCCAAGCGAGCGCGCGCGGACTCCCACGGCCGCTCCGTCAGCCGGCCCGCACGGGACCAACAAGGCGTCAAAGATGTTGTTGTAAGTATCCTGAAGAGATTCTGTTGTTCGCAAGATTTGTTTATGTATGACTAGCTGCGCCCCCGGTTTTAGCCGCATGAAATTTGTAGACTATATGTTATTGTTAGGGAAAATACTCTCTGCTACCAAAATGTTAGGGAATTTACTATGTATATATATAGGGAAAAACGTCTGTCACGTACCTGTATGGTTCTGCGGATTTCTTGAGCTTCAGGGTCTCGAAGATATCTTAGCTAGCTTTCCAGTTTCACAGTAGATTTAACACAGTTCTAATTTATTTTAATTCACAACAAATGCGCGCGCTCGTCAAGGCCGCTGTACGGTCAGTTCAGTACTGGGTAAGGGAGGGGAAGTGAAAGCGCGGGAACAAAAAACTAACGGACTCTAATATAATAATCTGTGCTTACGATGTTACAGGGTAGATTTTGAACACTTATTGTAATGAATCTGATGTATCTGAATCTGACGACCTCGGTGGTGTAGCGGTCAAGCACACCGCTTTACGACAGATGGTCGCGGGTTCGAATCCTCGCACGGCACTAACATTTGTACTCATGAGTATAGAAATATAATTGCGGACGCAGACCGCAATTATGTTTTCTATATATATTGTGTATTTACAAAAATATATATCTCTGTATTTATATCAGTTGTCTAGTACCCATAACACAAGACACAAGATCGACTCAGCTTGGGACTAGATGGCGCTGTGTTAATTGTCATTATGATAAAAATACAAATAAACTGAAATATTGTATTCTTCTTATAGATGCAGAAGAAAGCGAAGAAACTGGCTCACGTGGCGATCGCCAAGAAAACAAAGAAAATGGGTCTCAAAGGCGAAGCGGACAGGTTTATCGGAACGAAAATGCCCAAACATTTGTTCTCTGGAAAGCGGGGCGTCGGCAAGACAGAAAGGCGATAGTTATATATATACAGTGTTGTTATGTTTATATTCACGCAATATCGCATATGGGGTGTACAGAGAGTGCCTATTGCAGTGTTTCCTAACATTTTCAATGCCATCCTTTTAAGCTTTTTAAAATTCTTTCATTCATTCTTTTAAAAGTTTTAATTGTTCGATAGAAACTTAATAAGTTTTAGTATAATCACTAGGATTTTGTTAATGAAATTGTAAGTAAAAAATGATGAATAGATCTATGTAGGTCGCAGCGCTACAGGTCCAAGCAGTTCCTTTTTTTTATTGGGTTGTTTGGGCTGTCATCAGCCCAAACACCCCAATAAAAAAAAGGAAATTTTCAAAATTTGATGATAAATTGAAATTCATATTTCATTACATACAAGTCCATTTCCCCACCATCATTGTCCACCCCCCTCTTTTACAATCAGATTGCCCCCCCTGTGGGACGTGGGCTCCCGTACGTTCTCGTTGGGAAACACTGGTCTAGTGCAAATACATATATGTTACATCCAAACTATACAGATTGGTCCGATTTTCATTTTTCTTTATATATATATACTTTAGTGTATCAGTAAAAAAGTGCCTAATCACATTTGAAAGAAAGACTTGTTGTGTCCAAAACAAACTGCTATATAGTGTGATCCGATTTTCATGATTCTTTATATACACTTTTCTATATCTGTAAAAATTGCCCAAACCACATTTACAAGGCGTATAAACTGTGTATTTACCTTGTGTAATTAAAACATTTATGTATTTTAAATTGTGTATTATTTTTACCATGTTTTGGAAATGTTATTTGTTTTATGTATGAATTTGGAATGAAGATCTCGTCAGCACTAATGGTGTACCAGTGATCAAACTTATAAGGTACATTTCTATACAACAATGGGACCATAAGACTCCGTTGCTAACAATCCCTTCCTACGGCCTTGCCAGCTTGACCTCCACGCGGTCCCCCCCTGGAAAATAGCAAAATAAAATTGGAGTGTCAGTTTGTAATATTGAAATAACCGTTTTATACTACATGCATATGAATATAAATACATATGCATGTAATAAAAAATGTTATTTTGGTGTATGTAACCAAAATAACATTTTTTACAATTTTTGTCTGTCTGTCTGTTTCGGCTAATCTCTAAAATGTCTGGACCGATCGTGACGGGACTTTTATTGGCAGGTAGCTGATGTAATAAAAATTAACTTATGCTACTTTTATTTTAGAAAAATGAAGTTAACTTCCACGCTTGAAGTCGCTGGAACAGCTAGTATTTATATATAAAGACTAGCTCTTTTCCATATGAGAAGATGTACGACATGTGAATCTTTTTTATTTTTTCAATGCAATATAATTTCAATATTGCCATTATCTAGTAATAATCACCTGACAGTTTTAATATATACCTACCTACGGGGGGGGGGAAAGAGATTGTTAGTAATGAGGATCACCACGCGGCCAGGTCGACCTCCACGCGGTTCCCCTGGAAACCATCGTGATAAATTCCTGGTGAATTTGTCACGATGGGCTAACTGATCTGACCTCATGCTCATCTTATCATCCTCCACTGGTGCCCCGCGCACCCGCCTGCGCTAACGGTTTACGCTGGCGGGGCACCATTCCATTATCATCCACAAAAAAAATTACCTACCTACGTAATAACAAATACAAATGTACAAACAACATGTAAGCGACTGTCAGAAAGAATAATGTAATATTTATACAACTGTTGTATTTATTATTAACTCACCTACAAATATAATTGTAATCTATATATATATATATATTGTTTATTACATTACAATTAGGGTTGCCAACCTTTTTTAAAAAAAAACGTATAAACTGGTTTGGATAGGCAGGGGCGAATCAGAGCCAGGGCCACGAGGTTACAAAGGGCCCCCAGTCCCTACTGAAGCTATATTTAGAATATAAAAAAATATCTAGAATATTAAAAAACCTATCATAAGGTTGTCAACGCTGAGAGCAATCAACACATGCAAGTGCGCGTCTATTGAAAGGAACGGGAATTGTGTTTTTGGTTGGTGGGACCCTAAGTTAATAGATTTAGCCCAGGGCCCCACAAATTCACGGTCCGCCCCTGTGGATAGGTGTAGCAAACTCCTTCATAGGTTTTTATACTATTTTTGAATTATATAATCATATTTTTTTGACATATTATTTTTAATACATCTAAATATATATAACTCAATGGTGACTGACATAGTGATCTATCAACGCAAAGCCCAAACCACTGGACGGATCGGGTTGAAATTTGGCATGCAGGTAGATGTCATGACGTAGGCATCCGCTAAGAAAGGATTTTGATTAATTCTACCCCCAAGGGGATAAAATAGGGGATGAAAGTTTGTATGAAACTTTGTCAATTTTAAACCGATCGGGCTGATCACGTGTCACGTTGCTTACCCATAATTAATATTTTGTTTTACGCATCACAGTAAAGGTTGAAATTAAAGTATTTTTGCATACTTTATTTTGTATGTAAAAGTATACTTTTAGTACCAAATAAAGTAGGAGACTTTATTATAAAGTATGGTTGGCAACCCTAATTACTATGACCTCTCTACTGACCTCAATACTACAGAATAGAATAAAATTAATGTTTATTTTTGTTACTGCAACCCATCCCGGCTTCACATAGGTCTAATATAAGTACCATTTTGATTTAACTATTTGTTTTTATGAAAATTGGTAACCTGTCAGGAAGTCAGTAAGGTTCCTCTTAATTAAAACTAAAATATAAGTTTGTTGAAATTAAATTATGTAAAGGACAATTCTGTTCTAAATTACCTAAATACTTATAAATAACGTATTTATTTGTATAAGGATTAATTCCATTTTGATTTTTTTTTCTCCTCTTTTCGCTCCGGCGATTTGTGTTTTTGCCATTAGGCATTTTATAGTTTTTTTTTAAAAGTGGAGAAATCGATGCGTTTTAAAAAAATAGTAATATAGAAATAGAATTACAGGATCAGGAGAGTTAGCTGTTTGTTTTTATAATAATAAATATTGCCTTTTATAAATATTTCTTCTTTTATTAAAACAAAAATATCTCCTAAAGTTTGTTGAAATTAAATAATGTAAAGGACAATTCTGTTCTAAATTACCTAAATACTTATGATAAATAACGTATTTATTTGTATAAGGATTAATTCCATTTAGATTTTTTTTCTCCTCTTTTCGCTCCGGCGATTTGTGTTTTTGCCATTACCCATTTTATAGTTTTTATTTTTTAAGTGGAGAAATCGATGCATATTAAAAGAAATAGTAATGTAGGAATAGAATTACAGGATCAGGAGAGTTAGCCGTTTGTTTTTATAAGAATTGCTAAAATATCAGGAAAAAGGTTATTTTTTTGTTAAAACAAAAATGTCTCCTAAAACTTGTTGAAATAAAATAATGTAAAGGATAATTTTGTTCCAAATTATATACTTACAATAAATAACATATTTATTTGGATAAAGATATCATGTTTATAGAAACACCTTCGCAAATAATGCATTATTTTAGAAGAAATTTGATTACCATAAAAAAGTGAGTTAACCTTAAAAAACAGATATGTATGTTGTCGCGTGCTTGATTTAGAACTTTTGATAGAAAACGATTCCGTTATAAAATATGTAGGTATAATGTATATATTTTTTGACGCTCCTCTTTCACACAAACTACTGAACGGGTTTTGTGACGTTACAGTAACATAGTTTATACGTCAGAATGACACATAGGCTATAATTTAAAAAGATATTATCTAAAATGGGCGATATATAATGAAAAGTGTGATCCAGACATCGCTCGGGTCAGGTAGTATTTATATAGCCTACCTACCACTTATGAGAAATGCAATTTCAGCACAAGATTGAGCAAAAATCTTTTTTTAGGGCACCGACGATACAGTCGATGGTCTAGCGGTTCAGCACATCGTCTTAGAATAGAATAGAATAGAAAATCATTTATTCAAATAAACTTACATTGAAGCACTTTTGAATAGTCATCACATTTCTTTTAATCTACCGCTCATTCGGAAAGCTGTTTCATCACAAGAAGAACAAGCAAGAAACTTGTGTGTTGCTCTTTTAAATAATTTATTCTTACTTACAATTTACATAAGTTTAAGTGTGTGAATACAAACCACCGATTAGCACTAATTCAATGAAATAATAAAATAGAAAAAGCATTCAATATACAACAACTGGTTAAACAATTAATAAGAGAAAATAAGTCATAGTGATTAGAGCAGACCAGTCCACACAAGCAGCACCCGTTCACGAGTACGACGGATGAGCCAGCCACCACTGCGCTCGACCATATTTTAGGGAGCCCAATGACCCGGCCCACCACGCCGCCACAAGTCTGGACATTTTAGTGAGCATGACTACTCAAAACACCAGACCACGTCAAAGCTACTCACAATTGCCATCTGATGGTTATAGTATTCACATTTCACATAAGAATGCATGCGGCAATCAATACAAAAACCGCTACGCTTTCATCTCTTCACCTCTTACTTTCGAAGGTCGCGGGTTCTATTCCTCGCACAGTACAAACTTTTGCATTCACAAGTATGATTGTTTGTATCGGTCTATATTTTCATGTATGTGTTTATAAAAACAGAAATTATATACCTACTTAGTATTTTTATGAGTTATCTAGTACCTGTTATCTAATTCTAGTTATCTGATTGACCAGAGATTGAGTGCGTAGCGGTTTCTATGTTGTTTGTCGCATGCCTAATCCTTGTTGTTAATTAAATATAAGTAAATCAATATTTATTTAAAAGAGCAACACAAGTTTCTTGCTTATTCTTCTTGTGATGAGTCTGCATTCCGAATAAGCGGTAGAATCAAAAACTTGACTATTCAAAAGTGCTTATTAAGTTTATTTGAATAAAGATTATATCTAAGTATTTCTATTTCTATTACCCTAAAACTGGCTCAGCTTAGCTTGAGACTAGATGGCGCTGTGTGAATAATCTTGGAATATTATTATAAAACTGCTTTTATTTATTATTATTATATATTGTTTAAATAATAAACTAGTTAATAAACTACTGTAAACATTACAGATGTGTACAAATAAATTGTTAAATACATAAATGCAACACAATTGCATAATTGTATCGAATAGCTGTCAACGCAGCGTATGTACTGTTATTGCAGTATGTCATTGTTCATATATAATTTATTACATCAATACATATATTGGTAATCCATCGGAGCAATATGCAATACTGCAACCCTTAAATACTGATTAGAAATAGCTACTCTTATTTTTTAACTTTCGCATTTCGATTATTAAAATAGTTAAACTGGTTATTTTATCTATACATATAAATAAAATTGGAGAGTCTGTTTGTAATATTGAAATAACTGTTTTTTACTACATGCATATGAATATATATACGGTACATATACCAAAATAACATTTTTTATAATTTGTCTGTCTGTCTATCGGTCTGTTTGTTGCGACTAATCTCTGAAATGGCTGGACCGATTTTGACAGGACTTTTTTGGAACTTTTATTTTTGAAAAAATCTTTTATTTTAAAAAAATAAAGTTAAATTCCACGCGGACGAAGTCGCGGGAACAGCTAGTGGTAAATAAAGGTATTTATCTCTCGATGTTCCTACTAGGTTCCACTAGCCAGTACTGATACGATACAAACTGTTACCATGACAGTAAAAAATCAAATCAAATTCACAATATCTTCATTCATGTAGGTCTATTACAGACTTATGATACGTCAAATCTACCGTCAGTTCGGAATGATTTCGAGATGAGAAGAACTGACAAGAAACTCAGCTTGTATTCTTTTCAAATAAATGTTGTACATGTTCACAATAATACAGATTCATTTTTAAATTCAAATTAGGGAGAATAGAGTGACCTCCAGCATATGCTATTGCGTATAATGATTATAATTTTATAAAAATAGTTTAGTCAGTGTTAGTACCCCGAGCAGACTTGCAGCAGACCTTACAAGCAACAGCTGTTTGATAGGATATTCTTTATATGGAAATTTCGACGGCCTGAACCGATGTTCGAAACCTGGTTCCCTCAGAGTAAAGTCGTATCCGTCAGGCGGGAGTTGGCCTTCAGCCGCTCCATAAGTCCTTCCTTTGGTTTGGAGTGTCATCTGCACTCGTCCCTTATTGTTCGGTGAAGCTGTAAAGGCCAGCTGCGGCCAACAGCATTTTTTTTTTGATTGAGCATTTTTTTTTAAGTCTTAGCTTCTGCGTTTGCGCTTTCGGGTTACGCTCGCATTAGCAGAATGTGAAATGTTTTATTTTAAGACGAGTGATTGGATTTGCGATGTTTTTATTTTTTATTAACTTTGGATTATTTACACTGACTGATGAAATTGCGGTTCTTGGTATGTATCCTTTTTTTTTTCCTTTCCTTCCCTTTTCCTTTTGTTATTTTTTTTTTATGTGTGATTATGAATTAATGAATTTTTCGTGATTGCCGGTATGTATCCTTTTTTTATTATTAATTGGCCAACATCATTAGAGTAGTCCGAAAAACGCCTTCAATCGTAAAGTATAACTGTGTGATAATTGAAGGGTAAGACAGAGTTACCTTAGCTCTTGCTTAGGTAACGCTGTCTTACCCAACACGTTTACCTTAGTTTCTGTTACATGAGTAAAGCAAATTATTATACACTAATAATAATAATAATCTCAGGACAATTCACACTGCGTCATCTAGACCCAAGTTATGCTAGCTAAAGGCTGTGTTACCCTAGGGTGGAGGATTGTTGGGGCAATCCGAAGCTCGCCGGAGAGGTTTTAGGGTCTGGAGGTGGCGTGCAGAGACTGTTCCCTGCACGCCTAGATGGAGGTTCCTTCGATGGGAACCATGCCGGTGGTCATGGTGAACGCTTGCGTATCCCATGGCCACGGCGATTATGTCGAGGAGGAATAGCCGTCAGGTTTTTAGCAGGTAGGAGTCCGGCAGTATCCAATCTTCCCCAAGGGAATGGTTCTCCATGATGGATTTTCCTGACGTGAAAAAAAAAGCTAAAGCTTGTGTTATGGGCACTAGACAACTGATACAAATACATAGATATATATTTTCCATAAATACATACATATTATACATAGAACACACTCAAACCAACACAAACAATCATACTCATGAATACAAATATTTGTGCCGTGCTAGGAATCGAACCCACGACCATTGGAAGTAAGCTAAACAGCTAGACTACCGACCGTCAAATATATAATAATACTAGCTACTCGCCCCGGCTTCACACGGGTGTACATGTATTATACATATAAACCTTCCTCTTGAATCACTCTATCTATTAAAAAACCGCCTCAAAATTCGTTGCGTAGTTTTAAAGATTTAAGCATACATAGGGACGGACAGACAGCGACAGCGACTTTGTTTTATACTATGCAATGATATTGGTACGGAACACTGTTCTATATATCTTACTATCTCTTTCCACATACTATACTACGTTCTAATATATAATATATGTAAACATTGGTTGTTTATTATATATTTTATTTAATAAATACTGCAGTTTTGTATATAAAGAACGAACTCTTTGTTTATTACATTCACAACTCCAGATCTACTCGTTCGTTCAAAGCAGAATAATCATCATAGCAGCAAACATGAAACTCTACTTGGTGAGTAATTTATTAATAATTTTTTTACATATTCTTATGAGAAATTTTATTTCTACGGCCGTCCATATAATTATTACTGCACTTAAAGTTAGTAAAGTTAGTATTCGTTTTATGGCAATTGCGTAAGGTTTTACAACAAAATACCAGAGTCTGTTATAAATCTGCCTGAACAAAGATTTAAATGTCAAATAAAATACTTCCTTTGCAAAAAAGCTAATGATAAAATTGAAGAATTCGTTAATGACAATAATGTTTTTAATGAATAACTTAAAATCCATAGCACTGACAATATTATGTGATTACACTAATAATGAGTGCGTAGCGCTTTTACTTGTTATACTGTAATTATTATATAAAAAAACATCTATTCAAAAGAGCAACACACAAGTTTCTTGCTCATTCTTGTGATGATCTGCATTCCGAATGAGTGGTGGAATCAAAATATGATATTCAAAAGTGTTTGTAATGAGTTTATTTGAATAAAGATTATTTATTTCTATTTCTACTTAAATACATGAAATAATGAAAGTGGCACCGATGTCGGAGAGGTTGAAGAGTAATCGTCTATCATGGTATGGACATGTAATGTGTAGGAATGAGGATAATATTTTAAGGAAGGTGTTACATATGAATGTGGATGGTTATAAGGGCAGAGGAAGGCCGAAAAAGAGATGGATGGACTGTGTGAAAGATGATATGGTAAGAAAGGGAGTAAATAACGGGATGACTGCGAACAGACATGAATAGAAGAGAACAACATATTACAATGACCACAAATAAATGGGATAAGGAAGAAGCAGATGATGGTGCACTTAAATACATCTATATACATATATATAATTCAAAGGTGACTGACATAGTGATCTATAAACGCACAGCCCAAACCATTGGACAGATCCGGCTGAAATTTCGCATGCAGGTAGATGTTATGACGTAGGCATCCGCTAAGAATTTTGATTAATTCTACCCCTAAGGGGATAAAATAGGGGATGAAAGTTTGTATGAAACTTTGTCAATTTTAAACCGATTGGGCTGAGACTTTGCATGTATAAAGCTACTATGACGTGGGCATCCCCTAAGAAAGGATTTTGATAAATTCCACCCCTAAGGGGATACAATAACGCGAGCGAAGCCGCGGGCAAAAGCTAGTTTATATATATATTAATTAGAACTAATGTTAACAAAAGAGGACATAACTCTAAAAGAGATCTCTTCCAGTCAACCCACTACAGCGTGGCGTAGGAAGTGTTGAGTGGGTCAAATTGTGCAAATAATAATCTATACATATAAATAAAAGTGGAGTGTCTGTTTGTAATATTGAAATAACCGTTTTTACTACATGTATATGAATATAAATACGGTACATACACTAAAATAACATTTCTTTTCAATTTTTGTCTGTCTGTCTGTTTGTTCCGGTTAATCTCTGAAATGGCTGGACCGATTTTGAGGACTTCTTTTGGCAGGTAGCTGATGTAATAAGGAATAACTTAGGCTATTTTTAGTTTAGATAAATTATTTTATTATAGAAAAATAAAATAAGATTCCACGCGGACGAAGTCGCGGGTGCAGCTAGTCTATACATATAAATAAAATTGGAGTGTCTGTTTGTAATATTGAAATAACCGTTTTTTACTACGCACATATGAATATAAATACGGTACATACACCAAAATAATATTTTTTACAATTTTTGTCTGTCTGTTTCGGTTAATCTCTGAAATGGCTGGACCGATTTTGACGGGACTTTTTTTGGCAGGTAGCTAATGTAACTTAGGCTACTTTTATTTTAGAAAATGAAAGTTAAATTTCACGCGGACGAAGTCGCGACGCCAGCTATTTCATGAGAGAGTAAACTATGTTAGGCAGATTATTAACAATCGTTTTCCTCCCCACAGATCCTGTTATTCGCGTTCTTCTCTATGACATTGGCGGCGGATATACCTCTCCCATCGTTAAGCAACATTACGGACAAACTGCCTTTGGATACAGTGACGGAAACCCTCGGAGCAGTGACGAAAATCCTCAACTAATTCTTTATCATGTATCCTCAACTAATTCTTTATCAATTCTACATCATGTATCCAGAGCCGTGAAATAGTCAATAAAAAAAAATTAAAAATTCTACATCATGTATCCAGAGCCGTAAAATAGTCAATAAAAAAAAATTAAAAATTCTACATCATGTATCCAGAGCCGTAAAATAGTCAATAAATAAAAAAAAATCTACATCATCAGCATTTGCGACTTACGCAGACGAGGCAGTGTGGTGAAATGTTTAACACACTATTTCATTTGCAGTTGCGGTTCAACTTCCGTCTAATTTATTTATTTATGGCTGGTGTCCATATTATAAACATATGTATATATGAATTGATATTATATAATTACATAGTATAAAATAAAGTCGCTGTCGCTGTCTGTCTGTCCCTATCATAACAATAATAATCTCAGGACAATTCACACAGCGCCATCTAGACCCAAGTTAAGCTAGCTAAAGCTTGTGTTACGGGTACTAGACAACTGATACAAATACATAGATATTTTTTTTTGTAAATACATACATATTATACATATAAAACACCCAGACCGATATAAACAATCATACTCATGAATACAAATGTTTGTGTCGTGCGGAATCGAACCCGCGACCATCGTTCGCAAAGCGGTGCACTAGACCGCTAGACCACCGAGGTGTATCTGAGTGTTTTCTATGTAAAATATATATGTATTTGTATCAGTTATCTAGTACCCATAACACAAGATTTAGCTGGCTTAACTTGGGTCTAGATGGCGCTGTGTGAATTGTTCTGAGATTATTATTATAGATTATTATGACTTTGACTTTGACTAAGATTCTCTTACAATGATATTATTTAGTATTCATAGTAGGACATAAGTTCTGTTTCATAGGTTACTAAACTGAATTAAACTTTATTTTTCTAAAATAAAAGTAGCCTAAGTCACACCCTATGACATCAGCTACCTTCCAAAAGAAGTCCCGTTAAAATTGGTGCCCCCATTTCAGAGATTAGCCGGAACAAACAGACGGATAGACAAAGATTGTAAAAAGTGTTTTTTGTGTACGTACCGTGTTTATATTCATATGCATGTAGTAAAAAACTGTTATTTCAATATTACAAACAGATACTCCTATTTTATTTATATGTATATATATTGTACATATAAATAGATTATTACACTATCAAATAATTAATGAAGATCTAAGTACCTAATAGAAAAATGGTAATTATTTTGTTTTTTCTTAGTCGACAGCACCCACATTTCATCAAACGCACCGTTAAATTCTTTCATTTCAAATGTATTGAATAATATTAAAATTATGTTGACACTAAAATAAAGAAACTAAGCTATTGTTGTAACTATTTTAAATAAATATATGTAGTGTTGTATGAACATATTTAATTCCTAACTTTGGAATACCTTTACTCATTACACAATGTTTTGTAACATTATTCGATTTCAGAGGAGCTTCCTCTCGTACACTTAGATTGTGTAATGAACTAGCTTTTGAGGTTTTCTCTGCTGCTTGTGTGGACTGGTCTGCTCTAATCACTATGACTTATTTTCTCTTATTAATTGTTTAACCAGTTGTTGTATATTGAATGTTTTTTCTATTTTATTATTTCATTGAATTAGTGCTAATCGGTGGTTTGTATTCACACACTTAAACTTAAATTGTAAGTAAGAATAAATTATTTAAAAGAGCAGCACACAAGTTTCTTGCTTGTTCTTCTTGTGATGGGTCAGCATTCCGAATGAGCGGTAGATTATAAAAAAAATGTTATGACTATTCAAAAGTGCTTCAATGTAAGTTTATTTGAATAAATGATTTTCTATTCTTTTCTATTCTTAAGAGTCGGCATTGCGCTCGTGGTATTCCTGGTATTTCAAGCGTCCATAGGCATCGTAACCATCAGATGGGCCCTAAGCTTGTTTGCCACCAACCACCATCGTATATATTGTAACATTCTAAGTAAGTTTAGTTACTGAATAAGTTTTTTTAATGTAAGTTATATTGGGAATGGGGCAGATGGCCGTTGGGGCAGTAAAGTTCTCGTGTGGCGACCGATTTTATTCTTTCTTTACAATTTCAGTTTCAGTGTGTGATGTATTCACACACTACACACACACAACTACCGATTAGCACTAATTGAATTAAATAATCAAATAGAAAAAATATAATAACGCTATGTGTACCTTTAAACTGTTGAGCTTACTGCTTGGAAACCAATCAAAATTATGCGTTCATTAAAATACAATATCTAAATATATATAACTCAAAGGTGACTGACTGATATAGTGATCTATCAACGCACAGCCCAAACCACTGGACGGATCGGGCTGAAATTTGGCATCTAAATATATATAACTTAAAGGTGACTGACATAGTGATCTATCAACGCACAGTCCAAACCACTGGACGGATAGGGCTGAAATTTGGCATCTGAATATATATAACTCAAAGGTGACTGACATAGTGATCTATCAACGCACAGCCCAAACCAGATCGGGCTGAAATTTGGCATGTAGGTAGATGTTATGACGTAGGCATCCGCTAAGAAAGGATTTTGATTACTTCTACCCCCAAGTAGATAAAATAGGGGATGAAAATTTGTCAATTTTAAACCGACCGGGCTGAGACTTTGCATGCATAAACTACTATGACGTAGGCACTGGATGAATGCACTCTAAACCAGGACCAATCCAGGGAAACCCGGACGAATGGCAACCCGAGGGGAAGGGGATTGTCAGTAATGTGGACTGATGACCCCATTGCTAGCAATGTACCATGTCAGGTCGACCTCCTCGCGGTTCCCCCTGGAAACCATCGTGATAAATTCTTGGTGAATTTGTCACGATGAGCTAAACTGACCTGACTTCATGCTCATCTTATCCTCCACTGGTGCCCCGCCAGCGTAAACCGTTAGCGCAGGCGGGTGCACCATTCCATTATCATCCATAAAAAAACCCTGCCTCTAGGGGGGGGGGATGGGGATTGGTAGTAATGTAGACTAATTAGCCCATTGCCAGCAATGTACCATGTCAGGTCGACCTCCTCGCGGTTCCCCCTGGAAACCAACCTGATAAATTCCTAGCGAATTTTTCACGATGTGCTAACTGACCTGACCTAATGTTCATCTTATCATCCTCCACTGGTGCCCGCCAGCGTAAACCGTTAGCGCAGGTGGGTGCAACATTCCATCATCTATAAAAAAACCCTGCCTCTAGTAGACTTTTAAGACAATGTGCCCGAAAATTTTCCACTATTTATAATAATACGCCATAAATACGGTTCAACACAATTTAACTTAAACCACACGTGTTTAAATATAGTATTTACAATTGCATAATTGTATAGTATTGTTTATTCACCTAGTATAATATTTATTTTATACAATTTATTATAAGACTTAAGGTCGCTACACACGTTTGTTAGAACGTTTTCCTGACCTGGAAACCATTCTGACGTTTTGTTAATGACGATTTTTGTTATTGTTAAATTTTTATGTTTACTTATTTTACAGTTATTAATGGGGTTTTAACAGGAATAATTTTATGGCAAATAAAGATATTTATTTTGTATATATTACGACTGCGAATAAAACAAATTTGCCCTCTGCAAATTCAAATTCAAATTCAAAATATCTTCATTCATGTAGGTCTATTACAGACTCTTATGATATGTCAAATCTACCGTCAGTTCGGAATGATTTCGAGATGAGAAGAACTGACAAGAAACTCAGCTCGTATTTTTTTTTAATTTTGTACATATTTACAATAATACTATTTCATTTAAATTCAAATTTGGGAGAATGGAGTGAGCACCAGCATATAAAAAATAAAAAAATCTAATCAGTGTTCGCAACCTGAACAGACCAGTCCCCACAAGCAGCACCCGTTCACGAGTATGACGGATGAACCAGCCATCATTGCACTCAACCATATTAGAGGGAGCACATCGCATAAATAAAATCCCAATAATAATTAACATAGAATCCGCTACGAACTAATTCTTAATGCCATCCTATAATATGGTCAGCGCTATGAAATAATAAGTTTTTCTACAAAAAAATTACTATTATTTACAAACTCTTCAATATATACAATCTTTTTTTTACAAAGGAAGTGTTTTATATGACATTTGAATCTTTTTCAAGCAGATTTAGAACAGACTCTGGTAGTTTATTGTAAAAGCTTACGCAATTACTAAATTTAGTTAAACAGCATTTAGGTAAAATCATATAAATACTGATTATTTATATTTTTATAAAATTATTTATTATCTATACTAGTTTTCACGCGACCGCGTGGAATTTATCTTCATTTTTCTAAAATAAAGTAGCCTAAGTTATTCTTTATTATATAAGCTATCTGCCAATAAAGTCCCCTCAAAAACTGTCCAGCATTTCAGAGATTAGCCGGAACAAACAGACAGTATTTGTTCCGGCTAATTTCTGACAGACAAAAATTGTAAAACTTGTTGGTTTGGTGTATGTACCGTATCTATATTCATATGCATGTAGTAAAAAACGGTTATTTCAATATTACAAACAGACACTCCAATTTTATTTATATGTATAGATAATGTAATGGCGCACCCGCCTGCGCTAACGGTCTACGCTGGTGGGGCACCAGTGGAGGATGATAAGATGAGCATGAGGTCAGGTCAGTTAGCACATCGTGATAAATTCACTAGGAATTTATCATGATGGTTTCCAGGGGGCACCGCGTGGAGTACAACCTGATATGGTACATTGCTAGTAATGGGGTCATGAGTCCACATTACTAAGAATTCCTCCCTTACCCTTTTCTTTTCAAAGTAATAACGAAAAGGTTAGTCGACATCACAGAAGACCGAAGAGCTGGCAGCTACCTCGGACAAAGAATTAGTCTAGCCATTCAAAGAGGGAACGCTGCCAGTATCAACGGAACGTTGCCTAAAGGGACCCCTTTTAATAATATATTTTAGTTATCTATATTAATAATTCCGTCAAGTGGTACGGTAGACTCGAACGAAACCTTACATATGTGAATAACAAAACATAAAAAAATATTGATTTCGAGTCGACAACATATATCCGCAAAATTCGGATTATGAAGCATTTCGTTAAATTCTAATGACACTGACAAACAAACCGCAGTCGCCATTTTTTCATTTCACTAGCATTTTCTTCAGTCGTTGACTTTTCGCGAAAATATTGTTTTTGACACTTTTTTATGATAAAAGAGTATGTGGTTTTTCTTTAAACCTGAAATTGGCCGATTGCGAGACAAATTTGGCTATTTTTTTTGTTAATAATTTGTTTCACGGCGCTGGATACAAGTCTTTTTTAGCCCAACTCCTTTAAGTTGGGCTTCACCAAAAAATAAAAATTATTTGTATAAAAACTTTTGCAATTTTTATTTACTATCTTTATTAAACACAATGAATGAAGCTTTACAAATCTATGCCTTGCTTACTTTTAATATTCCATGAGAACCGATGACTACAGAAATATCTACCCACATTTCACCCAAACGAAGCCGGGTTTTCATCTAGTTATATTATATTTTTTAAGCTTTTTAATTTTAAGTTCTTAGTTGTACAATTAAGTTATGTAAATATACATCCATTATATAAATTAACTCTACTTCAAAAAAAATATATTAGTACGGAACCTGTGTATAGTCCATATAACGTTTCGATAGTGCAAACATACAAACATAATGTTTGTTGTCATGTTTACCCAGTTTTGGCCACCTGCGCAGCGCTGGTATATAAGAGGGCAGATTGTCGTATACCACATTCATACCTTCTTGAAGCATTTCATTGAGAGCAGAATATTCAGTAGCCGCAGAGATGAAACTGTACTTGGTAAGTAATTATTAATATTTATTCTTTTTTAATTTAATCTATACATATAAATAAAATTGGAGTGTCTGTTTGTAATATTGAAATAACCGTTTTTTACTACTTGCATATGAATATATATACGGTAAATATACCAAAATAACATTTTGTACAATTTTTGTGTCCGTCCGTTGGTTCCGGCTAATCTCTGAAATGGCTGGACCGATTTTGACGGGACTTTTTTTGGCAGTTAGCTGTTGTAATAAGGTGTAACTTAGGCTACTTTATTTTAGAGAAATAAAGTTATATTCCACGCGGTATATTGGTTATATCAATATTACAAACTGACACTCCAATTTTATTTATATGTATAGATATTAACGGTCACGGCGGTCTAGCGGTATAGGGCACTGCTTTTCTTCCGATGGTCGCGGGTTCGATTCCTCGCACGGTACAAACATTTATATTTTGAGTATGATTGTTTGTATCGGTCTGGGTGTCTTCTATGTATAATATGTATGTATTTACATATAGATATGTATCTATCTATGTTACTAGACATGCTCCCAAGCTCTGCTTAGCTTGGGACTAGGTGGCGCTGTGTGAATTATCCTGTACCTTATTAATTACTATAAAGCTTACTATAAAATTGACGAATTCGTTAACGATAATAATGTTTTTATAGAAAAACTTTGTATCCATAGCACTGACAATATTATCTGATTACATTAATAATGAGTGCGTAGCGATTTCTATGTTGATTATCGCATGCCTCTTACTTGTTATACTGTAATTATTTATATAAAAAAAACATCTATTAAAAAGAGCAACAAACAAGTTTCTTGCTCATTCTTCTTGTGATGAATCTGCATTCCGAATGAATGGTAGAATCAAAATATGACTATTCAAAAGTGCTTGTAATGAGTTTATTTGAATAAAGATTATTTCTATTTCTATTTCTATTATGGGTATAAAAAATAAATAACAATCTGTTCTCAGACTCACTGAGTAAACATAAAAAGTTTCATCAAAATATGTTAAGCCATATCGGTGTAGTGTGGTAACTAATACTGACACAAGAATCTAATATTATAACTGCTAAAGTTTATGAGTATGGATGGATGTTTGTTACTCTTTCACGTAAAAACTACTGAACGGATTTTGTTAAAACTTTACTGTAATATAGCTTATAGATTAGAATAACACATAGGTTATAAATCTGTATTCATATAATAAGGGTAGTCCATCCCTAACATTAATTTTTGGACAAAGTTTTTTAACGTGATACAAAGTTACAAATATCGACTTAAAATACAACCTAAATAATATGAAGAAAGCGTAAAAAGAAATATAAAATAATAAAAAAAAAGGAATTACTAAGAATAAAAATGATATATGTTAAGTTAAGTGGGTGTTTAACAAAGTCTGACCAACCATCTTTTTAATATATATATATATATGAAAACAATATTGTGTTCACAGATCGTACTCGTGTTCGTGTTGGTCGCTTTGGCGTCAGCAATGGCCGGTGTTGGTCCAGGTGTTCCAGATATTCCAGGTGCCCCCAGTGTTCCAGGTGGCTTGCCCCAGGGAATTCCATCGGCACCCTCAGTGCCCGGAGTCCCATCATAGACAACCAGTCAAGTGACATCCATCATATCATCATATCAACATAACAGACTACAGTAGACCATGCAGGAAATAACTGAAAATCATTCGATCATACTAACCTCTCGGTTAGACTCAATCTTTCAGATAACCACTTTGTAATTTCAAGTGGTTCAATTTCAGGAATGGTCTGCCTGGCTTATACCCTTTACTGATCCTGTACATACGATGGTGACCATTCGCCATCACCTTGTTTGCCATTCCATTCGGATACGCATCATTTAAAATTGATCGAGTACTGAAAAACATTGTATATTGTGTAATAACTTCAGTTCTTTAAATAAATTTACATCTATTTATTTTTGTTGTATTTATTTATTTATTTCCCGTCTTCAATTAAATAGAAATAATATTTATTCAAATAAATTGAATAGAATAGGCTAAGCCTATTCCTCACTAAACATTATAGAACAAGAGCCAACGACGGCCAGACATATGTACGTCATATTAGTAAACGTGAAAGTTCTTGTATGTGTGTTCCCAACACAGGTAAGAACGATCCCCAAACATGAAACCTGGATCGTGGTTCCTTTGGCAGGTAACAGGTTACAAAGGTGCAAAAGTTTTTATGGAATATCGTCATATTTGAAACTATAACGATAAAACTTTTTTTCTTTCGCTTTTTTGGGTTAGTTTAATAAATACCTTACTAATATTATTAATGTGAACGTAATTCTGCCTGTCTGTCTGTGTCACTTACATGCCGTCAGTCATGTCACTTACATTAAGGAATTAACAGACACAACACTGCGAGTAACCAGACCTAACGATAGATAGTCGATTAAACTTACATAAGAGAAATGTATACTGTATCGCAATCAAAATGTACAAAAATCTTCCAAGAGAGATTAAAGAACTGGGGTCTCATACGTTGTTCAAACGCAAACTAAGGAATTGGCTGTCACTTGGTAATTTCTACAGTGTCCAAGAATATTTAAGTAACACAAACACTTTCACGTAATTTGCATGCCTGTATGATAAATATAGCTGAACAATCAATTTCATGTAACATCATATTTACTGTACCAATATTTCGCAAATAAATTATTTCATATATTTCATAATGCTCTAGTTTGAGTAATAACGTCCTATGGTCAACGCAATCAAACGCTTATGAGAGACCGCAAAAGACACCAATGGCAACCTGTGAATCTTCCCAGACACCGAAAATACTTTGTATTAAGTTAATGCCTGCATCAGTAGTAGACCGTCCACTCACAAATCCGAATTGCTGTTTATGAAATAAATCATTTGTATTAAAATGAGCTACCATTTGTGTAAGTAGTATCTTTTCAAAAATCTTACTAAATACTGGTAAAATTGAGATAGGTCTAAAATTTGATATATTGTCTTTGTCACCAGATTTAAATAGCGGTATTATTTTACTCACTTTAATTAGATCTGGAAAAATACCTTGATCAATGCTCATATTAAATATTTCAGTTAAATTTTACATTTAACTGAAATATTTAATTTTTAAGCAACTTCACTTATTACAGTTTTCATTACTCTAACTGACATACCCCAGATATCCTCAGTTCCTTTTAGATTGAGAGCGTTGAAAGTTTTTATTACATAGGAGCAACTGATATGATGAAAATGAAAGTCATGAACGCAAGGATTTATTTTTTAATAATGTTTCTGCTAAACTAGGCGATGAGTTTAAATTTCCTGTAGCTTTGAGAGGTATTGTTGAAAAGAAATTATCAAAAGTTTGAGCAACTAGTTCATTATTATCAATAATAACGAAATATTATTTATAAAATAAATTAACATTGTTTATAATTTTAATATATATAATATTAATTCCTATGTAACATACATAGGAATTCTAGTCTATAAGGTATTTATAATATGGGCTATTAGGAGCCTGAACTAAATATATAAATGAAATAAAATTATTCGTGTTAAATCAAGACCCGGTTAACAATATAAATAATGATTTGTAATGTTCACTATTCACAATAATACGCACGGCAACCTTATCGCGATATCCAATGCCGTAAATAATAAAAAAAAAAAAAAAAAGAAATTACGAGGGCGGGAGTCAGTTACGTCTTTGTCGTTTTTCGAAAAATTGTACTGATTATCGTTGTCGTAATTGTCGATATTTTATACAGATTTGTTTACTAAATTCGTGAATATTATTAGTTTATTTACGAAACAATAGAAGAACGCAAGAGTTGATACTGGAGAGGACCTATCGTCGGTTTTGGCGGTAAACAGGTAACCCGTTGAAAAGGTAAGTTCGGACAAGACCGGAGTTCTGGGAAGCCTTGCTGAAACCGAACCGGCAATCCTCGCAGTACAAGGTGAGTGCCTTCCAAATTATCAATTTCTTGCTCAATTCCAATTGTCGTAAATACAGTCCACTAAAGACAGCTGCATTCAAAATTATATGTTAGCTGTTTTCATAACAATTATTATTGTTAATATTATATTGTTACTGAATCTCTGTTTATTCTATTAATGTTTCGATTGTTTGTTGTCACAAGTTTACTTAGTGGCCACCTGCCGCATGCCGCAGCGCTGGTATATAAGAGGACAGACCGTGTGTGTGCCACATTCATACCTTCTTGAAGCATTTATTCATTGAGAGCAGAATATTCAGTAACCGCAGAGATGAAACTGTACTTGGTAAGTAATTATAAAGTCTCACAGTAAACGCGGTTCGATGTACGCGTATTGTAAAAATTTTTTATTTGTATCGATAATTTGCTTACCTTGACATCGAAGGCATGTGTGACAAACTTGTGGCCAACGAGCTCTTTGCGTTCCCGCAGCAGAAGCTGGACGTAATGGACGAAGTAAGTACAGTGCAAATATGTGTGTCCAACTTAAGCCAGGACAAAATCGCGAAGCGAAAGTGCTGCTCTTCAAGTCCCTTAACAATTGCGATCATATGGTGTCTCGCTGACGTGACGGCACACAGAAAAGCTTGCAGGACATAATAACGCTGAAGGTGACCGACCCTAACATCGTGCCGAGTTTTGTGGCGAAGGACCTCAATAAATTTCCTCCCGTCACATTCGATCGCGTGGCCGTAGCCAGTATATTAATGGACATCGTCTTCTTAAAAAAGAGTTTGGTCGAGGTGATATTATTTTTCAACGCGCCCGAAGAAATTATGGGGCCGTTCAAGTATTACGTAAGCACTATAGGGGGGCGGGGGGTCTTTTCTTTGCTTATTTTGGATGACATGGGGGCTGGGAGATTCTAGATGATGACTACGTCATCGGTAATTTACTCTTTTACAGGATTGGCAACCCTCATATTGTCTTTAAAACAATTCGTTATTTGAAAAATGTTTATGTAAGCATGGGGGGAGGGGTAAGAGCTTTGCTTACTTTTGCTGACAAGGGGGATGAGGGGTAAATAATTGTGATAAATCTGCTTACGTAATACTTGAACAGCCCCTATTCGTGACTTGCGCAAGGTCACCCGATGACGCTACGAACATCAACACGCGTTGTGGATCATGCCAAGATGTGTCCGCGGTGGAGCCAGCGTTTTCGCCATCTACACTGACGTCATCCGCTGTATTGGCGCTGCGAGTCACTTCTCTCCCCGCGTCCTCCGCCTGCAGGCCGCAAGCGCCTGCATCGCTGCCCGTGTAAGCAGCGCCAAAAAAATCCTCGGTGCAACACACACACAGTGTCGAGATTTTGCCGCCGTCATCGCTAGCTAACCGACTGCTTCAGTACCACGGCGTGTGTCAAAAACAGCACTAACCATTGACCCTACATGTGCTGCCACTGGTAACCGTGACGATTATGGCTTTGTCGTGCTACAAAAGAAGAGGCGGACAAAGAGGGTCAATAGGTACCATTGCGGCACTGCACTCAGTGGGCCCAACTTCCTGCTGCGTGCTGCAACAGCGACCACGGCAATGTGACTATCCCATTACGCTCTACATTATCCTATCTAGATTACGCCACTAAGGAACAGGACATTGTCGATTATATATAAACCAAAAGTAACCTGACATTAAGGGTGACGCAGTAGCCCGGGTCCCCACCAACATGCTGCCCACCTTCATGAAGGAGGACTACTGGCCGAAGGGTGCGGTGTATCGGCGCTACCGGCAGAATGCCGTCGTCAGTGCCGTGACAGCACAGACAATATCAATATATTAGTTTTATAATTACATATGTATGTTAGTCTATTAGGTATTTATAGTATGGGCCTAGTAGTTAGAAATAAATTAAAATAAATTAATTTTTATGTCTTTTAATTTAATCTATCTCTCTCTCTCTCTCTCTAGGTGAAAATTTACGGTTGTATGTATTTTTTAATGCCACACTATAAAAATATAAAAATAATGTTAGAGGTGGACAACCCTTATCACTTAGGGGTATGAAAAATAGATAGTAGCCGATCTCAGACGTACTGAATATGCATATAAAATTTCATAAAAATCGGCAATCCGTTTCAGAGAAATTTGGTAACCAACATGTGACACTAGAATTTTATATGTAAGATCCTTACTCCTTACTAATATTATAAATGCGAAAGTAACTTTGTCGTCTGTTTGTCTGTCTTTCTGTCTCGCTTTCACGTCAAAACTACTGAACCAATTAAAATGAAATTTGGTACACAGATAGTCTCAACCCTGAGAAAGGACATAGGCCACACACCCCTTACAACCCTTTTTTTTCGCATTCAAAAGTATGAATGCGAAAAAAGTGTTGTAAGGGGTTGAAAGTGGGGATGAATGATTGTATGGAAGAATCGTAATTTTTGAAGCTAAAAGCTTGAAACCTATTTTTGAGGATTAAATATGAATAAATATGACATCCAAAGTTTGTAAAAATGTTACCCTTAACCCCTTAAGGGTAACATTTTTACAGACTTTGGATATCATATATGCTATAATTTAAAAAGATATTATATAAATTGGGCGATATATAATGATAAGTGTGATGCAGACGAAGTCACGCGGGTCAGCTAGTTGACCTTTAAATGCGAAAAAGGATTGTAAGGGGTTGGAAGGGGGGATGAAAGATTGTATGGAAGAATCGTCATTTTTGAGGCTAGACCGATTAAACTTTTTTCTTTGTCTTTTTTGGGTTAGTTTATTAAATACCCAACTTCTTTCATACATATTATAACTGAAAGAAACTCTATCTGTTTTCTGTTAGTTTAACATGCCAAAACTACTTAATCAATTTAAATGAAACTAACTGTATACCAAAACAGTTAGTCTACACCTGGACAAAGGACATAGGTTACTTTTGAATGCGAAAAATGGATTGTAAGGGTGTTGGAAGGGTTGTACGGATGTATTTTTAAAGCTAGAAGCATGAAATTTATTAATTAGCCTATTGATTAAATATAAATAAAGAAAAAAAGGACTGATAGATATATGAAAGAATGTATGGAAATGTCGTCATTATCATTCAGCAACATACTGAATTGAATTTTATGCAATTTTGTATCCTCATTTTTGAAGCTAAAACGATGAATCCTTTTTATTAAATATTTTTCATTATTTACGCACACGAAGTCGCGGGTACAGTTAGTATATATATATATATATAAATATATATATTTGAAAACAATATTGTGTTTGTAGATCTTGCTGGTGTTCATGTTGGTTGCTTTGGCATCAACGATGGCCGGTACTGCCCCCGGAGGCGGGTTGGATATCCACGCGGGAAGTTCCCAGCCAGTTGTTATTGTAGAGGAATAAATAATTTCACAATTACCGATATCTATTATTATTTTCTACGTATTGTCATCGAATTTGTAAATACATAAGATATAAATCCAAAAAGAGTCCTACGACTTTTTTTTATATATTTAATTTCAAAGTCATGTTGTCGGTTAAATAGAAAAATGGCAGTATTCAAAATGTACATTTTTTACATTTATTTGCATTTAATTTATCTTTCCCTTTAAAGTTTTAAATTTCCACAGTATTTAGATAATGATTATTGTTTTTAATTTATTATTTGTGAAATAACGATACTAGTGTATATAATCAGTGAGTTTTATTCATAAGTAACGTCGATTGTTGTTGGTGTGCAAATCTGTGATTTCTTTGTGACAAAAATCTACGTTACAAAATTTGTGGGACCGCCAACTGTCAAAGTATTGGTAATTTACAATAGAAGTCTTGGATTTCTATTGACTCCTTTAATAATTAACTACAGTTATTACACTTCACTATTTTTATATCCGTTTACAAATAAACAATAATATTAAAGTCAAATATTCGATAGTGAAGATCGGTTGTTGTTGTTGAGAAGAAAAAAAAAAACTACCCACTAACATAAAAATTTATTTATTATCATCTTGATAATATATTACAAATAGCTGTGCGAAACTAAACTTATGTATTTTATTAAATAACAATACAATATTAGTAATCCATAGCCATTGCTAGATATCATATGACAAATTAAGACATATTTACTGTAGTGGTAATATATAAGATTAATTATTTTTTTTTGTAACAGTATTGGTATTTAAAGTTTTTACTAACAATATTTATTTATTTATTTATTATTAAATTATTTATTGTATTATTTTATTGAAGGGAAATAGCGCACAACATTGTATTTCTTCTATTGAATAATATTCATTGTTGTCTTGTTTCGTAGATATTTAACATAATAATTAAAAATGATGTCCCGCAGAGCATGTGATCTTGATGCTAAGCTCAAGGTCACTCTCAGAGTTAAAAAAATCCAATGAATTAAATAAGGCCTTATTACAGGAACGAGATGAAAGTGAGATTGAAATTAAGTTGATGTCTGATAAATATGTGGCTCTGAAGAATGACCTAGTGAAGATCAGTACAGACTTTGAAGTTCTACATATCGAAAAAGAAAAACTTCAAGAAATTGTAAATAAATATGATCTGTGCAGAGACACATATGAGTCAGCATTGCAGAAAATCACTCATCTAGAGCGGCACCTTGAGGAAGTTCAATCACAAAATAAATCTTTGTTGGATCACAGGCGGTTGAGTAGTTATAACGAGACCATGGATCTGTATACAGAAATGTTAAATACTACTAGTGATCAAACATCTGCTCTGCCTCTTGTGACCTTAGATTTGACAAATACACCAAGCTCCTATAGTCCTAATAAAGTACCTATTAATAGTAGTAAGAAGTTAAAAAAATATGTAAAATTAAATAAATTTATTCGAAAATCAGAAAATTTAGTGAAAAGTCATAAAAAGTGTTTAAAATCAATTATTACTAGGAAGCAAAAAATTTACTTATCAATAGAATTAAATAATTGTAAAGAAAAAATATATAACAAAGATTTAGAAATAGATGAATTATCACAAATAAAAAAAATTAATCTATTAGAGAACTCGTTGTCCAATTTATCTTTGAAATATGAATCAGCTAAGAATGAAATACATGAATATTCTGATCAGTTGGATAATTTAATAAAATTAGGTAACTACAACATGGAGCGGTTTGTTTCTCTTACGGATAGATGTCACTGTAATTCACCAGAGTCTGATAACTATATCCAACCGTCCCACCATAAACAGTTGAACATTGATATCTCATCCGTCACGGAACCAGACGTTTCATGTTTACGCACACGAAACAGTACAAAAGTAAATAAATGCAGCACTGTACATGAAACCATCAGGAGAACAATTATTTATTCAGATGAATTTGGCAAGGATTTAGGTAGTTTATTATCGAACTGTCTTTCGCAACAAGTAATGAATAATTGTTTTCCGGGATCAGGTATATATAAGATTATAAGAAATATAGTAAATGAAAAATATGATATTCACACGACCCTAGTAATAGCGTTAGGGAATTGTTTGCATATGCGTAAATCTGATATAGTTAATTTAATAAAATCATTACATAATATAGTGGAGCTTGGTATAGGTAAAATATTATTATGCGCATTTCCCTACTCTCAATCCCTGACTAATGAACAGAATAAGTTCATTTATAGTATAAATAATTTAATTTATTCGATGACATATCATTGTAATGATATATTTTATTTTGAAAGTAACAAATTTGTTACAAACTATTATATGACGGGAGGTAATTTTTATCTTCCTAAAAAACAAAAAAAGACTATTGCTAGTTTACTAGCGTATAACATTTATGATCCCATTATAAGTAGTATAACGGATTTAATTAGTAATATTAGTAATTATACTAATAATGTGACATGTGTTAATTTAAACTAACATCTACGACATTGGTTAAGCCACAGGATATGGTCATTATTCATCAAAATATTCGTGGCTTCTCCGGCAAAGAATTAGAATTAAGTCTTTTCTTAGAATCTAACAATGTACGGGTGTTATGTCTGACAGAACATTGGCTTAAACAATATGAAATAATTTGTCCTTTTGAACATTATAATATAGCTCGTTTGGTTGCGAGGAACAATGCCATTCATGGCGGGTCAATTATTATTTTAAAAAATGATGTAGAATATAAAAACCGTCAAGACATTGTAAATATTTCTATTGAGTAAACAATTGAACTATCTTGCGTAGAATTAGTTACTTGTATAATAATTTGCGTTTATCGTCCGCCATCGGCTTGTTTTGATTCTTTTGAACTGGCTATGGAGGAAGCATTGAGACGAGTCGCACGGAGGAATAAAACATTATTTGTATGTGGCGATTTTAATGTTGATTTATTATCGGAATGCTCAATAAGCTTAAGATTGATTAACTTATTTAAATCATTTAATTTGCACAATCTTTTTTTAGAACCCACTAGGGTCGCAGGAAATTCTGCCACTTGTATAGATAATGTTTTTTGTAATTGTGAAGTAAAGGTGAAAATGAATTTCGACTGTCTTGGATCTGATCATTATGGACAAAAAGTTATAATTGAAACTAAGGGATCCAAAGGAACTCAAACAATTACATGCAGACAAAAAACACAAAAGAATTTGGCACGTTTTAAAAATAAAATTGAACATAAAATATCTAGTGTCGTAGTGTCGACTCGGACATTGTATGTGAACATATTTTTAATTTAATTGAACATGAAGCTAGCAGTGAATTTAGAAAAACTAAAACATTTTCAATTAGTGTAAAATCAAAGTTTTGTGACTGGGTCACGTTTGGTATTTATAAGTCTAGGGCTAATCTTTACGAACTTTACGAAAAACGAAGCTATATATCCGATCCCCTATTTCATGAACATGTAAAATCTTATTCGAATATATTTAAAAAGGTTTGTCAAACAGCTAAGACTCTCTATTTTGGTAAAATAATAACTAAATCTAAAGATAAAATAAAAGCCACTTGGAAAGTAATAAATAGCGAAACTGGATAAGTTAATTTTCAAAATAGCAAAATAGCTTTAAATATTAATAACAAATTGGTAAATTCCGACACAGAGGTCGCGGATACATTCGAATCTTATTTCACTAATATTCCATTAATTACGACACAGGCTCTAAAATCTTCCCCGTCTGCTGCTGAAACTTTACTAACAGACAATGTTAGCAAGTCATCAGCTATATTTAACTTTAGATATACATCATCAGTAGAAATAATGATAATATTTAAACAGCTTAATAATAAAAAAACAGAGGATCTATGGGGTATATCTGTTAAAATACTGGATATTATTTTCGGTCGTTCCATTTTTATTCCTTGTTTACATTAATGATCTCCCATATGCCATGCAGGATCGATGCGGCATAGTATTCTTTGCAGACGATACGTCATTGATTTTTAAAGTTAATAGAATGACTAATAATTATGACGATGTAAATAGTGCTTTGCGGCGTCTCCTGCACTGGTTTACAACTAACAATCTTATGTTAAACGCTAAAAAAACAAAATGTGATAATTTTTCTCTGTCTAAAAGTTTAAATACTAATTGCAATATTAAATTAAATGACGAATCTCTCGAATTTATAGAATCTACTGTCTTTCTAGGAATCACACTAGATAATAAAACACAATGGGGTGCACAAATTCAAAGCCTTGCAGCGAAACTAAGTTCAGCAGCTTTTGTCGTGCGTAAAGTTAGACAGTACACTGATACTGATACTGCTAGATTGGTCTATTTTAGTTATTTTCATAGTTTACTTTCTTATGGAATATTACTATGGGGAAAAGCGGCAGATATTAAAAATATATTCATATTACAAAAACGTGCCGTTCGAGCGATCTACTGTATGAAGAGTCGTGACTCATTAAGAGAGAAATTCAAAGAGGCAAATATTCTCACCGTTGCTTCTCAATTTATATATTCAAATATCCTATATGTTCATAAAAATCTTGACTTATTTCCAAAAAACAGCAATATTCATAATATTAATACTAGATTTAAAGACAAACTTGCTGTCCCCAAGTATCGTTTAGAAAAAGTTAATAGGTCTTTTATGGGAATAGGTATAATAATTTACAATAAAATACCAAAGGATATGTTGGAATTAATAACCCTTAAATAAATTCAAAACATCTGTTAAATCATATTTACTGAGCAAAGCCTATTACTCACTAAACGATTACTTGAATGACGAGTGTGCATGGCAATAGTTGTTCATGCACTGAATTTTCATTTAATGTTAGACAAAGACACCTATATAAAATACATTGTAAATAAACTGGCTTTCAAAAAAAAAAAAGTAATTCAATTGAGTTTCTTGCCAGTTCTTCTCAATTGGATCTATATACGGAACTGGACGGTAGGGAAAAAAAATAAAATTAGAATGTAAAAATTTGACGTTCATAAGCGGCTAAAATGTCCTACATGAATAAATGATTTTTGAATTTGAATTTGAATTAAGCCTCTTATAAGATATGCCTCGATAATCTTCAACAGGCAAGTCTAAGGTCTGCAAGTTCTATTAATAAGGCGGCGGAAAAATTTAGACAGAACCCGAAATGCAACGAATCAAATTAATCGTGCTGCCCAGGAACATGAAGATCGCAGTGACATCTTCATCGCGAAAGAATTCAGGTAAGACAGACCCGTGAAGTGCTATATTCGACTAATAATGGTGCAAGTTTGAATCGAGCTGCTTTCTTTTACGATAACTCAATTGACAGTGTTACCATTGGAGCCATGAACTCAGTTTGCAGTATTGTAAGGCATTGATATACAAAACTGGAGCTAATGGACTGTGTTGCGCATATAGACAGGTGAAATTGATACCATTGCTACCACCTCCAGAATCATTGTACTCATTGGTTTTAGAAATAGAAAAAGATTTCATACACTTTTTAAACAATATTCAACAATACAACAATTGCTTTAAAATTATATTTGGAGCAACAAAAGTAGTTTGGAAAAAATTCATGCCAATTGTTTGCTATTGTATGTTTAAGATTCAAGATTCAAGATTCAAGATTCAACATTCTTTATTAGTAAAACATGCGTGATTTCATAAGTAGATGATATACTCGTACATACAAGGAATTTGTCCGACATGTTTAGCCTAGATAGCATACAATATATTAATATTAAATTAAAATGTTAAACAATAATAAAACAATAAAAAAAAGAATGATGTCATAATAATAATCATACTACAACGTTAAGTATATGCACAATAATATAAAACTAATAAAACATTTCGTCAAATTTATCATCTAAAAAGTTCGATATACTATAATAACATTTGTCAATCAACAACCTGTTTAATTTATTTTTAAATACATTATTGGGAAGGCTCTTCAAGTATTTACGTAACTTATATATTTTAGGTCCCATACATAATATACTGTCATGCATAAGCTTTGTCATAGATCTAGACACGCGGTAGCGTGTCAAACCGAGTTTCAAGTAAGACAACTGGCGAGCAGCACCGTGTGTATATTTACACGAACCATTTGGAGCCACTTTTGACCCTCGCATAACTCAAAAACTCAAAAGGTCTAACTTGGCTAGTTTTCATATACGAAATATACTGTAGCCTTCGCAAGTTCTAAACATGTTACTTGTCGGTTCCTATTTTATTATTAGTAGTAACTAGCAATCGAAAGTAATAATTGGTATATGAGAACTGGCCAAGTTAGACCTTAGGCTACAGTATATTATCCTAAGTTATAAGAAGAAATGATATTTTATATTGTTATCTAGACACGCGGCAGCGTGTCAAGCCGAGTTTCAAGTAAACTGGCCTGCAGCACCGTGTGTATATTTACACAAACCATTTGGAGCCACTTTTGACCCCCTCATAACTCAAAAACTCTTTCACACAAACCTGTCAAATTTGGTTCATATATTGAGACTTGCGAGATAAATATGTGTTCCAAATTTCATAAACATATCTCAAACGGTTATTTAGATATTAATGTCCAAAAATCGTCATTTTTATCACTGATCAACTATAGATCAAAATTATAACCCACTTCCAGATGACCTAGGAAGTTCAAATTTGGCATGCAGATAGGTAATTAGGTGAATATAATGGAAAAAACTGAAACTGGTAAATTGTTATCATTTTACTACAATTTTTCACTTTAATTGATTATATTTCAACTTATACTGGACAAATACTAAAATTCTATGAAAACGTCGATAGCCACCAATTGACATTGATCCCTGGCGAAAAATCTCATCTTGTACTGGACGGAAAGTAATATTGTATGAAAACGTCGATCATTGCCAATTTACGTTAACCCCTTCACATCAGTGTCGATAACTAGCAAACTTCAAATATTGAACTTCAAAATAGCCTAAGGGCTAACTTGGCTAGTTTTCATATACGAAATATACTGTAGCCTTCGCAAGTTCTAAACATGTTATTTGTCGGTTCCTATTTTATTATTAGTAGTAACTAGCAATCGAAAGTAATAATTGGTATATGATACAGAAATTCTAAATATTGCTATATGTATAACACAGCAACAGTAGTAAAATAATACAAAAATGCAAGAAATACTCTTATGCGTACAAAAATAAACATACTTCTAAACTAATAATACTATAAGGTAAGGTTCGATAGCATAAGAATAATGATCGGCTTTAGGCACAAGGTAATAATGGACAAATCTTGACTACTGGTCGAAGTAACGTACCAGTAGAAGTTTTCAACTCTACCACCCTAACAGTACCGTCAGAACCTGGACAAATTTTAGTTACCCTAGCAATTTTCCAACGAAATAGTGGCAAACCGGGATCTTTCAGCAAAACCAAATCGCCTAGTTGAACGTTAGGTAGTTTAGCAAGCCATTTGGGTCGCTGTTGTAATGTATGAAGATATTCGGATTGCCAACGCTTCCAAAAATGCTGAGTTATTTGCCGTACTAACTGCCAACGATTGAGAAGATTTGATTCTATTATTTCTTCTTCAGGTAATGCCTGAAGAGGTTTACCGATGATAAAATGGCCAGGAGTTAAAACGTCTAGGTCATTTGGATCATTTGTCATAGGTACTAAAGGGCGTCAATTTAGAGCAGCCTCTACTTTTGTGAAGATGGTAGCTAATTCTTCGTAAACCAGTGAGCGATCGCCAATTACACGAGTAATGATTAATTTGGCAGAGCGAACAGCACTCTCCCATAAACCACCCATGTGTGGACTGGCGGGAGGATTCAAATGCCAAACTATTTGTTGATGAGCTAAATATTTATGGATTTCCTCATGAGAATTTATAATATGTTGCGTAACATCTTTTAGATAATTCCGAGCACCAACAAAATTGGTACCGCAATCGCTAAATACGTCGCTAGGAAGTCCCCTACGAGAAACAAACCGATCGAAGCATGCAAGAAACGCTTCAGTAGACAACTCTGAAACAATTTCCAGATGAACACATTTGGTTGTAAAACATACAAAAATACAGAGATACGATTTTACGGACTTGGCGTTTCTGATACGAGAAGTTTTTAAGAAAAACGGGCCCGCAAAATCGATCCCAACCTTTTGAAAAGGTCGACAGGATGTTACTCGGTGGGAGGGTAGATCTCCCATAAACGGTTCAATAGATCTAGGTCGTGATGTGACGTTGACAACGAAAAATTTGTTGGCGGATCATTCGACGCGCTGATAAAATCCAAAAGTAATTTTGTAATAAATTTAGAAGGGAATTTAGAATAGGATGTAAAAAGACATGATGATAATAGTCAATTATCAATCGTGTCACGTGGTGCGCCTTAGGAAGTAGCAATGGATGCCTTGTGTGGTACGGCAAATTAGAATTGGTAAGCCTTCCACCTACTCTTACGAGACCGATGTTGTCGAGAAATAAATTAAGTCTCATGAGACCACCTTTAATAGATTTGTTTTCCTGTAGCCTTTTAATTGTTCCAGAGAATTCCGAAGACTGAACCAATCTAATTATAGTGTGAGTGCTATCAATCAACTCGGCCACACTAATTGGTCCAGTTCTTCGTTGTGAAGGCTTGCGTAGATTGTGACAGAAACGTTTGCACCAAGCTACTATACATCGTAACTTGGTAAACGAGCTGTACTTGGTGAGAAAAGGAGGCTCCGTAATAGTATGCGTGACATGAGGTGCAGGATAGGAGGACCGTACACCAGGCAAGTCGGCTTCGCTAAGTTCTGATGATTCATTAGGCCATGTTGAATCGTTCATTTCAAGCCATGATGGACACCACCATAGGGGATGATCAACTAATTCAGTAGGAGTAAGGCCTCGACTGGCTGAATCAGCTGGATTCATCATGGACGGTACGTGTTTCCACGTGACATTGGAAAATAAATTTTGGATTTGGGATACACGGTTCCCTTCATAAGTTTGAAGTTTGTGAGGTGAAGTTTTAAGCCACGATAGGACTATGTTCGAATCACACCAAGCAATGACAGTAGTGATTGACATTTTGACATTTAAAATGTCAAACACGTGTTTGGTTAAGCGAATGAGTAAAAGTGCGATCGGAGATCTGTGGTTGGGTAAACACGTGGTCGAGCTAATTTTAATTCTTTATTCTTAATTTTAAACGTCAAATTGTGTTGAGTTGGTATATATTCCTTTTTGTGTTGTCCTGTGATTTGTTTAACGAGTGGTTTCGGTGAGTGTTTGTTTTTGTATGACCCACCTCCATCATTAAAACGATGGAGGTGGGTGTAGACGAAGATCCTCCTGATGGTGGGCGACCTCTTACCCATCCAATTACCATGGACTGTGTGGAACGTTCACAACCCTCAATCGAGCTTGCTAATAATAGGAAGCGTCAAGCTTCAGACCACTCTACACCTGCAATTGATGGGAAAAAAACAAAATCACCTTCTAACTCTATTCAATCAGTTTATACGAAACCTGGTTTTGAAAGTGATGCACAGTTCAAATATAGAAGTACAGACTCAGGTCCATTTTCAGTTCATGTCAGTAGAGTGGAACCAGACGTATCTACCGGCTATTCTATCCGACTTCTTAGGTTTGCACAATTCATTCATAAACACAATATCCCTGGAATTAAAGAAGAAGGCATCAAAGCTTTGGGTAGAAACAAAATTTCTGTAGAATTTTCTTCCCACTCTGACGCCAATAACTTTGTAAGTAACCCAATCTTATCAAATAATAACTATAGTGGAGTAATTCCTAAATTTCAAGTATCCCGGATGGGTGTCATACGCAATATTCCCACAGACTGGACATTGGAAGAACTACTTGAAAACTTAAAATCCCCAACTAGTTGTGGTCAAGTTATTAGAGCCAGAAGGCTTAATATTAAATCTCGAAAACCAGACAATAGTGTTAGCTGAGATCCATCCACTACAGTAGTACTAACCTTTGAGGGACAAATTCTTCCTGAAAAAGTTTATTCTTTCTATACCTCTCTCCCAGTGACTCCCTACAATCTCCCTACCATCCAGTGCCGTAACTGCTGCAGGTTTCGTCACATAAAAACACAGTGCCGATCACAGCCTAGATGTTTCCAATGTGGAGGTCAACACTCCGGTGATGCTTGTGACAAAAATGAAGAGCAACCATTCTGTGTTTTATGTGATGGTAACCATATAGGCAATAATTCGACATGGCCTGAACACATTAGACAAAAAAATATAAAAATTGTTATGGTTGAATATAACATTAGCCACATGGAAGCTTCAGCCAGATTCCCTCTCCCTAGGCGCTCCTATGCTGATATGATATCTACACCTCAGTCCAATATGTATCCCTCGCAGGCTTCTATCGCCCAATTATATGACCACCCCCTCTGCAGTCACCCTACTCCTCCCCTCAGAAAACAGTATCTTATCGCAAAACAGTTTATAACTCCCCTCGTCCTCATGCTCCTCTCGGCAAATCCTATGATGCAGTTGCCCACAACAACATTACACAAACTCCAAAATGTACACAACCAAATGGTTTTTTAACAGACAACGCTTTAACAGACAACCAGAAGTACATAGAAACCACTCCTCTTCCCATTCCTAATGATAACTTAATTGAATTACTTACTTGCACCTTAATAAACATTATCTCTAAATTCTCTGAAGCCTTACCGCCCAATGTCCCTATCCTTGTTCAACAGCTCCTCACAAAGTTAACTGTTAATAATGGACCAGTCGGTCCTACAGTGGAACGTTAGAAGTATCAGAAACAAGAAGTCTGATCTCATTTACCTTCTTAATCACTATAAACCTGTTGTCACTGCCATCTCGGAGACATGGCTAAAACCTGGCACTCCATTTCGGGTATCAGGTCATGCTGTTCTCCGGGATGACAGGGATGATGGTTGGGCGGGTTCCGCCCTATTAGTATGTAAATCCTTTCCCTTTACACAAATTACCATACCTTCTCATAGCCCTGGCTTTCAAATTGTAGCAGTAAGAGTACTCAATACCTCTTTTGTGTCTATTTATATCCCTCACCCAAATTATTCTCACATCTCAGAGTTGCAAACTATCCTAGGTACTATCCCTTCCCTTCTCATTGTGCTTGGTGATTTTAATTGCCATCACACTATGTGGGGATCACATTTTAATGACCCAGTGTCCTCTTTCCTGCTGGACTTACTTGATGACCTGAATCTCTGCGTACTGAATGATGGATCCGCCACTCGACGCATTGCCCCTACCCAAAACCCGAGCTCCCCTGACCTTAGTCTTGCATCCCCAACTTTGATAAATAAACTTATCTGGCACATCCTTCCAAACTCATATGGTAGTGATCATCTACCCATAAATATTACCATAATTAACTCCACTTTCCCTCGCACCCCTGCTCCCCAACCTCTTCTGAAATACCGACTACCTAATGCTGACTGGGAAAAGTATTCTGCTCTCCTTGACCAAAAACTGTCTCTCCTCCCTCCAAACAATGATCACAACTTTTTGCAAAAATTATGACCAATTTATATCATGTCTTCTGTCAGCTGCTGACGACTCAATTCCCATAAAAAACTCGACAATAAATAAAATCTGCTCTCCGCCATGGTGGGATAATGAGTGCACCACATCCGTTAAACAGCGAAAAAATGCCGAAAACACATACGCACTAAACTTAACGATGGACAACTATTTGGCTTTTCGCAAAATTTGTGCTAGCACGAGAAGACTAAATTTTGCGAATCATTATCCCCACGAACACATCCTTCAGTAGTCTGGAAGAAGTTAAATTCATTCCGCAAGGGATGTACTAGCGTGGAAGCTACTTCTAATGACCCTCTGCCATGGCTTAATAATCTGTATAACAATTTAGCCCCCTCCCAAGACTGCCTCCAGATACCATCCCCTCCTGTGTCAAATGATAGAATGGACGAACCCTTCTCATACCCGGAGCTGTGCTGCGCCCTCGACCACCTTAGAGACTCATCCCCTGGTATAGATGGTATTCCTTACTCCTTCATCCATAGGATCTCTATTTCTGCGAAAAAGAAGTTACTGGAAATATTGAATGCCGTCTTTGTATCAGGAAATGTACCGGAATCTTGGAAAACCCAAATCGTTCCATTCCATTACAGTTCCCATTCTAAAGCCTGGTAAGGATGCATCTGATGCCAGTTCGTACAGACCTATTGCTCTCTCCTCGGTTCTGGCAAAAATCATGGAACACTTATTAAAAAATAGGGTTGAATGGATTTTAGAGAACAAAAACCTTCTACCGAACAGCCAATTTGGTTTCAGACGTGGAAGAGGAACTATTGATAGTCTCAGTATTCTCACCAACGAAGTCCGACTTGCTTTCTCCAAAAATCAGCATCTTACATGCGTCTTTCTAGACGTCTCATCTGCGTATGCCAATGTCCAGTTTCCAATACTCAGGCAAAAATTGCAAAAGCTGAGTATCCCTGCGAGACTGACCAACATCATATGCAATCTCTTTATGGCCCGATCTATCTCTTTGCGCTTTCAAGGCTCTCTCCATCCTCCAAGACTGGTCTGGAAAGGCCTTCCTCAGGGCTCCGTCTTGAGCCCCCTCCTTTTTAATCTTTACACCTGCGATCTAGAGACATCTGTTTCCTGCTTCTGCAATACATTACAATATGCTGATGACATTGCCTTATATTTAGCCTCCGACTCCCTGCCTGGAAATGTCTCTGGCCTCAACAATGCCTTGTGGTATTTACACCAATGGCTAGAGGATCACGGCCTAGCTCTCTCCATACCCAAGTGTACGGCTGTTGTATTCACCCGGAAGAGACAAATTCCCACATAAATCTTTCTCTTAATGGTTAGAATATCAAAACCGAAGACAAGGTTAAATTTCTCGGTATCATTCTAGACTCCAAACTCTCTGGTCTCCATCATCTCACTTACATCTCTAATAAGTGCGAGAGTGCAATTAACGTACTAAAAGCTCTCTCTGGAGTTCGTTGGGGGTCTCATTCCTATAGTCAGAAGCTTCTGTACAACTCCATAGTTAGGAGCCACTTTGATTACGGATGTTTCCTGTTAGAACCATGCAATAAAATTGCCTTGGCAAAACTTGACAGAATCCAATCAAGGTGCCTACGATTAGTTCTGGGTGCAATGAAATCTTCAGCTAATAATGCAGTCCAAGTAGAATGTGTAGATCCTCCCCTCCAACTTCGCAGACAATTCCTTTCAGATAGATTCTTCCTAAATGCTTAGCAGTACAATGACCATCCTTTGGTCGCAGCTTTAGAAACCCTGTCAGACCTAGCCTCCACATCCACTTATTGGTCACGTAAGGACCCTTCACCAATCCTCAAGAGTTTCCACACAATTAAAGCCTTGCCTTACTCAATCATTAGAACACATCGCAACCCTATCTTTGAATATGATAATTCCTTAATTTTTCACCCCACAGTGCATTTAAACTTTAATATCCAAAAACACAGTATTACAGCAAATCAGGATTTTAATAAAATTATAGAGGAATACTTTAGAGATTGGGTTCTCGTTTATACTGACGCGTCCAAGTTGTCTAATGACGGCAACACTGGCGCTGCAGTATGGATCCCTAAATACAATATACTGCTCAGTTTTAAATGTCCTCCTCCCACATCGATGTTTACTGGAGAATCTATCGCCATTTTAGAAGCTATTTTATACGTAGAATCCCACCAAATTAATAAAACCCTAATCTTATCAGACTCTCTAAGTTGCTTACAAGATATCCAGAAGTATCCATTCCATGCCAAAAACAACTCTATTATATCCTTGGAAATACGACAAAGTCTCTACAAATGTCATAACTCTGGTATAAATGTTGCTCTAGCATGGCTTCCTAGCCACTCGGGAATAATAGAGAACGAGTCAGTTGACTCGTGGGCCAGACAAGCGGTGAGTATGGGCAATACCACTCACAACAAATGTTATGCTCGTGATCTACGAGCACAGGCAAAGCCTCAGTTGATGCAGGCATGGCACCACCTATGGCAAAAAACGAGACTGGAAAAAGGAAAGTATTATGGAAGCATTCAACCGGAAATACCCTCCAAACCATGGTTCTTCTCCCAGCGCTCACTAGACAAATGGGTTACTTCAGTTATATGCCGCCTCCGACTAGGACATATTTGTACTCCCACTTTCCTTTTTAAAATCAGGGTTCGTGACCACTCTCTCTGTGAATGTGGCCTAGACGAAGGGACATTGGAGCACATATTTTTTACCTGTCAGTTCCGATATGCTCCCCCGTAACATTGCCAGACCTATTAATATTCCTTTTCTTTTAACACTGGCTCACTCCCCCTTAGTTAAAATACTAGGCAAATTTATTGCTGTCAATAATATAAAAATATAACCCCCTTTGTATATATTCCCCACATTTTAAAATCCTTGTCTATGTCATGTCTGTCAACCTGTTACATATATTTTATTATACATGTATTTTACTCAATCACTATTTTAATTGTAAGCTAACATGTGTTGTGTTGTCCTTATTCTTAGCATTCTCAGCCAACTGAAACAGTCCTTTCTACGAACACAGTCAAGAAAACCGTAAACCACACCACTGTGTCTCCCAAACCACGACGTTGGCAAAATCACCGACTTCATTTGTGGAAGCCATTTAAACTAAAAAAAGAAGAAGAGTAAAAGTGCACCGTTTAATTCCAATTTGGGAATAGTTAGTTTTTGTTTGAGTGGTGCTACACGTGATTTTGCAAGTAATAATTTAACATAATTACCATGAGTATTTTGAATTCTCAGATAGTTGCAAGATGCTTACTCGCGCTCGGACGCATCACTGAAACCGTGCAATTGACATACAAATGGTTGATGAGTGATAACATAACGTGATATAGATACTTTATTAAGATGAGGAAAATCTGCAATTAATTCCGACCAAGATTTTTGTATAGCAGGGGGAAGTGGATCGTCCCAACTCTTTTGTGTTGACCACAGCTGTTGCATAAGGTGCTTGGCGTAGAAAGTGACAGGAGCTAAAAATCCACATGGATCGTAAAGTCTCGCGATGTTAGACAAAACGTCACGCATGGTCATGACATTTCTCATGTTTGAGACATGATAGGTGAAGCTATCCGTTTTTGCGTTCCATTCGATGCCCAGAATTTTGAAGATGTTGTCACCCTGCTCCTCGAAACGGTATGGTGGCTCGCAATGATCGGATGTGAAAGATTCCAAGAACTCCTTTGAGTTGCTTGACCACTTGCGCAAATCGAAACCGCCTTGAGAGAGAATGGCAACCAGATTTTGCTGCAATTGCTGAGCAGAATCAAGACAATGAGACCCACTAACTATATCATCTACGAATGTATCTGCTAGCAACACCCTAAAAGCCTCAGCATATTGGCTAGTATTTAAATGAGCTAACTCGTGAATGACGCGAATAGCTTGATAAGCAGAGCTCGTGATGCCGTATGTTACGGTAGTTAACTCGTACTGCTTCAAGGGTTCAGCAGGAGAAGCGCGCCAGAAGATAATTTGGTATCTGCAGTCGTCATCATGCATGCTGTCGATACATTTGTTTTATGTCGCATGTGAAGACAATTTTGTGGAGTCGAAATCGCAAAATAATATCTTCAATATTTTTTTCAAGTTTGGGACCGGACATAAGTACCTGATTAAGTGAAACACCTGTAGAGCTAGAGGCTGATGCATCATATACAGCACGAAGTTTTATGGTACTACTGTGTTCACGTACAACACCATGATGAGGAATATAATATCGGTCACTTGATACTGGACCTGACACTTGACGCATATGGCCAGCTTCAACGTAATCCTTCATGAAGGCAACATAAAGTTCATGCAACTTCTCATCCTTAAGCATGCGACGCTCCAAATTATGAAATCGCTTTAAGGCGGTGGTGTGTGTTTCACCCAAAGGCTTATGATCCACTTTGAAAGGTAACCGCACAATGAAACGACCAGTGCTATCCCTTGTGTGAGTGTTAGTGAAGTGTTTTTCACAAATAATGTTTTCAGGATCTTGTATAGGTTGACTGGGAGGTTCCTCAGATTCCCAGAACCTTGAAAGGTTAAAATTAATATCTGTGGTACAGGCCATGGAGACCACACCACAAGTCTGCTGCGATGCTGTAGGAGCCTTGCCCATGATGATCCAACCTAAGATGGATGAATACGCAGTGGGCATGTCTTCACCCAGGCTACGTTGTTCACCATCAATAATTTTATTAAAACAGTCAACACCTAAAAGAACATCTATTTTTCCCGGCATTGAGAAGTTGTTATCAGCCAAGACTAAGTTTTTACATTTATCTAAAATGCTTTTATTTACCATAACTGATGGGAGATTACCTGTTATGCATTTTAGGATGATACAATTAGTTGATATGGTCTTGGTAGGATCCATAAAAGATTTTATGTTGCAGTGTATCATTCCCCGACTATGCTGAGCTGATGAAGCACCTAAACCAAGAACACTGCTAGACGGTGAACGTGGCAGTCTAAGTTGTTGTGCAAGATTTTCAGTTACAATTGAAACCTGAGAACCATTGTCGATGAGAGCACGAGCTGAATGGTAATATCCATTGACATCTCGTACACTGACAATAGCAGTACCCAAAATCATAGTGGATTTACATTCAACACCATGGATAGATTGAAGTTGAGCTATGGAACCCACTATCGACACAGCAACTTCATTATCTTTTGGGTAAGGTTTCAGTTGATCGGATGAGATGTGTAGCTTTGTATGGTGTCGGCCACGACATACTCTGCATACACTTTGTGAAATGCATTTTGAAATATGATGAGTTCTTAAACAATTAAAGCAGAGTTTATGTTGAAAAACAAAGGATTTTCTTTGTTCCGGAGTCATTGAATCAAATTTAGAACAGTAATATATGTAAGCTATGTTTATCCTGACAGCAAGGACAAATAATCATACTAAGTTTATTTTTATTGTTGGATTCAATGACTGTTAATGTACTACTAGTAGAAGACCTATGTATAGAAGCACTAACATATACTAAAACATGTAATTGATTTTCCAAAAATTTAATTAAATTCTCAAATGTAGGTATAGTTTTAATGTCAATTTAAGATTCAAATTTGCTTCTCAAATCCAGTGACAATTTTCTAAGAATTATATGAAGTAAAAGAAAACTCCATGATTTAGTATTCATGTTTAAGGCATCAAGAGCTTGAGTGCTCTCTTTAATGGTGAATAAGAATTTTGTTAAAGTTTTTAAATTTAATTGTGTTAAATTTGGCCAATTAAGAATTGCTTCTACATGTTTATCAGCGATAACTCTCTTGTTTTCATAGCGTTCTGTTAATAAATTGTAAGCAACTTGATATTTTCTCACTAGATATTACTAAATGCTTTACCAAAGAGAGTGGTTCCTTATCCAAAACACTCAATAAATAGTGTAACTTTTGAACAGAACTTAAACTATCATTTTTATGAATTAGACTGTTGAAAATTGAGATGAAGTTTGGCCACTCCACGCTCACACCTGAGTACCTATTTAGAGATATCTTGGGAAGCTGAAAGGCAGGTTCAGATTTAGATGATGAGTGTTGAAAACCACTGGCATTGTTACTCTTTGTTTGTATTGAACTATGCAAAACTTGAACAGAATAAAACATATCCATAAAAGTTGAATATCTGTTTTCCAACTCCTCACGAGATTTGTCACTTACAGACTCAGTACTAGATATAAGAATAGCAAAAGCCTCCTCGAATTGTTGCCTAAACCGTTCTATATCCTTAAATCGAACCATGAAACCAACTTGCTCTTGTGAAGTTAAGTTTGGATTTTCGCTAGGTTTACCTGCAAGTTCATACACATTTCGCATGTTTCTGTAACTCAGATCGCAGTTTGTGGCGTACGCTTTAATATTTGCCATTGTATTTTAATGTTATTAAACCAAAATAATGTAATATTTTCCTAAATGATATACGAAAATTAAAATGTAAACAAAAGTTAAAATAACAATTTGATTGAATGAATTAATACTGACGGGTTATGATTGACAACTTACTGTTCTGTGTTGCCAACAATGAGTTATGATTTTTGCTTAAAGCTTTATTGACAACCAATGAATGATACTGATTTGATGGAATGAATGACAAGCTGAAATATGAGTAAAATGGCTGATATGTACGGCGGTTGATATGACAATGAAAAATGACTTGGAATACTTGATGAAATTATGAGATGAATATGATACGATCTATGTGATAATATGAAATATGATTTATTTATGGGTTTTGAGATAAATGATGGTGATCTGGACGAAGGACCATGAAGAATGTTGGGTAAAAAAGGGAAGAAACTAAGGACCAACCTGGTTCGTGTCGTCCCCGCGTGCAGGTCTTATTATACGCGTAGCCGTTTCACTTTAAAAACGCACAACACTACGATGAATTTCACTGGATGATGTACTAATCAGATGATTGCGCGAAGATCGCGGCTGATGGTTCCGTTAACGTTGATTCGCGGAGAATATGCTGATTTGCGTGTGCTCGACGCGACGTACAACGAACGACTCATTTTGTTGATGCTACCCCCAGATTTGGTGGATAAAAATAGGAGTAGGATTTAGGGTAGTAACATATTGCAAGTTGGCTAGAAATTAGTAGATTTATATCAACCACTCATAATTGTTTTAATAACATCCCCAGACATTGTGCGTGGCATGTGGAAAGCTTCAATCCAGTTTGACATCGAATCTATCATCACTAGCAATGTTTTATTATGGAATGGCCCTAAAAAGTCTATGTGTAGTCTACTCGGGCTCCGTAATAACACTTCACACATGCACATCACTTCACACACACCCACACCTTGTACACTCACTGCCGTCAGGTTCAGTGAGGTCACTCCATGTGGATGCACAGCTTGAACGGGGACGGTCCAGACAGCAGCTGAAGCACCAACAGTTCGTACGCAAACTCCCTATCACTGCGTGGAGGTCCTACTCCCTCATGCAGCACTGGCACAGCTTTCGCCTGCATAGGCGTATCAATTCCTTCAATTTGTCAGAGTACACGTATCCGGCGGCCAGTGTCAGCAACAACAGACTCAGTACGATACAGATCACTTTTCGTACCATGTTTACGGGGTGCAATTGTGTTTCTTTTGTATTATATATCTCTTTACCTATCAAACACAACATCTGTACATCAATGGTGCTCAGCAACTTCCCGTCGCCGCATTTCAGATGTTGGTAGTCCACCTGAAAATACATGATAAAAGTCATCACTCTTACATACATTTTAAAAAAACGCATGTTTAGTCTTTGGATTGGCTCTATCTATACCAATATTATAAAGCTGAAGAGTTTATTTGTTTGAACGCACTAATCTAACTAACTAACTACTGGTTCGAATTGAAAAATTATTATTTTTGTGTTGGATAGTCCATTTGTCGAGGAAGGCTTTAAGTTATATAACATTACGCTACGACCAATAGGAGCGGAGCTGCAATGACAAATATTGCAAAAGATGGGGAAATGAAACGCAGACGAAGTTGCGCGGGCCAGCTAGTCATGTGTACATGGTAATGTTAGTGTTAAATAGTCCCCTCCAACAGATCCCCGTCCTATTCAAACGGGGATTGAAATTACGGCTGGAGCCGAAAAAAAAAAAGTAGCCTATGTCCTCTCTCAGGGTTTAGACTACCTGTGTACCAAATTTCAATTAAATCGATTCAGTAGTTTTAGCGTGAAAGCGAGACTGACAGACCGACAGACAGAGTTACTTTCGCATTTATTTACATTACATATATATACATTTCGCGACTTCGTCCGCGTGGAATTTAACAAAAATATAATTAGAGAATTTTTCTAAAATAATAGTAGCCTAAGTTACTCCTCGTTACATCAGCTACCTGCCAATAAAAGTCCCGTCAAAATCAGTCCAGACATTTTAGAGATTAGCCAGAATAAACGGACAGACAGACAGACAAGAATTGTAAAAAATGTTATTTTGGTGTATGTACCGTATACACCATTTATATTCATAGGCATGTAATAAAAAACGATTATTCCAATATTACAAAGAGACACTCCAATCTTATTTATATGTATAGACAGACTAACATATGTACGAGTACATACATGTGAAATACTAATAATATTATAAAATATAAAGCGTATGTGGTCACGGCACTGCCGGCACTGACGGCCATTCATGAAGGTGGGCAGCACGTTGGTGGGAGCCGGGCCACGAACGACTTGAAACTCGCGTTGTGACCCGACTCCGGCTGCGTCAGACTCACCCTCAGTGTCAGGTTACTCGTGGTCCATCTGTGTGTAGTGGACAATATCCTATCCGATGTCCGTACTGTATGTACTGTATGTACTGTATGTAATCACTGCTGGTACCTGGTCTCTGTGGTGTAAGAGTTCACGTAGTAGCGGCTGGTTGTCGCAGTTGCACTGCAGCGGATTCCCGGCGAGCATTACGAGCCGCTCGGGAACAGAGAACAACCTCGCACACACCTCCGCCGGTATGGCCGATATGTTATTGTTCCGGAGGTCCAACTCCTGTGTATAAAACGTTTCACTATTATGTAAATAATTGTGGATTGTGGGAGTGCTCGCTCTATTGCGACATTTCCGACCTAAGAGGGTCGCTGCTGGAGGGGAAACGTCGCGGTGAAGGTAGGGGAGGGTCCGGTGTACTACCCGGACTTGGTGTCTTCGGAGGAGAATTTTAGGAGGCTGCGAGAGTTCAGGAGTGCTGCCAGGCACCGGAGCCGTGAATGTTTGTCCGCTGCCCTCTCCCGTCCGGGAGAGTGCGATCAGAGGTACAGACAGGGATTGATATCATTTGTAGGTGTCGAGACAATCCGTGCTTTTCAGCACGCATTCCTCGCAGATTCGGCCAGTACAACCGCGAGGTTGGCATGCCCATGGGTTGTAATTATGGTTTCCATGGTTTCCACTCCATGGTGGTATGTTCCACCACTACCATCCGTTATATGTATACTACACTATAGTATACTATACTATACTATACTGTTAACTATCGTGTGACGCACCATTAATTAAAAATGGTAAAGTCAATAATAATGTAACCTGAAACGGAACGTCAGAGGCCAGAGCCAAAGTAATCTGACATTGACAAGTGATGACGGATGATTGAACGTAGGCAGCAGGAGTTTTGGAGCGAAAAAGTTGGAGTGTTTATATTATTATAAAAACAAATAAGAGATAGATAATTGTGAATATTGTAGGCATCGAGGTGTTTCTCTCCCTGACTAACCGGCATTACGCCTAAGTCGTCAGGATACTAGTGATTTTAAAAATACTAAGTACAGTAAGTTAAGGTTAAACAAAATTCATTAGTTAGAGGTATTTATACTATTTCTTGATAGTTACAAATTCGTTATAAAGAGATTATTCGCAAAAAAAGTCCGCAATGTAAAGGTATATTTTCCATTGACTGTTATGGACAATTGAAGGGTATTACGATGAATCTGTTAAATGGAGGAAGTGGTAATGTTGAGGTACGTTATATTAGGGTCGCACTATGATCACAAGTCGGGGGAAAAGGGACCGCTAGTAATGTGGACTGATGACCTCACTGCTAGCGACGTCCCATGTCAGGTTGCCCTCCACGCGGTTCCCCCTGGAAACCATAATGACAAATTTCTGGTGAATTCGACACGATGTGCTAACTGACTTGACCTCGTGCTCGTCTTATCATCCTCCACTGGTGCCTCGCCAGCGTATACCGTCAGCGCAGGCGGGTGCAGCTTTGCATTGTCATCAATACAGAATATATATAGTCACAAGTAGGGTGTCGTTGAGGTAGTCGCGGTGGACGGTGTGAATGTAGTTGCCGCCTGCGTGCAGGAGTACGAGGTGCGGTATGACCGGCAGCCAGGTGAGGGCGCGGTGCGAGCAGTCGGCGACGACGCCGCTGTCTTTCTCCTGGCTCCAGTAACAGTTGCAGCCGTCCGCGCACATGTGCACTTCCTGTAAACCAGTCGTTTTATCCTTTACACGGCTCGTTATTTCACGCGCGATCATATGAATAATTAGATGCCGTGTATAGATATTTATTTAGTTTTATATTCTCTTAGTTGTTCCTCTCACAGAAGATACAGTTTATATACACAATAAAGATGTATGAGTCTGCTGTGACCCACACAATCTGGATGCTGATGTATAAATTATAAGTCCGGGCTGCTTTCCAACTTGATATCTTGAGTACACGATGATTGTGTACTGTGTGGACTGATGCTTGCTTGTGAGTACTGAAGGGAAAATGGTATGAGTGGGCGTTATATGGACGCGGAGCAATGTAAAATGCTCACTGCTGTACGGTGTATATACACCGTACATATATATATATATATATTTAACATTGAAGTAAAATGTAAGTTATGGCTAAAGAGAAAAAATATATATTAGGTCCTAACGTATTAAATTGGCGTTTTGTAAGGGAGTAACCTAAACCTAGTCAAAATATAATATAAAATATTTATTTAATCAAAGTATGTACCAACGGCGGAACTCGAGCTCGTAAATGACGCGATATTGTAAGTTTTACATTTTGTAAACTGTGTGACGCAAAGAAAAAAATAACCAAACATGGAAAAAACATATGGATTACGGTTTACAAAAAACAAATGCATGAGTAAATAGCTGCATAAATTTGAAATTGTAATTCCTAACCGAAGAGTAGATATTTGAGATCAAAGTGGCCAGTACGACAATATGCCAACTTCATATGTAAGGACCTAATATATGTAGGTATAATAAGTTACGTGTTAAAGTAATGTTTCCGTGATTTTCGCTTGAAAGACAATTTGCTCGCAGCGGTCTCGATACCAAGGCGTATGTATGTAGGTTCCAAGGTTTGATAGCTGATTGGTATAGTTACCTTCAGTGGACGCAGCATGTGTTCCGGCCGCACGCTCGTGAGGTTGGCGGACAGAGGTACGCGCGCGTACAGCTGCGTACAGTTGGGAACGGCCTCCCACACCACGTGGCGAGGACACGCTTGCAGCGTCCGCGCGAACCAATACGTACGCCAGTCGCACCTCACTGACCCACCTACGGAGATGTTCACGGCCAGCTGACGACGAGACGAGTGCCGATATTATATCTTTATATACAAAAATTACGTGTCACCTTGTTCGTCCGCGATGGACTCCTATACTACTGAAGCGATTGCAAATTTGATTTGCACATTGTTTGCATTCTGATCCAACTTGAAAGATAGTATAGCTTACATCTCAATGTACGGCGCGGCCGGCTCTGCTAGTCTAATATATAAAATTCTCGTGTTTCGTGTTTATTCTCCTCCGAAAAGGCTTGACCGATTTTGATGAAATTTTATATGTATATTCAGAATAGGGTTCATTCCCGGGAATTCTCGGTTCGAGAATTCCCGGGAAATTCATGGGTTTTGTTCCCGGGAAATCAAGCTCGAGAAAAGTCGAGAATTCGAGAAATCATGTACCTAAATAGAAATTAAATTGCCCTTTGTTTTGTTGCGTGGCGGCGCAATAATTTAAGATATTAACGTTTTTGTTTTCTTTCATGTTATTTTTTTATTTTGTAGAAACTATTTTTGTTTACATTGTTTTTTTTTATCTAAATAAGCAGCCAAAAATGGTGCTATCATTATAAATATAAGTCTGAATAATTAGGTCCTAAAAAATTGAAATTGGCGTTTTGTAAGGGAATAACTTGAAGTATTTTTTTTTTTCAAAATATATCAAAATAAATAATATATAAAATATATTTATTTAATCAAAGTATGTACCATTTCTATTTATGCACTTTTGCCTTTTGTTTTTGCACTTTGGACTGTCCCATCGGAGTGTAATTTTTTCCCTTGCAAGAAGTTATCCAAATTTCGAAAAAAAATGGTAATCTGTTGATGCAAGGTCCTGGAAGTACAGTGGTTGTCTTAGACATTCCAATTGAAGCTCTTTTAATTTGGTAACTGTCTGTTGTGCAATATGTGGTTAAGCGTTCTTGGCGATTGACCAGCCTCGGTTGTTTAGCAGGTAGCTTTTCCATCATGGTTTCTCAATTGCTGACAATACACATTTGCCGTAATCGTCTGGCCAAATTTAAGAAAGCCGAAGTGAACAACACCGAAAATAGTCCAACAAACGTTGATAAGTAACATTTTTTGAGCCATATTTCGCTTGGGGCAGGATTTGGTTGGTTCGTCGAAATTTCCAGAACGAAAACGTTGGAACCAAAAATGCACGTGTTTTCTTTTGCGAGACCACTGCCATACACATCATTAATACTTCGAGCCGTTTAGCACAGTGTAGCACTGGTGCCACGGCGGAACTCGTACTCGTAAATAAGGCGATATTTTAAGTTTTTTCATTTTGTATGCTGTGAGTGACCCAAAGTGAATAGCTGTATAAATTTGGAAATGGAATTCCTAACCAAAGAGGAGATATTTGAGATCAAAGTGACCAGTACGACAAAACGCCAATTTCATATGTAAGGATCTAATATTATTACTCTATTTAAAAAAAAAAAATTCATATGTAATATTAATGTTTTTAAATATACTCAATAAAAGTTTAATTTGATACTTTTATTTGAGAGGAAAACCACTGAATTTTTTTACATTATTGGAACCAAATAATATGTGAAAACGTACATAAATGTAAATTTCTCGACAACCCGAGAAGACCCGAGAAATTGACCTCGAGAATTCTCGAGACCCGAGAAATTGAAAAGCTCGAGAAATCATGAACCCTAATTCAGAAGGTTTGGGAATAGACATAACTAATTTTTATATGCCTAAGTGTTAAGGGTGGCTCACCCCAAAAAAATAAGTTATGTTACCGTCAACGACAACCATTCGCCAGCGTGATCCGCTAAAGCACACTTCTCATATTTTTAATTAATTAATAGATATGCTTATGATATATATGTTCTAGAAGTTTGATACAATCATTAATAGTCACGTGCGTGCGTGTGTGTGTGTGTGTGCGTGCGTGCATGCTCACCTCTGTGCAGTTCCCGCGGACCACCTCCCAGTAGTGGGACATGTTGTACGAGATGCTCTGGACTTTACTCAGCGTCAACTGCAGCCGCCTCTCTCCCATCCACTTCAGGTCGCTGTACTGAAGATACTGTAAAATAAGCTGTAAAATAGCTGTAGTGAATAACTTATACATTAACTTGTGTTCCAGACTGTTACAATAACGGTTGGCATAATATCATTAATATTACAAATGCGAAAGTTTGTTAGTATGGCTGGATGTTTGTTACTCTTTAACTCAAAAAGTACTGAACGGACTTTCATGAAACTTTACAGTAATATAGCTATAGAATAACAGGTTGGTTGAAAATATCAAATATGAAGCAGGCGAAGATAGTATTATTATAAGAGCATAGTAGCACTATGGACCCAGCCGGACGTGCGCGCGCAGCTCAGCAAGCAAGCAAGCAAGCAAGTTACAATGACACGCTGTCATATTAACAGACTTCAATTATTTTGTATATTATTTCTGTGATCCATGTGTATACATATATATATATATATATGTATAAATAGATTTTATTATTTACTAGCTGTGCCCGCGACTTCGTTCGCGTGGTTATTAAAAACACTACCGCTATTATCTATGATTGAGGGCATCAAATATTAATAATTTCCCCTGTTTTTGCAACATTTTTCGCTGATGCTCCGCTCCTGTCGGTCGCAGCGTAAAGTTATATAACTTAAAGCGCTCCCCCACAAATGGACTGTCCAACATAAAAAGAATTTTTAAATTCGAATCAGTAGTTCCTGAGATTAGGGCCTTCAAACAAACAAACAAACAAACAAACACACTCTTCAGTTTTATAGTATGTCAAAGCTATCAAATATTCACTAGTCACCTCTAGCGATAAGATGTTGTCGAGTTTGAGATATCGCAGGTGGGTACAGCTGGCGAGCCAACTCCAGGTACTCGCGGTCCCCTCCCACGTGACATCAATCAAGGAGAGGTTTTGCAGTCTCTCGCAGTACCCCCGCTGATGGTGCTCTCCCGCACTGTCACGTTACTCAGCTGGTTGTGAGAACATAAGGGCGGCAATCTCACATGAGCGCCGTAGAAGTGTGTCAACTCAGTCAGCGGTTCCAACCAGTCGCCGCTGAAGTTAGCTATTTGGTCTTTCATTGGCTCATCGCAATTTGTACTGAGACTCTTAATAGTCAGTCCTTTGAAGTGAATTTTAGTGAACGCAGGACATTGGGCGAAGTATAGTTCCAACACATGTGGAACTGTGATGTTGAGTCGGTGCAGCACGGCCGCGTACGAGTCGTCTGGCACGTCGCAGTACTTGAAGCTGACGAGACGGATCTCCTGGCGGGTGAGGAAGCTCGGCAGCGAATTGCTGTTCAGGAGACTTGCGTTTTGTTTACACGATACTCTAATCGCGTCTATGTTGCGGTATATCAGTAGTACTTTGCCTACGACAAACATATTTCAATATTAATTATTTGGACTGTATGTGGGACGTTGGGGTGGGTGCAGCCAACGATGTTATGGTTATTAAAGACAATAGAAGAATATAACACTATATCTATGTCTATACATATAAATAAAATTGGAGTGTCTGTTTGTAATATTGAAATAACAGTTTTTGGCTCAACTGTACAATATCTACAATCGATTTGAGGGTTGAAAATTTTATGTTTAATAGATCTTGTTGTTGTTAGTCTACTCCTAAAATTTCAACTTGCGGAAAGTCATAGTTTTAGAGATATTAATTTTTGAAATTTTAATTTTGTTACGTGAAACTAGTTGGTAAACACTTTTGACATCCGCTCGGCGTTGCGTTATTCGTTACGTAATTTGTGTTAAATTTTTTAAAAATTGTTTTGGGTAATTTTTACCATTTGAATTTAGTTTTTATTGTAATACACATCGTAATCTATATGAAAATACTTTGAAATATTTTTTATCACAATTTTCGTTATGATATTAATTTTTGGTATAGAACATTTTTCTTAACAAAGGAGAATTAAAACGCATTATTATTGCGTTTTAATTTTCCTGATGGCAACACTAACGATGCGACGTTGTTTTGTTTTTATTATTCCATTATTCCAATTCAGCTAAATGAGGAGAGGGGAGAAAAGGGGGTGCTCGGGGGGAAAACCCGTCACACAGAAAACAAACTGTAGGTAAGTTAGGTTAGAGTTTAATGATCACACAAAAGAAAACGAGCGATGGTCACTAATACACTCAGAATGCAACCCCCCCAAAGGGGATTCCACCACAGCGGTAAGGGTATCTCCACCCCCTCAACCCCTCGCACAGAAAACAAAACGTAGGTTAGGTTAGGTTAGAGTTTAATGATCACACAAAAAAAACTGGAGCGATGGTCACCAATGCAAAAAGTCCATATCCTAAAAATTTTCAAAAAATCATAAAAAAAAAACTATGAGGAATCGCAACCCCCCCTTCAAGGGAGGGGTCCCTCCCACAAAGGGGATTCCCCACAGTAAGGGTATCCCCACCCCGTCCTCCCAAAATCTATTACATATAATGCAAATAGCGTCCTAACCTAAAAATTATCAAAAATTCATAAAAAAAAACTATTAGGAATCGCAACCCCCCCTTTGGGGTAATTGATAAAAATACTCCCAATAAACTCGTAATTATTTAATTGAAATGAGCGTACAATCGACACGGGTGTAACCTAATACAGAATAATCGCGACTGGCTATGACCGAGCGGCAGCGGACGCTGCACGGTGCAGCAAAGCGATGCGTTACAAAACTTGTTAGACAACTCTCAGGTAAGTACATCACAGAAAGTCCGGCCAACCGCATACTACGGGTTTCGCTCGAGTATGCTCATGAATTAAATTAATGTTGTACTATAATGATTGTATGTGTATATAAGTATAGTGTATGTATATAATAAGAGTATAAATGTATATATATATTTATATTATTATAGTTATATATGTAAATATATTTTAATAAAATATAAAATGTATTAATCTGTAAATATGAACTTTAAGTCACCTACAGCACTCCCCCCCAGAGGCCGTGTCTACGGACGATAGAAATCTGGAAACCTGACACGTCTCCCTGATTTAGTTGTACGTGTAAAATTTGGAGCTGTGTTATGAGATTGGGTGGGTTCTGTAGGAGATATGTTCTGTGGAGGAGTTATATCAGACAGTATAAAGGCCGGTTTAAGACGGTCGATGGATACTGTCACGTTATTACCTCGGACACGAATTTTATAAAATTTTGGGTTACGCTCAAGAACTTCATATGGACCACTATAAGCAAACTGGAGTGCACCGCGTAACGACTCTTCCCTGAGGAATACGTGGCTACATGTGGCAAGGTCCTTGAAAATGAATGTTTTGAGTGTAGAATGGTGCTGAGTAGGAACTGGACGAATAGAATCTGCGAACGATTTAATTCGAGCTGAGAAATCGGTGATGTCAGTTGTGTAGTTGCTGACTTGGTCACCAAAGAATTCGCCCGGTAGTCTGAGTGGTTCACCATACACCAGTTCTGCTGATGAAGACTTAAGGTCTTCTTTAAACGAACTTCTTATGCCCAGGAGTACTAATGGTAACGATTCAGTCCAGTTTGGATCAGCGTGGCAGGTTATTGCGGCTTTCAGTTGTCGATGAAAACGCTCAACCAAACCGTTACACTGGGGATGATAAGCAGTTGTCCTACGATGCTTAAAACCAATGGACCTGGCCAACTGTTGGAACAGCGCCGACTCAAATTGCCTACCTTGGTCTGTAACGATATCGGTAGGGCAACCGAATCGGGCTATCCAATTGGATATAAATGCTTTGGCCACTGTTTCTGCGGTCATGTCAGGTAAAGGAACAGCTTCCGGCCATCGCGTGAAGCGATCGACGGCTGTCAAACAGTACCTGTAAATACCGGAAAGAGGTAGGGGTCCGACTAGGTCTATATGGACGTATTTAAATCTAGCAGAAGGCAAGTCGTGTGTACCTAAAGGAGATGAAACGTGCCGGGTTACCTTCGTGCGCTGGCAGGCTAAACATGCCTTAGCCCATTCACGGCATTCTTTCCGCATGGTGGGCCAGACGTAACGTTGAGCAATAAGTTTGGCTGTAGCATTTGCACCTGGATGACTCAGCGAATGCATACAGTCAAAGATTTGCCTACGGAGGTTTCTGGGGACGAATGGCCTGGGTGTCGGTGTACTGATATCACAATACAGTTCGGCACTACTCCCAGGTATATTCATTTTGCTAAGACGAAGGGATGAATCGCCCTGGAGACATTCCGCGAGTTCAGTATCTGTTGTCTGTTCCTGAGCTAGTAATTCAAAATCGACTGGTTTTTGCAATTCACTAACACGGGACAGAGTATCTGCAACGACGTTATCTTTCCCTGAGATATGTTGGATATCGCTGGTGAATTGCGAAATAAAGTCGAGATGCCTATACTGACGGGGTGTGCAGTTACTTTTCCGCTGATGGAATGCATAACAGAGTGGTTTATGGTCAGTATAAACAGTGAAGTGTGTAGCCTCTAACATATAGCGAAAGTACTTAATGCTCTCATAAACAGCAAGGAGCTCCCGGTCATACGGAGAGTATTTTCTTTGTGACGGGCTTAATTTGCGGGAGAAGAATGCTAGAGGTTGCCAATGTCCGTTCTTTAGCTGTTGTAAAACACCACCTATTGCAGTGTCAGATGCATCAGTGACTAGTCCTAACTTAGCCTGAGAGTCAGGATGTGCTAACAGCGTTGCCGTGCAGAGACTATTTTTGCAATTTGTGAATGCTTGTAATGAATCTCCCTTCAAGGCAATGGGGTGCGAAGCTTTGATGGACCCTGTAAGAAGAGCGTTAAGAGGAGCTTGAATTTTGGCGGCATTAGGTATGAAGCGTCTGTAATAATTGATCATACCCAAAAACCGCCTGAGTTCTCTCACCGTCTTAGGCGTGGGGAAGTCAGAGATCGCCTGTACCTTACCTTCCAGGGGCCTGGTACCTGTTTCAGATATACTGTAACCCAGAAATGTTACTTCTTTAGTACCAAAACTGCATTTAGAAGTATTTATTAGCACTCCGTAGTCTCTCATTCGGGCTAGAATTTGGTGTAGGTGTTTTTCATGTTCTTCTTCTGTTCTAGAAAATATCAAGAAGTCATCTAGAAAAGGATAACAAAATTCTAGGTCACGGGTCATCTCATCAACAAATCTCTGGAAAGTTTGGCCTGCATTTCGCAACCCAAATGTCATGAAAGGAAATTCATACAGTCCGAAAGGCGTAGTAATAGCGGTTTTTGATATATCCTCTTCAGCCACCGGGATCTGATTATAGGCTTTTACCAGATCTATGGTTGAGAAGTACCTACACCCTGATAAGTTATGGGAAAAGTCGTGAATGTGGCGGATGGGATATTTATCAGGGACAGTTCTGGCGTTGAGCAACCTATAATCGCCGCAAGGACGCCATCCGTTGTCTTTTTTAGATACAAGGTGTAAAGGAGAGGCCCATGGACTGTCAGATGGACGTGCAGTACCATTACCTAACATTATCTTAAATTCCTGCTTGGCAATTTTAAGTTTGTCAGGGGCGAGTCGGCGAGGTTGGCACGAAACTGGGGGACCTGGTGTGGTACGGATGTGGTGTTTAGTGTGGTGTTTAACGAAACCCGGGGTACCAGCTGGGCGTGTAATTTCTGGGTACTGAGCTAATATAGATAGATACTTACAGAAACTACCGTTCGTCATACCAGTCAATACTTTAACACTAGACACTAAACTGTTACGTTTTGCAACATTAGCTACTGTGCTGGTGTTAGTTATACTATCGAGAAGTCTACGGTTCCCAATATCGACAATGAGTTTATAATGATTTAAAAAATCAACTCCGATTATAGCCTTTGTAACATTGGCAACAATAAATCGCCAAGGAAAATCGCGGCGTAACCCTAAATTCAAATTTAGCTGAATGTAACCGTAGGTATCGATAACAGAACCATTAGCAGCACTAAGTTTGTATTCCGTTATAACACGACGTTCACGAATCACTGATATTGGATAAACACAAACGTCACTTCCAGTATCCACCAAAAATTCCATATTGGATCCGTGATCGGTGATGAACAGACGGCCGACGGAGCTCTGGCAATCATTCGCGGCCATCACTGACTGCCTAGGTCGTTTCCCGTTTTGAAGTCGCATGGCTTGATACATTTCTTCGCCTGCGTACCGAATTGTTTGTGGTACCAACAGATTGGAAACTTTCTGTAACTGGAATTTGATCTGCGTGATGTCGATCGGTGTCGTTGATCACCTTGACGTCTATCCTTCGGTCGGGGCGTATGGTTAATTTGAGCACTAAGGGCACTAACTTGTCTCGTCAGTGCGGCTACCTGCTTGGTTAACTCCTCGATTGGTGAAGGTGCAGGCGCTGTAGCTGCTGCCACCTGGTGTGAAACTGGTGCTATGTCGTGAATACGGTCGGCGAGCTCAGCCAAGGCGTCCAAGGATAGGGTAGGCTGCGACGCGATGATCGGTTGCATTCCCGCAGGTAGTCTGCTAGACCAAATCGTCCTGACAAAATCTTCAGGAACCTGGGGTCCAGCCAGATGTTGCAAGTGCCGAAGGAACTGCGATGGTTTACGGTTTCCAAGTTCTTCGTGCATCAACAGCTGCTTCACCTTATTCTCGCGTGAAACCGACAGTCGTTTTATCAGCTCCGCTTTCAGACGCTGGTAGTCTGGAGGTCCGACGAGTATGTCTTCTACCTCCGACGCGTATTGCCTGTCCAGATTACCAAGAATGTGGAAGAATTTGGTCGCGTCGTCAGTTATACCGCATGCTAAAAATTGACATTCCACCTGCGCAAACCAAATTGCTGGTTTTTCGGCCCAGAATGGCGGTATTCTCACTTGGGGCGGATAAAATTTACTCGTCTTTAAACTATGTCGACGTTTTGTATTTATATTTTGTTTCTGGGATTCTCCCGAATCACTGCCACTGCTCATTTTAATGTCTTGTGTTCTCGGGGTCACCACTTTGGGGTAATTGATAAAAATACTCCCAATAAACTCGTAATTATTTAATTGAAATGAGCGTACAATCGACACGGGTGTAACCTAATACAGAATAATCGCGACTGGCTATGACCGAGCGGCAGCGGACGCTGCACGGTGCAGCAAAGCGATGCGTTACAAAACTTGTTAGACAACTCTCAGGTAAGTACATCACAGAAAGTCCGGCCAACCGCATACTACGGGTTTCGCTCGAGTATGCTCATGAATTAAATTAATGTTGTACTATAATGATTGTATGTGTATATAAGTATAGTGTATGTATATAATAAGAGTATAAATGTATATATATATTTATATTATTATAGTTATATATGTAAATATATTTTAATAAAATATAAAATGTATTAATCTGTAAATATGAACTTTAAGTCACCTACACCCCCCTTCAAGGGGGAGTCGCTACCACCCCTTCCCCCCCATCACCCTCCCACCGCCGAAATCGATTGTAGGTATTGTAAAGTCCTACCCTAAAGCGAAAGTAACTCTGTCTTTCTGTCTGTCTGTCTCACTTTCACGCCAAAAGTACATAACCGGTTTAAATGGAAGGTACGCAGATAGTCTAGCTCCTAGGGTTAAAAATAGACATGAAAGTTTGAATAAAAGTATTGTCATCTTTAAAGCTAGAAGCTTGGTACCTATTTTTAGGCAGTTGATTTAATTTAATTTTCAATCGACTTTCAATACTATTAATGCTTCCCAATTATTGTACAAAAGCCAAGTTGTTAATTCACAAACAGACAGATGGACAAAAATTGTAAAAATGTTATTTTGGTGTATGTACCGTATTTATATTCATATGCATGTAGTAAAAAACGGTTATTCAGTAGAATATAATAGAATAGAATAGAAAATCATTTATTCAAATAAACTTAATTTAAGCACTTTTGAATAGTCATAACAATTTGTTTTTTATCTACCACTCGTTCGGAAAGCTGTCTCATTAAAAGAAGAACGAGCAAGAAACTTGTGTTGCTCTTTTAAATAATCCTTGTAAGTTTACATTTACAAGTCGAAACGTGTGAATACAAACTACCAACAAGCACTAATTTTTTGGGTCAAATATAATCATGCAATAAGATTAAATCAGTCGTAGTGATAAGAGCAGACCAGTCCCTACAAGCAGCACTCGTTCACGAGTATGACGGATGAGTCTTACAGTATTACAGACACTCCAATTTTATGTATATGTAAGTACTGAATGTATAGATACTGAATAAATCCTTACTTCCTTACTAATATTATAAACTAGGGACCCGCCCAGGCTTTACACGGGTGCAATGCTGACACTAAATATTTTCTGTCATTAGACAGTACAAACATGTTTTATTTAGCGCCGTCGGCCGGGCCGGTACCGCCGCACCGCTATACTTTTTTTATTTTCGTAAAACAAATGCATGTGTAAATAGCCGTATAAATTTGAATTTGGAATTCCTAACCAAAGAGGAGATATTTGAGATCAAAGTGGCCAGTACGACACAACGACAATTTCATACGAAAGGATTTATTTTCTATGAAATATTGTATTGTAAAAAGAAAGTGCATACCGTCGACTTCGTACTTGTAGAACTTGTTGTAGCCGGCGTCGAGGAGGCCGTCGAGTGGTCGGCAGGCGGCGGGCGGCGGCGGACACTGCGGCCAGTCGGCGGGCGGGGCGGCCGAGCGCGGCGACTGCGGTCTCCAGAACACGGCGCCCTCCATGCCCACCATGCCCACCATGCCCATCAGCACCAACCACCATGTCACAACTACAATAATATTGATCATCTGTAGTCTATTTATATGTGTAGTTTGTTTGTTTACATTTTATATTATTATGTATATGTACATATACTCCTATATTTATATTTATTTAATCTCAATCTCATTACTAGGCTGCCTTTTAAGTCGTGTCGTTTGCCAACCACACGCGAATCAAAAAAAAAACAAACGGCATTTATATCTTTTTAAATGTAGAATTCGAAAACAACAGAATGTTTTCAGATTGGTCGAATAGGTCTATTGGATCCTCTACCCAAAGGTGACATGTCGGTTGTAAAAAGGGAAATATCTAAGAAATATTTGCGTCCGATAACTTTCTACAACTTTCAAAGGGGATTATCGCGACTTCAGTGTTTTGAGTAGATCACTTCTGTGTTTAGTGATGCAGCACCGTCTTAGGAGTCTAGAACGCTGGTAGTTAGAATTTCAACGTGGGCACTCTAGCCGCAGTGACGAGCCACGTGAAGGTCGTCCAAAAACCGCCATGACGCAAGAGAACATCGAAGCCGTGCGCCAACTAATCCTCGAAGATCATCATGTGACATACCGTGGAATAGAGACATCCGAGGGCATTTCAGGGACCATTGTCCAAAAAATCCTGCACCGAGAACTTGGCGTAAGAAAGTTCATTATCTGGTGTCGTTTTTAGAACGTCAACATATAGTATAGGTACATACTAGAACTATACCAATTAATTCTTTAGAATCTCAACCAAAAAGTTTAAAATTAGAAAATAATTGTACATATACAAATCGTGATCTCAGTAGTACAACTGGGTAGGTAGGTACACAAATAGCGCCTTACTTAAAATAATTCCGGTAGTAGTCCAAGGGCCATTAGGCAGTATCGAAACTTTGGCTTTATTAGATGATGGTTCGACTGCTACTCTTATAGATGCCTGTATTTCTTAACGGATAGGTCTCAGTGGACCTAAGGGGCATATTCGTGTACAGGGTGTTAGCGGTATGGTTCGAGAGGACGAAGTTGAATATGTAGATTTTAAAATATGCGGAAAATTCGGATCGGATATTTTTACTATTGAAAATGCTAGGTCTATAGACATCAGAAATTTGACATCACAAACTGTTCGGTATTCTGATATTACTAAGTATGACTATTTGTCAGATATATCTCAGGAACTGGTATATGATGGCATACCAACTATATTAATTGGAGCTGAAAATTGGCACCTTAGTGTATCACGTGGTATTAGGTCGGGAACAAGTTCACAACCAGTTGCGACGCTTACTAGTTTAGGTTGGGTATTGCATGGTGTCTTTGACAGTCAAACTAAACCCGTCGAAGTTATTAATCATGCTAGAGTTGTTGATAAAGAACCTACTCTTAGTTCGTCTCTGAACGTGCTGTTTAGGGGCCAGTTTAGATTAGAGGCACTTGGTGTATTGAAACACCCTCATTCATCTGGCTCTCTTCGTGATCGTACTATTCAAAATTTAGATACTACTACTCGTAGGTTCTCAAACAGCAGGTTTCAGACTAGTGGTTTATTGTGGAATCGGGCTGATTGTAACGGCTAATTGTTATCTGCAGACCTACAGACAATTAAAATATTTAGAGCATAAACCTTTTAAAAGGTTTAACATGAAACTCATATAATTATATTTTTTGATAGAGATAGAGATTTCGGGTTAATTTTTTATTAGAGATTCCATGTTTCACTATTATCTCACGTCATGAGATTCTTTGATCCATAGGTATTCTCTCTTCAATAACAATTCAAGGTAGAGTACTAATTCAAAAGATTTGGCATTCTAACATGAATTGAGACGATCTGCTAGATCATGATCAATCTAAAGTTTGGCAAATGTGATTCAACGGCTTAAATAGTTTTCTAAATTCTAAAGTATTCCTTATTGATATCTTTTTTATCAGTTTAATAAAGAGCATGTTGAATTACACTAGTAAGTTTGCCTAAGTTTGTGTTTCATTAAGATATGTGTAATCTAATGAATCGGGGTCCATAATATATCTAGAGCTTCAGGCAGCATTATTAGCTACTCGTTTTTTCAGTCACTATTTTTTAAAAGAACACAAACTGTTTCTTTTGCACAGACTTTAAAATTATTTTTGGGGGCTTGTGGACTGAAGCTTGAGAATTTTGCATATCATTCATGTATTTTACGACGAAATTTGTCATCATCATCTCAGATAGTATCGTCAGCATCATCACCTCGTCTTTCATTGATACCATTATCTGCAGAAGATTTGGCCAAAGCTGAAGAAGACATATTACGTAAGAGTCAGATGGAATTCTTTCCTGAAGAGCTAGAAGCACTGAAAAGGCTGATAGCCATTTAAGGAGATTGTCACCATTTTTAGATCCGCGGGGTGTCATCCGTTTACAAGGCAGAGTCGGAGCTTCTGATATTCCAGATTATACAAAGTGGCCTTACATTCTCGATGGCCGTAACTGCACTGTACGTCTTCTGATTTCATTTTACCACTTGTTTGCGATCGCAAATAGCCATTTACTTTATTTAAAAATAAAATTTCAAATTTCAAATATCGAACGTCAGGCACAGGACATCGATGATATTTTATATACAAGTTTGCACTCCTTCTGGAACATTCCGTGGCGTCACTATTAAAATCAACGTACAATACAATCTAAATATTCTTTTTATTTAAATATAAAACATATCAACCACTGCAATATTCCTCCAGCAAACATTTTGGTCCCAACGAGTCGAATTAACTAGTGCATTCTGTAAAATACATATATATCTACAATAATTAATATTAATTCAAGACATCTTCAATACGATCGTCATTACGTAATAAAATGGCGGAGGAATATTCTAGAACAAAAGCACAACGCAACGCAATAAAAGGACGAATAACTAGAATATATAATTTTGTACAACAACAAAAGGAAGGATTCGATATCAACGAATATATTACACGCAACGCGGAACTTGAGAAGTTAATGGACAGGTATGATGAACTTCAGACATTAATTGAGATGAAGGACGATGGAAGCCAGGATGGAGACCAGTCAGCTGCAAATGAAGAGGACCGGAGCGCGGTTGAGACTAGGTATTATACAACAAGAGCGGCGCTACAAAAAGTTATTGATGCCCACCGACTGCCTACAAGCGGATCAAGCTTTTCAAGTGCCCCGTCATACGACCGCCACATCAGTAATGACGTACTTCTTCCCAAGCTCTCCTTACCAACCTTCGAAAACAAGATATCCGTGTGGCCGACCTTCAAGAACATCTTCATGACGACAATTGGTAACAGCAACATGTCACCAGCGAGGAAACTTCAATTCCTGAAAACGGCGCTTAAAGGAGAGGCAGCTGGTTTAGTAAGCGCATTGCTTATTTCCGACGACAATTTTCAAAAAGTTATGGACATATTGATTACCAGGTATGAGAATAAAGTTATCGTAGTAAACACACATTTAAAGTCATTTCTCAATCACGCAACTATCACTCGAAATAATTTAAAAGAGTTCCTTAACACCTTGCAACAAAGCCTAGATTCTCTAAATGCTCTGGATGTTAACACGGATAGCTGGGGTGTCCTGTTAGTCTTCTTAATCACTCAGAAGCTAGACAATTCATTACGTACATCGTGGGAACTGAGCAGACAGGATAGCAATCTACCTACACTTAAGGAGCTGTTACAATTCTTGAATTTGCGAATGACGTCATGTGATCTTATTAATGACAAAGGAAGTGATAGCAAGCCTCAAACTACTTCAAAACCTAAGGTATCGTATAACGCATCTGTCATTACCTGCGATAGTGTGTGTGTTATGTGTAAAGGTGAACACTTTCTACATAAATGTCCACAGTTCATGCAATTGTCTCCGGTGCAACGTAACGAGTATGTTAAAACTAATACTCTTTGCTTCAATTGTTTAAAGCCTTATAAGTTTAATCATAGATGTTCAAAACATAAATGTCTTACTTGTCGTGGCCGACATCATACTATGTTGCATATGCAAAGCCGTCCGATATTAGTTAACTCATTAATTTCTGAATCTAATAATATTGAACAACCATCTACGCCTGCACCTGTGCCAATTTTACCGCCCGCATCTGCAGCACCCACTATGACAGCGCCCGCGGCCTCCGTGCCCACTGTGCCTGCCCTCAACTGTAACTTAACCCCACAACTGACGCCGACATACAGTGACCACGTTGACAACAGACCTCCTGTTGTTCACACAACTCATACGAGTACTAACAGTAACATACATGTACTGTTATCTACAGCTATCATAAGGATTCAAGATGCGACTGGACAGTGGCACACTGCTCGAGCCCTCTTGGATTCCGGCAGCGAGGTAAACCTCATTACAAGCAGGTTAGCGCTCAAACTTAAGTGTAAACAGGATAGTACTCTCAATTGTATTTTAGGTATTGGTGCATCTCACCAACAATCAAATGTGTGTATTAAAACAAACATTGCAATAATATTGGCAATAAAATTAAGTAATTTTATTGCCAATATCACATGCTTAGTTATGGACAAGATTACTGTACCTCTACCTCACTTTTACGTCCATACTGACAATTGGAACATACCTAAACTACAAGCTCGCTCACTGGCAGATCCTAGTTTTCACATACCTAGTGAGATCGATATACTTATAGGTTGTCAATTATTTTATTCCATTATTACACAAGGTCACATGACTCTAGGTACAAATTTACCACATTTAATTAATTCTGTATTCGGTTGGATTATTTCTGGCACTTTAGTTCTTGATGAACAAGCAGCCTATTGTACATGTATGCTTCACAACTATCAACAAATTAGTCTACTTTCAATTAATAATAATTATAATAAGATTTTATCACGTTTTTGGAAACAAGAAGAGATTGTAAATAGTAAGCCAGTATTTACTCCTGACCAACTCTACTGTGAGCAGTTGTTTCTAAACACCACAACTGTCGATAACAGAGGGCGATACACCGTTAACATGCCAATCAATGAAAGTTTAACTAATAATAATCTAGGGAACTCATTGATTACGGCATACCGTTGTTTATTACAATTAGAGGCAAGGTTTCTCAAATATTCTAATTTATACAAAAAATATAAAAATTTACTCACACATGTCATTAGAACAAACAAGTTATTGTCATCTTATTTATGGTGGCATAGACCCAATTGGATCTACTACGATACCAACGAGTGGCCCATTTCTACGCCACAGTTACTTTCAGAACTGGACAGTAACTTAGAATTAATTGAAGTTAAAACACAAACCGCGCATATAGTAACTATACCTTCTACATTATACTTAGATTATTTTTGTAAGTATTCTAATTTTACTAAACTTAATAGAGTTATGTCATACGTACTTAGATTTATCAAAAATACCCGCAGTAAAGAAAGAGACCGTCACTATCTTTCAGTGTTTGAGTTAGATTTTTCGCATAATTTTATTATTCGAATGTTACAAGAACATTACTTTAGTAAAGAAAGGAAAGAATTAGCAACCTTACAAAGTACAAACACATTTACTTTTAAAAGTAGCCCATTACGAAAGCTTAATCCTTTTCTAGACGATGTAGGTATTATTCGTGTTGGCGGAAGAATTAAACATTCAAATATTCAATATAATCATGCACACCCTATCATTTTACCGTCACAGTCACACATTACATCCTTGATCATAGAACAGTATCACTACAGACTTTTACACTCGGGCATACAAAACACTCTTGCCAATCTAAGACTGCGATACTGGCCTATAAATGGTAGAGTCAAAGTTAAAAAGGTGATTCACCGCTGTGTACGGTGTATAAGGTTTAAAGCGCAAACTTGTGAGCAACAAATGTCTTCGCTGCCGAGTCCCAGAGCATCTCTAGTGCGTGCGTTCACGCAGGTCGGCATTGATTATAGTGGTGGCATTAATATTAGGAGTAATATGCAACGCAATTGTAAATACACTAAGGGATACATCTGTCTAATAATCTGTTTGGCCACGCGTGCAATTCATTTGGAACTTGTTGGTGATCTGTCCACGCATTCTTTTATCAATGCATTGAAGCGTTTTATATCTAGGCGAGGTATATGCACTAGTATTCAGTCGGACAACGGCACGAATTTTAGAGGTTCACATAATGAATTGAACGTATTATACGAAATGTTCAAAAACGATAAATCATATAGTAATATTGTTAATTTCTGTAGCAATAATAAAATAGAATGGAATTTTACGGTGCCTTTAGCTAGCCACATGGGTGGTATTTACGAAGCAGGCATCAAATCTGTAAAAACTTTACTCAAAAGGCAGTTATGTAACAGTAAGTTAACGTATGAGATGCTAAATACTGTACTTGTACAAATTGAGGGTATCCTCAATAGTCGTCCGCTGTATCCTTTGACCGACGAACATTATGATATGCCGTGCTTAACTCCGGCACACTTTCTCATAGGGACGCCTATTGTGGACTTACCAGAACCAAATACATGTAATGTTAACGAAAACAGATTGTCATTGTTTCAAAGGATTACTCGCTTCAAACAAATGTTCTGGAAGCAATTTTATAAACAGTATTTGTCTGAACTACAGGTTAGATCTAAGTGGTTAGGCAAGTGTAATAATCTAGAAGTAGGAAGTGTTGTTTTAATTAAGGACGAGAATACACCACCAGCCTGTTGGCCGCTTGGCAAAATTGTTCAAGTCTACAAAAATAGTAGTGATAACTTGGTTCGGTCTGCAATTATAAAAACTGCCACTGGGGAATATCACCATCCTATACACAAGCTTGTACTATTACTGGAACAGTAGTTGTATTTGTAACTTATACTTATAATTTTTAACATTAAGTTTATGTAAATACAGTCCACACAATAATTGTAATTTCTTTTTACTATGCAGCTATTTGTATTCTTTATAAGTCTATTATAAGCTAATGTAATCTATGCTTGACGATTAACATTAAGTAGTGCTAAGGGAACTTCGTTAGGCCGAGAGCATGTTTGCGATCGCAAATAGCCCTTTACTTTATTTAAAAATAAAATTTCAAATTTTATAATTTCGAACGTCACGCACAGAACTTCGATGATATTATTAATTAAAGTGCAATTAAATGGAGACGAAGTGTAATGGCTGCGAGGCCATAATTTATGATATTTCTTACATGGAGTGTTCAAGGGAAGCATGTAAAAAGTTATTTCACCTAAAGTGTCTGGCTATGTCCTTGGAGGCATTTGAAGCACTAACTCAGGAATACAGAAATCAATGGGTATGTCCAGAATGTGTGTGTTCTAACCCGAAGCGAGACAACTCAGATACTCCAGTCAGAGGAAGCATCATGAATCAACCTTTTATCCCCAGTTATTATGTCAACACTACGCGGGGTAATCGATATCAAGCGGAAACATCGTTGATAGAAAATGAAAGTAAAGTCGTCGTCAAGAAGAGATGCGAGAATTCCGAATCGATATGGTGACTAGACTGGCTAACCAAATGGCTGCATTCGAGCATTTACAAAATCATTTTCTTAAAAATGAACTGGAATTAAAAGAATTGCGGAGAACTATGACGGTAGTACAAGAAAAAGCAAATAAAATTAACGGATTAGAAGATGAAATAAAAGTGTTAAAAAGTAGGAATGAACACCTCGAAGCCTATATTAGTGACATGAAGAACAAAGAAGAAAATCCTGTGACATCTTCAGATGTAAGTAAAACATCAGAATCGTTTGCAAAAATGACCGCAAAAAATATAAAGGCGGTAATCACAAAACCAAGTGAGGTCATAAAGCAGGCGAGCGTATCAGTGAAGAACAAGTCACGAGGTGATGAAGTCCACATGGAAATTACAAGATTTATTACAGAATCGGTAGCAACAAAGGAAAAGAATTTAAATGAAAATAACTGGACTGAAGTGAGAAAGAGAAGGTCTAGATATCCCAACGCAGAAGTAAAAAGAGGCGGAAGTATAAACTCTGTAGAAATACAGGGAACTGAGCGCAAAAAATATTTGCATGTATGGCGTCTACACAAAGATACTACTACGGAAAACTTAGAAAGCTATGTTAAGAAGTTATGCGGTAAAGAATGTGCAATAAAGGTAGAAAAAATAAGACATAAAACTGAGAGGGATTATGCTTCATTTGTGATAGGAGTTCCGGAAAGCGTTTACATAAAATTGTGTGAACCAGACGCCTGGCCTATCAACGTGGAATTTTGTGAATGGGTGTGGTTTCGTAAGCCAAACGATACAAAAAGAAAGTCCCCACACAATAATTGAAGTATACTATCAAAATGTTAGAGGCCTTCGCACAAAACTAGAAGTTTTTTACGCAGGTGTTGCATCTTCGGCTGCTGATCTATTTGCGATTACAGAAACGGGTTGTAATGAATCCATTAAGAACGCTGAACTAATCCCTCCAGGTTACAAAATATTGCGCAGTGATCGAACTGACGGGCGTAAACAGGGCGGCGCTCTTCTCGTGGCCACACCGCGTCTCGAGCTGCGTAATGTACCTATACCGGGTGACGTCAACGTCACCGATCAGATGTTTGAACTGGTTTGTGCTACTGTGTACTCACACAATAGACTTTTATTTTTGTGTTGTGTTGTCTATATTCCACCGAATAGTAAAGAAAATGAATACATCATGCTATTTAAAATTATAGAACAATTATCTGTTAAATATAGGCAAGTAATAGTTATAGGCGCTGTACCTCATTTGTTAGCAATTATTTTGAGTATTTACAGACTTATTGTGGATTCATTCAGAGAAACAGAATAGCTAATTGCAATAATCGCCAATTAGATTTAGTATTGACGTCTATGGACAAGTGTGTGTCTGTATGCGCCGCGTCGGAGCCGTTGGTTTCGATTGACGCATACCATCCACCACTTGATATATCGGTAACATTAGTAGGTAACTCGCGGCACAATACACAACTGCAACAGACTGGTGGGGGCGTTTTTCAAACCGATATTCAATCGTATCAAACAAAATGGGACTTTAATAAAGCTAACTATCATTTATTATATGCAACATTAACTTCTGTAGACTGGACTCCGCTGTATAATTTAAGTGATATAGACGAGTGTTTGAACTATTTTTATAGTAATTTTAACAATATTTTAGATGACTGTGTACCAAATAAAAAGCGAAGGCATGTAACGTCGAGGTACAATTACCCCGAATGGTACAATGCTGAAATAATTCGCAACATAAAACAAAAGGCTGCTCTTCATAAGAGGTATAAAGCGAGCAAATTGCGAACTGATTACGAAGCTTTTTCTATATGTAGGGCACGGGTGAAAAACATGATTCAAAAAGCCGAAACTCGGTATCAGGATTGGGTTCAAAGACATTTATCGGAGGATCCAAAAGCATTTTGGAATTATATTAATTCAAAAAGAAAAAATAATAATTTGCGAGAGATAGTTAAAGACGGGGTGGTACTGGAAGGGGAGAAATGCGCAAAAGAGCTAGCAGATTTTTTTCAGTCGGTATATAGTACGGTACCCGCTAAACTCAATGTGATTTCAGCAGTAGCTGAATCAGGTGGTAAGAATGGATCAGCGCGAATAGACATTGACAGACTCCAATTAACAGATGTTAAACGAGCTTTAGGGAAACTCAAACCGAAACGGTCTGCCGGACCTGACGGTATCCCTGCATTTATCTTTCGGGACTGCAGGCTTGTATTGTCTGAGCCGCTGGTATATATGTTCAACTTATGTCTAAAGAACGAAGTTTTTCCTGAAAGGTGGAAAACAACTCGTGTAATTCCGGTGCCAAAGACAGGAGCAGGTAAGGGGGTAGATGGATACAGGCCGATAGCAATACAGTCAACCCCTGCCAAGGTTTTTGAGTCCGCATTGCAAATGACCATGTATAATCAAGTAAAGGCGCAACTATCAGAAGCACAACACGGTTTCCGGCCGGACTGCAGCACAACGAGTAATTAGCTTTGTCATGTAGGTAATACCTACATGACAAAGCTCGTACCGGCAGTGGACAGTGGAGGGCAAGTAGATGTCGCTTATTTCGATTTTAGGAAGGCGTTTGATGTCGTGGATAATGACATATTGCTAAAGAAGTTGGCTGGCGTTGGATGTACTCCGCATATGTTGCACTTCCTATCAAGCTACATAACTGACAGATGCCAGTATGTTGAGTACGCAGGATACAAGTCTGAACCATATTTTGTCAGGTCAGGGGTAAGCCAGGGCCAGCCACCTTTGGGCCTCTGGAATTCATCATCATGGTCAATGATTTACCAGAGGTTATTACCAATTCGAGCTGCTTACTATTCGCCGACGATCTAAAAATTTTTCAGATCAAATCGATCAGAAGCCCTGACGATTGCGATCTTTTTCAAAGGGATATAAATAGAGTGGTTGCATGGAGTAAACTTAATAAACTATACTTTAATACATCGAAATGTATGACAATTACTTTTACACGGAAACATAACCCAATTCATCATGGCTATGAAATTGACTCATTAAAGTTAAAAAGAGTAACAGAAGTAAAGGATTTAGGTGTTAAATTTACCGCCGATCTGAAATTCAGGGATCACATAGTTAGTATTTGTAAGAAGGCATATAGAAATTTAGGGTTTGTACTTCGTCGATCAGTTAATTTTACTAATATTACAGCGATCTGTTCATTATATAATGCTTTAGTTAGAAGTCACCTAGAAAATAATGCAGTCATTTGGGCTCCACATGAAGCTAAATATAGTCTCATGTTGAAACGCAATGAAAATAAATTTATTAGGTTTATATATTTAAAGAAATATGGAGTATACCCTTTCTACCCGCTAATGTATCCTAATCTGTTTGTATTAGGTATGGTAGGGTACAACGAATTGCGGGTGCGGAGAGAGTTATGCCTAGTGTTATATTTATTTAAATTGATTAGGGGTAAAATTAACAATAGCCAGGTGTTGAGTTGTGTGGAGTTCTGTGTTCCGGATAAATATGTATGGTGTCGCCGTCGACCGCAACTGCTGGCTGCTGGCTGTGCCCGCGCGGGGCCACACACTTACCAGACAAAGCACTGGTCACAAGAGCACTGCGTACATTAAATCATATAGCGGAGCAAATAGATCTATTTTCTTGTTCTCTGAATGAGTTTACGAAGATCGCTTTATTTATTCTAAGTTACAATTAATTTAAAACCAATGTTTGCTGCACTATTGTATTAGGCTAAGTACTACCTGTAAAAATAGATGTAAGTGTGGAAAAATAAATAAATAAATAAATAAATACTGACTGTTAAGCGCACAGCCATTAGAAGGGGAGGGCATATTAAAATCTTTTATAATATTCTCATGGGCAACTTTATCATACCCAACATAGGATGGATGAGGAGATTTAGGTTTTAAGAATACGGTTTTTTTATAAGATTGTTTAAAAGCAGTATCATTATAAGTTTTTGATTCAGATATATTTTTTAAAGTGCTGAATGATGTTCCATGTGCTGATGGCGTGGAAAGGACTTCAGCAAAAGGCTTTGTAACAGCAGGGTGCAATTTTGAGGCCTCAGCATATGAAATACAATTTTCATCCATATATAACTTTATTTTTTTTTTGTCTATTGAATTCTGGACAAGATTTGCTAGTAGAAAAATGATTTCCTGAACATAAACAGCAAAAAGCATCTTCAACATCACATGTTTCTCCTGTATGATTTTGACTAAATTTAAAACAACGTGGCTTTGACCTGCATTGAATTTTAGTGTGACCATAACGACAGCAATTAAAACATTGTATAGTTGGATAAGTGTATAATTCCACTGGTAATGCATTATAACACATGAATATTCTTTTTGGTAGTACCTGACCATCAAATGTGACTACTACTGTCTGAGAAGGTTTCCAAGTGGGAGAGCCATCAACGACAACTTTGTAATTTAGCCGTCTTACTTTAAGTATATTGCCACAACCGATAGGAACAGAAATATTTTGTAATATTTCATCTGGACTCCAATCACTCGGAACACCTCGTACCAGACCCATACGTGTAATATTAAATGTTGGTATAAAAGCCTGTAATTTGTAATCATTTAAACTGTTATGATTAATGAATGTATTAGCATCATGGTAAACTGAGAAAGATAATGCAATTTTATTTCGTCCAATGCGTTTTACACTTCCATTAATAATGTTTTTAAAATACTGTTTTTTGAGGAATTTACCAAATGTCACAAGGTGAAGTGTAGTACCGTCATTTGGAGACTTTTCTTGTCTTACTACATGAACTAAGTATTGGGAATTGTCTGTGGGTTCATACATTTTCCTTGCTACTGGTTCAGAAATATTATTAATTTCATTTGTTTCTTTAGATGTGGATCCATGAGGGGGATCTAAATTTACAGATTGTGGAGTGGTAATCACTTCCGTGAGAGGTTTTTGTATTTCAATGGCATCATTTATGTCATCTGTACAGTGGCAATCTGTAATTTTATCTGAAGAATTTTTTCTTCTCCGTTTATTACAACTTTTACAAAATCTTTGTAACCGACTGCGTTTTATCGATCGGTTTGAACAAGACGTATCGGTTTCCATACCCGATTCGCATGAAATTGTAACATAGTTAGAAGCCGGAGGGACGAATCCCCCCGGGTCGGGGGGATCGTCCATAGAAATGAAAAAACGAAAAACTTACCAATAAAACAGCTAACTATTTATACAAACTACAATAAACAAACTAAAAAATAGATATTAAAGAACTAAATACAGTATCACAATCACTAAATAATGAAAAATAAGTATAAAATTTAAATCAAAAGAAAAAACGCGCCCGCCAAGTTTAACGTTTCCCGCCTTTTTTTCAACATACAATTTGTAAATAAAACCCACAATCGTTTTGACAGGACCAGTGTTGCCAACGATGTTTTAGTGAATCCACTATATAGCAAAGAAACCTCGAGTTTTACAAAATATTTAAATCAATCTTAATCAATAAAAAAAACTACTTAAAACCATAATATTAAAGTTTTGCATAAAAATACATGCATATTTAAACCAACAATCATTGTAATATTTAAAAACTGTGTAATAATATTTCCACCTTCTCTTAACTTCATTAAATAGAAATACAACGACAATAATAAAATACAATTTTATATATATTCAATAGGAAAATGTATAAAAATGTATTAATTTACATAATTTGTTCAATACTGGAGGAGTCCATTTTGCTAGATTTAGTGGTGAAGCAACTAAAATAGCAACATTGATGACGTCAGCTTGCCTCTAATTACAGTCTAACGTCAAGTAGCAACATAATGATAAAAACAGCAAACACAGGTGTGTGTGTGGGTTTATAGGTATAAACCTCTATTAGTCAGCGAGGCTTTATTTAAACCTTTAATAAGTTTTTTTTATGAATAAGACCGTATTTATTACGGTTATGATTAAGTTTTAGATTAGTTATTTACTAAAAAAGAAGTAATCAGGCCAAATGGCTTCAACATTATAGACTTCTTAATAATAATTCTATTGTTAATTACTTAATTCAAGCTTAATGTTTATTATACCGATTAAAAATAGTCCAATGACCAGACCAAATAGTCTTTATCTATTCTATTTAAGATAGCTGTTCCCGCGACTTCGTCCGCGAGGAATTTAACTTTATTTTTCTAAAATAAAAGTAGCCTGAGTTACTCCTTATTATATTAGCTACCTGCCAAAAGAAGTCAAAATCGGTCCAGCAAGAACAAACAGAAAGACAGATAGACAAAAATTGTAAAAAATGTAATTTTGGTGTATGTACCATATTTATATTCATGTGCATGTAGTAAAAAACGGTTATTTCAATATTACAAACAGACACTCCAATTTTATTTATATGTATAGATACATTACTGCCCCAACCTACCTATTTACATGCCGACCTCCTGCCTGCTTAGGTACTTCTTACTACTCGTGGTCAAAATAGAATATCATAAATAACACATCCGACAAAATATTACTCAGTAAGTCCATACAACATAAACGAAAAGAAGCATGCGTCATTCTTCGAAACGAAACTTTCCGACGGATAATACTATGCGACTGTGTTGACTCTTGACTCCGACGTAAAATGAAGCACGTGATTTTTCTGGATAATCGTATAATTATTTGTTATTTTTATGTCATCCTAAAACAATCCCTATTCTTGAATTGTATGCCAAGTTTCATAATTACACATTTTGAATTAAAAAAGTCATGGCAAAAAAACTAACACTGATATTTGAAATGGCCGCCCTGTAAAGTTTAACATTTGTCACATCCGACAGTGTTCTACGACTAGACGATATATTCATATGCATCTAGTAAAAAACGGTTATTTCTGTATTACACAGATATGTGATGTGTGCTCACACATCTACACATATAACACGCCCACGCTTTAAGGTTGAATTTCCTATTGCATCTATATCGAATGACTGCTCAACTAAACTATTTAATTTGCATGAATGAGATGGAATGAGTGGAATGAGTGACCATTAAAACGCGAGTGAGTGCGACCAAAACAGCCGTGTATAAGCCAACCAACCTAATCGACATCGAGTCGCATAAGGTTCATTTTCGTTTCCATGATCACCATCTCAGCTTCCTGCTTTAAAAATGTGGCCAATAACTGTAACTTAGTTACATCACTTTTGTACGCATATTCCATTTACTGATAAGAATACTGAGCAATTTGGATAAATTGCAGATAATATTTTTTCTTAAATAAATAAAGTAAAATCCGTAAACGTAGGTACTAGAACGTTGCAAACTGTTTTGTACATTTTAATATATTTATCTACCAATTGTGAATGTATTTTCTTTATAGAATTGTCAAATATTTGTATTGTTACTTTTATCTTGGTGTGTTTACTGTTTGTATCTTAATACTACATAATAATATGTAAATATTTAGATATTTACATACTACCTACATAAGTATATATTTGCAGTGAACATATCTTTTTTTATCTATTTATATATCCTAAACAGTTCATTCATTCTATCGCCCTCAATCAGGATTATGAGTATGAGTGATACAGTAATGGAAACTTTATATAAAGGTTTCGGGTGGACAAAATACGTTAGTTAGAGGTATTAGGTTTATACTTATGTACTGTAATAATCAATTACTATCAGATACGATTTTCCGCCAAAATGAAATATATCTATTCCAATTTTATAGCAGGATCTCAGAGGTACTTCATGCGGAATAAGTGGTTCCTTTGTATTTACTTTATTAAATATGAGACACGTATGACGTCGTTATAAATAGTCTTGTAATTGGGTAGACATATTAGGAAAGTCAGAACTCTATCTTACTTCTCATAATTTACATTTTTCTAATCCTAAATGATCCGCATGAATCTTGTTTAACATTTCATACCGCATGTTATGTGGTTACAATTAAAATCTTATTTCCTTTCTATATCATGCCAAAATTTACTACTAATTCGTTCTCTCTAAAATCCCAGTAAGGCCTGATATAATCCTCTAATAACTTTCTATTTATTTTATTAATTTTGTAATGTTTGATCAGTCTTAGTAATTTGTTCACGTGAGTGCGATATGGACCCCTCCATCCTCCACGGGACTTCACGGGAGCAACGGCGCGCGACAAGGCATCAGCAATGTATAAATATTTGCCTGGTTTATGTACGTGTTTGAAAGTGGTTTATTTATTTTACTGATAAAATACAACTACAAGATTGAGTAGCGGTACATGTGAAGTAGCGTTACCTATGATACCTAACTACCAAAAACAACTAGGCTTGTCCAAACCCAAAGCAATCGCACAGTTCAAGCAGTTAGAAAACAAACTGTCTAAAAATCAAACTTTGGCAGAAAATTATATAAACATTTTATTTGTGAATATGAACAGGTTAATCACATGACTTTAGTCGAGATTCAAGATTCAAGATTCAAGATTCTTTATTTGTAAAACATGCGTGATTACATAAGTAGATGATATACATACAAGGAATTTGTCCGACATGTTTAGCCTAGATGGCATACAATATATTTAAATGCTACAATAAAATATTAAATTTAAATGTTAAACAATAATAAAAAAGAATGATGTCATAATAATACAAAAACTACAACTTAAGTATATGCACAACAATATAAAATTAATAAAACATTTCGTCAAATTTATCATTTAAAAAGTTTGAAATACTATAATAACATTTGTCAATCAACAACCTCTTTAATTTATTTTTAAATACATTATTGGGAAGGCTCTTCAAGTATTTAGGTAACTTATTATATATTTTAGGTCCCATACATAATATACTGTCATGCATAAGCTTTGTCGTAGATTTTTTAATACATAATTTATCAATGTCACGTCGATTGCGATTTACAACTTCAGAAAGTCGTGGAAATAAGTGCTTGTTTATTTTAACAAATACGCATACTTCATAAATATATAATGATGGTACTGTTAATATGTTATGTTGCTTAAAATAACTCATACAGCTGTCAGTAGTTTTAAGTCTAAACATTCATCTTATGCACCTTTTTTGAGCTTTAAATGCAAATTCTTTCTTTGTCGAAAATACAAATAATTATGAAAATGCTTATTATATGCCGCATCACGGGGTAGAAAAACCCGATTCAACAACTACTCAGTTGAGAGTAGTATTCAACGCATCATCAGTAACTTCATCCGGTAGTAGCCCCAATGACCTCATGTAGAGTTGTCTTAATTTACAGCGAGATCTGTTCACACTTATTTTAAACTGGAGGACTTATAAGAACGTCCTTACTGCGGATATTGGAAAAATGTTCCGCCAGATACGCATTCGACAGTGTGACCAGCATTTACAATGCATCATATGGCGTGGCTCACCCCACCAACTACTTCGTGAGTATCATCTTACTACTGTCACGTACGGTACAAAGGCAGCCCCGAATTTGGCTATGAGAACCCTTAAACAACTTGCAAGGGATGAAAGCAGTACATATCCCTTGGCAGCGCCAGTAGTAGAGAACTCTCCATTTATGACGACTTACTCAGTGGAGGAAACACTCTATCAAGAATCTAGAAGCTAGAAAGTTACAGAAACAGCTTATCAGTATGCTGCGCAGTGCCCCCCACTATCCAGAGTTATTGCAAGATTTAAATCCTGATCAAATAAATAGTCCATATGAATTTAGGTGTACTGAATCCAGAAAAACTCTTGGACTGAAGTGGCATCCATCATCTGACACATTCACTTTCAATCATCACCTAGACTACCAGACTTCACACTCTATCACAAAAAGACAGTTATTATCCGAGATATCGAAGTTATTTGATCCACTCGGCTGGTTGTCACCACTCACAATTAGAGCAAAACTTATTTTTCAAATAACATGGTCACCCGGTATAACAGAGTGGGATCAAGTGTGATCAACAAATATACAATATGAATGGTTACAGTTAAAAGGTGAATTACAAAAATCAATAAACTTATCATAGCACGATATGTCAGCATATCATAATATCGGCAGATATCACGAATACAATTGTTTTAGGGTATGTTGCGCTCTATCAGATTAAATGTTATATAGTGAACGGACGTATTTTCTTGTGCTCCTCAAATAACTGATATCAGTACATATTTTACAGTGGCGACGAGTAATAAAGTGCCTATGACGCTCATTACTCAGTACTTAAAGGTCGTAATAGTGTTTTATAGGAAAAGTATATAATGTCTGTGGCCAAAATCGGACCTTTCGACCTAGACAAAGAGAAATGGGAAACGTAGGTGTGTCGGCCGTGCCGGTTAGAACAATATTTTGTGGCGAACGCTGTGAAAACGGAACTACAAGTGGCTACCTTAATAACAGTTATCGGAAGTGAGGCGTATGACCTTATGGTTAACCTGTGTACGCCGACGAAACCCGCAAATAAAAGTTATGCTGACTTACGCCCGAAATTAATAACGTATCCACAATCCAAGACTCAATCGCTACCAACCTTAGACTGATTCCTATCTCCAGATCGGTTTCCAATCTGCGTCCCAATATGACAACTCTATTATTTTGACATTCGATCGTGATCGTTCGACATCGCGTTTTACAAAAATTGATTGATATTTCAATCTTAGATTGCTAAAAATGGATTAGGATTGAATATTAGTCTCGGGCGTTAGTGATACTCATGAAGGACACTCGTATGACAATCATAAACCCAGTACGTTAGCGGAAAGATTTAAATTTAAACAGCGTATACAAAAGTCAGCATAAACCATGTCTAATTTTGTGGCGGAATTAAAAAAAATTAGCATACAATGCGGATTTTCGGCGGATGGTTTAAGAGAAAATCTAAGAGATCAATTCGTGTGCGGATTAATCAATGATGGCATGGATATCAGGCAGAGGTTATTTACTGAGGATGACACGATCACGTTGGAGCGAGCATACAAGATTGCTGTGTCGATCGCGGCCTTGATAGAAGACTGTACCAGGAGCAGGAGCAGGAGCAGACCAGGTGACAGTAGGCAAGGGGTGGCGCGCTCACCGGCGCACTATGGAAAATGGTAGAACGAAAGCATACCATAAATGGTTTTTACGAATATAATAATCTGGGTGATACTTTGATATAAATACATACTCAAATAGTTAAGTTATAATATTCCGAATATTAAAATAGTTAGAATAGAATTTCTTGAGTTAGAGAAGCCAAACTCAAGACTTTGGATGTTCATGTTTCAAAACAATATTGTGAAAAAAATATTAAGAGCAGATATGCAGTGTGTTACATTTTTAGGAAGGTAATTTTATGTACTTTACAAAACAGCTTTAAAATTTTCATTTAATTTTGAGATATTTGAGAAAGTACTTAAAACTGAACGTTGCCAAATTGTTCACAAAAAAAGATTCTTTGAATGTTATGACTGTTACCCACGTCTCCCACCCGCTACTTTTTATTTTAATTCATAGTCTAACTATTCATTAGCAAGATACAAAAAAATCAGCTGCGGATATTTGCGGTTTTAGAAGATATGAGAAAAACTGATAAAAGTCGGAGTAGGATAATTTGGTATCTTTTGCGGTTTCCACAGGGACTGTCGTATGAACATTATGGGCTATATTATTATTTGTTTAATTATTTCTTAATAACTAAAGAGTCTTATGAAATTTGCACCCGTTTTGCGTGAGACAATAACAGATAATAATTTTGCACGTAAATTGTTATTCCAGCCATTGAGTTCAGTGTAACTTCAAGTGAAGTATAGTTCATTTACGGCTGTAATTACCGCAGATAGTGAATTATAGTTACACAATGTCTTCTACACATACTGTCCTATAATATTTAGTTTTAATTTTTATAAAAATTGTTACATTATGTTTCATTTTAAGTTAATTACCTCTTTTTTCGTGCTTATCCCATGTTTTGTCTTTTTACGCTATTTAAATTTAAATATATAATGAGAAATTACTATAAATTATATATTATTTGAATCTACATACATTACTGCATATGTATTCCAAATTTTATAACGATATGATAAAAATTTAAGAAGTTATAGATTTTTGATCCGAAACTGATCTGTATTTTCCGTAGTGATGCGGACGAGCGAATCGCATGGGACACACGGCGGGCGCGGGGAGGCGCGGGGTGCGCGGGGCGGCCGGCGGCCATTATGGCCGGCAACTACGCAGAAATACGAACACGGTCCAAGGGGCGCGGGGCGGCCGGCGGCCATTATGGCCGGCAACTATGCAGAAATACGAACACGGTCCAAGGGGCGCGGGGCGGCCGGCGGCCATTATGGCCGGCAACTACGCAGAAATACGAACACGGTCCAAGGGGCGCGGGGCGGCCGGCGGCCATTATGGCCGGCAACTATGCAGAAATACGAACACGGTCCAAGGGGCGCGGGGCGGCCGGCGGCCATTATGGCCGGCAACTACGCAGAAATACGAACACGGTCCAAGCGGCGCGAGGGAGCGGACGGGAGACAATACACATACCAGACCAAACAGAAACCAGAGTTATAGCTGCAAAAATAGATGTAACGTATATGGGGAGGAACATGAGTCTGTTTCAGGTTAATTTAATTTGTAGAGTGTTAATCAAAGTGGACACTTAAAGAAGATGTGTATAAGAATACAGAGTCATAAATCGCTGTACAATTTACAAGTATTGTTAAAATAAGAAATAGATACTGGGAGTGCTATATCATGTATCAATGTGGATCATTATTACAATAATTATATCAAACATTGTAAGTTAAAACCTTGTAATTTAGTATAAAGGTACTATACAGTTGTAACTGTATCTCCATTGGGCAAAATTACACCCGTAGTAAAATACAACGAGTTATGCAAAAAATTAGATTTGTACATAATATATAAGGGGAAAACTTGCCTATTGGTTAGCAATCGGTTAGAAGAATTATTAAGAAGATAAATAATTGTCTGCATTGTCATGTCACAGAAGTTACCTATACTCCGACGGATACCTTCAATATTAGGGAATTCAGTTCCAGATGCTGTTTGCGGCTGCGTCCGGACTCGCGGCCGGTGTTGATGCGGTCGCGGCCGCTCGTGTACGCGCTCGACCAGATGCTGAGATCATCACGCCGGACATTACCTCCGACTAGGCCACGCCCAGCCACCATACGGGTATGCGCAGATTTTAAGATCACTCTCAATAAATGTCTCGCGGTCGACCATTATCCCCTTCCGAAGGTAGAATATTTACTTACAAACTTGCACAGAAGGAATAAATTTACATAATTAGATTTATCGCAAGCGTACGTACAGTTTGAGCTAGACGAATCAAAAAAATATACTGTAGTTAATACAGATAAGGGACTATTTTTGTACAATAGACTGATCTACGGGTTAGCGTCGAGTCCTGGAACAACTTTTCGCAGATATACCGACAGTAGGGGTAAAAACACCCCGACGATTTAATTATTACAGACAGGGATGACGAGTCACACATACAGACATTACTAAAGTTTGTGAAAGATTGGAAAAATATGGATTTATAATAACAAAAAGAAATATGTACAGTTTTTGAAGACTCTGTAACATATCTAGGGTTCGTTATAAGTAAAAATGGTATTCATACCTGTCCTGAGAAGATAGAAGCAATAAAAAAGCCCCTATTGGTCCAGTCAAAATAGACATTAAATAAACCATTACAAATGAAATTACTAAAATACCCATTGAGCCTACTTCTACAATTTATTTTATCCAAGGTCAAGAATTCAGGTTCTTTTCATTTTTCTCTGAAACCGATTTTCGGTTTCAGATTAGCGTCAAAATAGGTTAGACAAAAGTTGTAGATCATACAATTCTCTACAAATATTGTCCTAATACTTTTTTTCGTACGAATCACGTTTATTTAAATAAAGATTATTTCTATTTCTATTTCCTGAGTCAACTATTACAAAAGGTACTAGAATCAGTACCAAATCAAAATATCACAATTCAGGCATGGACTGACTCCATGGTTGTGTTGGGTTGGCTGCACGGAGGTATATCAAAATGGAAGCCTTTCGTAGTCAACAGAATTAAGCAAATTCTTGAGGTGATCCCAGCATCACGCTGGCATCATGTACGTTCAGAAGATAATTCAGCTGATTGCGCAACAAGAGGTTTATCATTTGATCGTTTATCAAACTATATTCTGTAGTGGGAATGGCTACGTAATTTCAATAATATTTATCAACCTCCCACTATCGAACAAAAAAAGATTAATGTGCATGCAACTTTATGTAATAATATAATTAATAATAATTCACTTCTTATAGATTTATTGAATACGTACAGCTCCTTAACACTAATTGTATACAATACAATATCGTCGGCTGGATCTCACGAAACTAAATCTCACACATCTTAAGACTTTGAAATGACTTTGATACGTCATTTTAAGCAGACAGGGCGTGTCCGCACGCCAGTAGCAAATAGTTAGTTTAAATCATTATCTAGACGAACACGGTAATTGTACTATTGGAGTCATAACGTTTCACAAATCTTCTTATCAACCAAGCTCACATAACAACATTGCACGGAGCTCCTAAATTAACTCTATCATTCATTCGTAATACATATTGGATTATTAGCGGTTTCAGCACTGTTTAACGACAACTTAGGATGTGTTCAATGTCGTCGTTTTAATCATAACAGTATCAGTCAAATAATGGCGAACTTACCCCAGCCTAGGGTGAGCCCGTCTAGACCTTTTACCCGTACAGGTGTCGACTTTACCAGACATATAGAGCTCAAGACAAACGAACCCGTGTACATTTCACTTGTCTCCGCTACGCATATATAATAAAGCCTAAAATATCATTTAAAAAGAGTGTTAGGTGAGCAACAGCTGACGTATGAGGAGTTTACAACTCTTCTTTATCAAATAGAAGCGTGCCTCAACTCAAGGCCGCTTTGTGAGTTAACAGAAGGTCCAGAAGACGATTATTTGACGTCAGGTCACCTTTGACTGGAAGTTCATTGTTATCAAGGCCACAAACTGAACCTCACTGCGTTACATTAACAAAACGCTGGCAACTCGTACAAAATATGAACAAAGATTTCTGAAAGAAATGGTCATCAGATTACCTACAACAGCTTCAAGTCAGGTCTAAATGGAGGCGACCATCACAAAACCTGAAAGTAAATGATAAGGTTCTTGTCAAGGAAGAGAATATGCCACCAAGTAAGTGGGTCTAGGCCGCCTACAAAACGTTCACCCTGGAAGTGACGGGTACGTAAGGGTTGTTACCCTTAAATGTAGCAACAACATCACTCAGTGTCCTATTACTAAATTAGTAACTTTGCCGGATAATGACAACACATTAAACCAAAACTTAGAATCGATTACACCAAGCAATGACGACTCCACAAATACACAACAGCACTAACACAAAATTCATAACTAACATAAAATTACAATAATATGTAAACATTCATTTATCTCATATCTCATTTATAATTACTTGTATCATATCATATTTATAGCTTTATTTATAATAGAAATATTTTACAAGTAAAACAAGACATATAATATGACAGATAACGAAGACACTAAAGTACCATATAGAATAGAATATAGAAAAGCTCGCAAACAATTATCAAATAGACAACAATTATGTAGTCGGATCACACCAAAAGTAATCAATTGTACCCATCAGAAAAATATAGGATTTTTATAAAGATTATTTGATTCGTGAAGAGTTCGAATTCGTTATACACTTATCAACAAAATCTCAAACTATAACGTTTCTTATGTTGAATAGAAGAATAGAATAGAAAATCATTTATTCAAATAAACTTACACTGAAGCACTTTTGAATACTCATTACATTTTTAATCTACCGCTCGTTCGGAAAGCTGTCTCATCACAAGAAGAATGAGCAAGAAACTTGCGTGTTGCTCTTTTAAATAATTTTATTATTACTTTACATTTTTAAGTTTAAGTGTGTGAATACAAACCACCAATTAGCACTAATTCAATTAAATACTCAAATAGAAAAAATATTGAATATATAACCAACTGGTTAAACAATTGATAAGAGGAAATCAGTCATAGTGATTAGAGCAGACCAGTCCCTACAAGCAGCACCCGTTCACGAGTATGACGGATAAGCCAGTCACCACTGCGCTCAACCATATTTTAGGGAGCCCAATGACCCGGCCCACCACGCCGCCGCCACAAGTCTGGACATTTTAGTGAGCATGACTACTCAAAACACCAGACCACGTCATAGCTACTTACAATTGTCATCTGATAGTTATAGTATTCACATTTTACATAAGAATGCATGCGGCAATCAATACAAAAACCGCTACGCGCTTTCATATTTCTAAAATAGTGAAATCAAGAAAGCAATGAGATAAATAAATTATAACGTTGTATGCTAATAAACTAATTATTTACTTATATGTTGTCGTCTATGAGTTCGTCTATCCTGTGTATGGCTTTCTTACACAATTATTGTTTAATATAAGATTTGAATTGCCTCTCTGTCAGATTTAGAGTAGATTCTGGTAGTTTATCATAAAATCTTACGCAATTACCGTAGAATGAATGACTGAGTTGTGTTGTGTAATTAGTGTTTATTTATAGTATTATGTTATCTGTGGTTGTAGTAAGATAAATATTGTTCAATCACCTTATAGCATGTAAAATAACATAATATCATTTAAAATTAAGTCTCATTATTATTTTTGTTTATTGTTCGAATATAGCAACATATTTTTTCTTTTTAGAGGGGCAGGATGTACGGAACACCGTACTATAATAATCATATATAAATTATCACTTACAATAAATCAGTGTATTACATCGAGCGCTCACTACGGGACGTATCTTTTATTTATCATCCCCGTACATTATCAATTATCACTATCAACAAGTGTAGGAGCAACCCCTACAGTTGCCCATGATAATATGGACGCCTGAAACACCAGGGGTGTCACGTACGCGTTGCCGACTCTAATACATAAAGAATGCATGCCCACCGGTGCAGTCATTGCGCAATGAAAGTTAATTTACAGGTTAGAACCATGTGATCACCCGTGGGCACTTTAATTGAAATAAATCTAGGGATTAAATATTGTCTACCTCAAATTATTGTACACCAAAAACATATTTAATGAAATGAAATGAAATGAATGTTTACTTACAAAATACTGGTAATTGCATAGAGCAGATCTTAAACAACAATTAATAAAGTGTTCAGCAATATTTACCATTCAAGGTGTGTAAATTATTTAAAACCATAAAATTATTCAAACTTTTAATTAGATTAATAGATATTAGAAAAATATATTAAATTCTCATAAATTACAGTTAGATATAAAATCTTCTACAGAATAAAAACAATTGTTAATTAAATATTTAAACAACTTTGCTTTAAATTGAGCGTATGGTAATATTTCTACACTATCGGACAGTTTATTGTATAATTTAATGGCCATGCAATAACAATTTCTTTGAAACATGTGAAGTCTCTGTGTTGGTATTATCAATTTATTTTGTTCTTAGTCTTTGATTTTTAGAATTAATTTAAAAAATAATATACGTAATTAACAATAAATACTTTTTATTGTTAATTACGTATATTATTTTTACGTATATTATGCCGGTCCCTATGTGAGAAATAAGATTATTCAATTCAGTTTTCGACGTGTTCTTAACAGGTTAAAGACCACATTAAAACCGTAATAACTAATATACTCTTCTTGAAAATGTTATATTGTTGGTTCACTTACCAGGAGCGCGAGGGGACATGTCGCGAGACACAATATGTACACGACACACGAAAGACGAGTTATTGAATTAAACAGTACGAACTCTCGGAGCACAGAATACGTCGCTCGCAGCAGACTACCGAGTACAGACTGAAGTTCTGACTAGTGACTAAAAATGGTAAAAATGTGCGCGGCTACTAGTGCCAACCGATCAACGTGTTTGTACAATACGTCTACAAACACGTATTTGAGGACAAAGCTGCTTCACTACATATTACCTATTGAGGCTCCCGAAAAAAAAGAATGTATTTCGAAAACAACTGACATTTTGGGAATTGGTGTGACCTCGGTGTACAGCGTATTAAAAGAATACAAAGAAAATGAACAATTTAAGTCTCCGGAGAAACGTGGACCGAAACACTGTTTCAAAGATAAATTCGAACATCCCGTGTAAAAAGGCCGCAACTACACTTGTGTCAAAAATGTTTTATTACATAAATAAAGCGAGCTTCACGGTTTACACCTTCTGTCAAAATCTCATGAAGCTATCGACAAAAATGAAGGAATAAATGCAAAAATACTAAAATTTTGCGACTTTAGAAAACATAAAATTCCAGCATAAAATAGAGGTATGCGTATTTGCTTTACAATTGTCCCGCTCATAAAGTCATAATTGTATTTATGTAAATTTTAAAAGAAGATTTACAAAAAAATGTTTAACGCAAATATACTTAAATACTTGTTCCTATATCTTACAATCTAGGACTATTGTGTAATTCTAATTACTTACTTCTTCTACGAAACTTTTAGCTGATAGTTTATGTGAGATTATTGTTACATACTTTCCGCCCAGCAAAATTTCACAATGCGTAAAGTGTAGTTGTAGTTACTTCTTTATTACACGTAACATTTCATACCTGATGTTGGGTAATTTTGAATACATGCAAGAAAAAAAAATTAAGAATACGTTCATGTAAATAATAATTAAGTAAAAAATAAACTATTTTTAGCTAATTGTATAAGCTGACGGCGCACCAATGATGGATGATAGGAGGAGCAGGAGATCAGGTGAATTTGCCAGGAATAGTAATAATAAATGATAGAAAAATAGATCTGCTTTTAGACATTTACCATAGCAGAGTGAATTGATAGAAATGTATATAAAAATATAGATAAAAAGTATACTTCTATTTTAAATATGGATAAACGAATATACAATTGGCAGTGAATCTTATTGTAGGTCTAATAGGAATTAACTACGATGGTTTCCAGGATGGACCGCGTAGAACTGAATGTACCTTATACTGCTAGCAGTAATATTCAATATTAATTCCCACTGCTCATAATAGATACTAGCTGATCCCGCAAACGTTACTTTGTTATAAATTACTAGCTGTGCCCGCGGTTTCACCCGCGTTAAATTTCAATAAAAAATATATCCTGTGTTATTCAGATGCATAAGCTATATTAGTGTAAAGTTTCGTAAAAATCCATTCAGTAGTTTTTGCGTGAAAGAGCAACAAAGATCCATACTTACAAACTTTCGCGTTTAGAATATTATATTAAGATTAAGATTTCTGAAAACTATTAAAGTACTAATCATCATAATTTCAACTTGTGTTGATCAGCAAGGTTAACATACTAATAGACCAATCAAAATAAGTAGTAAACCAAAAATGTCATTGATCAAATTAATATGTTTCCACATAAAGAATCGCATTATCTCCGCAATCTAACAAAGATAAATTCTAGATGAAAAGCATAATTGCGCTAAAATGCATCGTTTATACTTATAGTGGATTAAGAAAAACCCAGATTATGAAAATGTTACTCCAACCTCTGAGAGATGGTACTATAATATTAGGTCCTTACATATGAAATTGGTGTTTTGTCGTACTGGCCACTTTGATCTCAAATATCTCCTCTTTCGCCAGGAATTCAAATTACAAATTTGTACAGTTATTTACTCATGCATTTGTTTTTCGAAAACCGTAATCCATATGTTTTTCCATCTTTAGTTTTTTCTTTACGTCTTTACTCAGTTTCGAATATTAAAATATCGCGTTTTTTAAGGGTACGAATTCCGTCGTGACACCAGTGTGCAGAAACGACTCGAAGAATTAATAATGTGTATGGTGATGGTGTCACAAAAGAAAACACAGTGCGTTTTCGGTTTCAATGTTTTCGTTCTGGAAATTTCGACCTGCAAAACAAGCCCCGTGGACAGCCGGAGTCCAAGGTTGATAATGAAGAATTGAAGGCTATTGTGGGAACGGATCAATTGCAAACCACGTTCGAGTTAGTTGCAGGCTGCAGTGTTAATGACAAAACTGTTTTAATCCACTTGAAGCAAAATGGGAAGGTGAAAAAGCTTGAAAGGTGGATCATGAATTGAATGGAGCAAATCGACAAACGTGCGTAGACTGCTGCGTTACATTAGCCAACCGGCATAATAATGAAGGGATTTTAAATCGAATCATTACCTGTTATGAAAAGTGAATCTTGTACGATAATCGGAAACACTCAATGACGACATTCAGACGCAATGTCTGAATCCTAGCAAACCAACGAAATCCTGCCCCAAGCGAAAATTCAAACTCAAAAAAAGTTACTTGTGAGGGCTTGGTGGACTAGTATCGGTGTTGTTCACTTCAACTTTCTTAAATCTGGCCAGACAATTACGGCAGATGTGTATTGTCAGCAATTGCAAACCATGATGGGAAAGCTAGCTGCTAAACAACCAAGGCTGTCAATCGCCGTAGGCCACTGCAGCTTCAGGACAACGTTACGAAATTAGAAGAGCTTCAAATGTCCAATATATCCACCGTACTTCCCGAATCTTGCTGCTTTCGTTCAAAATTTCTTTCAAAATTGGAAAAAATTCAAGTCCGATTTAACGATTCCCGTCCTAATGGTTTTTTAGTAAAGGGATCAATAAAACTACCTATCAAATGGCAAAAGTGCATAAATAGCAATGGACTATATTTTGATTTAATAAATATATTATATTTTGAAAAATCAACTGAAATTGGCGTTTTGTAAGGGAGTAATTAGGTTACTCCCTTACAAATTTCATATGTAAGGACCTAATATATTTACTACACGAGTTGGAGTAAAATTAAAGAGATTTCGGCAGATCCTCAATGTTCGGGGAAATTCCATATAAAATACGCATTCGCTGACGAGACACCAATCATTGTAGACAAATAGAAGCGGAAGAGTTATGAGAAAAAAAGAGCTGCACACAGCGAGCCTTCTGAAATCAGGCATTAGTATGATGCGCCGCTACCGATACCTAAAATATATACAAAAACTTGATGAATCTATATAAAGATAATAACATACCACCACACTACCAGACGTTTTATAAGAGCTTAAGTACTAAATCTGCTACCACAGAGTCCGATTCCGAAGTTGAGGACAATGAAGGTTAATAAAAATAATATAAATATCACTATTTTGAACATTTTTTGATTAATCTGATTATGGAGGCAATAAACATTTCTTTAAAAATAATAAATAATTAATAATAACCCTGCTTGTTTTCATATTCTCTAAATTAATCTGACCCTATATTTATACTTTTGACTTACATGCACGCACATAATGGACTATATACTATAAGAAGTAGGTATTACATGGTACAAATTAAATATTCAGTTACTTTCCGCATTATAAAAGCTATTTTTATAAATTCACTAACTAAACTAAAATAAATAGCTCCCTAGAAATACGTAACTCGATGTACAAAAAATGATTTTCCGTTAAATAACAACGTAATTATACTTGCAACTCTAGATTATAATGAAATATAGAAGAGTATAAAGGCGTAAGTAGAGTTAAATTTGTTCATATATTTCAAAATACATAACAAAAAAGCAATAATTGTAGTTACCCCTGCAAATGTTCTTTGTGTTTCGTGGAATACAGAAGTAACCGTGTTTTTTTAGATTATCTGGAAGTACATGAAGCTGTTCCTAAATTAAATAACACATGTAGTTGAAGGCAACTGTGACCTACGATTTTCTCTTTGAAACTTATTTCTAGAACTCATACAAAAAATATAGGACAGTTTTTTTAAGCTCCTGAAAAGTTGGTGAAAATCACTTACTTCCTTTTTCCAGGAATAGTGCGAATTATTGACAATTTTTCAGACAGATTTATAATTAATGTCGCTGAAAGCGATAATGATTTTTTTATCTGATGATTAATAAAAAGAAATTTTTAAGCTGTTATAAATAAGTTTCCTCAAAAATAACTGGTCACATTTCCTGAAGTGTTACAATACTAGTTTATAAATATTACTAATTTTATTTAACACTAGCCACTCGCCTCGGCTTCGCACGGGTGTACATGACAATGTTATATATTATACATAAAAATCTCCCTCTTGAATCACTCTATTAAAAAAAAGCTCTTCAAAATTCTTTGTGTAGGTTTAAAGATTTAAGCATAGGGATCGACAGCTTCTTTGTTTTATACTATGTAATGATAATGTATCTTTATGATTTTTGATATTTAATTTGATTAAAACTCTTATAATAACATGATTTTTCTTATTTTTAATTACCTCTCTAAAATGTATTCTATTTATTACCATCATTAAATAATAAAAAGATAAAGCTGCAGATTTATTGTTTTTTTTTAATTTGATATTTACAGATTATTTTTTTGCATATCTACAGTTTTAATCTATGCCGAGGTTGCCAACACTAACACGAGAGGACTTGTATCCAGAGCCGTAAAATATTAATAATAATAAAAAAATTAGTTGGGCCACCGCACAGTGGGAACTCGCCTAAGAAAGCCATCTCATAAATATTTTCTAAAACTCCGTGGATATGCATGTATAATACCTCAACTTGTAGCCAAAGAGTTACTCTATCATTATAAATATGATTCAAATGTCTGACTATTCATATTTCATAGAATAGAGCCTCTAAAGTCAAGGAATGAAAAAAATACAAAAATAATTTTGTAACTTAAATTTGTTTGGTATAAGTTTATAGTATCAAAACAATATCAAGTCATTTAGTGTGATACCATTTTAGAATGCTTAGAATGTGTACTTTACTATAAAATAAAAATATATTTAGTTTAGTCGAATATTATTTAACTAAAAATCCATATATCGTTAGGTATATGGACTATTTTCTTTTCTCAGACTTTCACTTGGACATTTGACAGTTGCCGAAGCTTGCCGAAGTTCTAAATTTGGTTTTATTTATTAGGAAATATAATTTGATGGCATAACATTTTTTTTGCAGTTTGACTGCGTAAAATATTTATATCATGGTGAGATTTGTTTTTTCTAAGTACGTATATTAAGATTTTCTTCTTTATTTGAGATTCTCTGTCTGAATACTCAAAAAAATACTTTTTGCTCAATTATTACTTTATATTTTATCTTTTGCCTTACTTTTATCAACTATATCACACAGTATATAGTTCCCATTCCCATACAGACCTATTCTATACCGCATAATGATAAATATTTTTTATCAAGTAATTTTGCACACGTATATGATCATTATTAAGTATAAAATAGTGTAGGTATGTATTTTGCATATGAAATATTACAGTTCTTCATAAGCATTTGTCATTGTCATGTCATCTCGCCCCAATGAGTGAATTCTCGTGTACCAGACGCGACTAAGTCTCTTATTGATTTAAAGCGATACAAATTATGTTGATTCTATCTCAAACTATATACGAAATAATTTTACCGAATCTTCAGATGCCAATATAGCAAAAATTATCGCAAGTATTTAGAAGTCCTTCATAACTCAGTTTCGTTAACGCTATACGAAATGTGGTCGAAAGAAAGAACAGTTTTTAAATAAAAAAGCAATTGATAGGATGGTATTTTCACTGTAAATCTAGAAAAAACTACATGCTAACCTGAACCTCCTACTTCGACAGAGAAAAGAGGCAGACCTTCTAAAACGTACGAAGACAGTCCGGACAAAGAAACGGACAAACAAGGGATTGCTTGATACCTGTGGACTTCATACTTCATCATTCATACAACTCATATGTAGAGGGTTAAAGGGTTTCATCGTTGATATTTTACGAGCATTGCCGGCAGAAAACTAGAATGAAATGAGCAATCTTAATGAGTAATCTTATTAATGAACCGGCACATATAACAGCATATTCAAAACATTAAGCTCTTAGCATTTTCATAAAATTGTATCTGAACAAGTCACAGTATAAAAATGTGAGGAGTTATTTGATAGCAACACTAATGACGGCAATACAGCCAGAAGATTTTTCCAAAATTATCATTGTATATTAAAAATCACTGGTGATGATGAGGTAGATGAGGAATTAATAAAACTGTTTTATGTTATGAAATGAAATGTGAACGTGTGATACGTCACTTTTCTGTCTTGCCTCTCGGGCAACTTTCAGAAGATGCTCAAGAGTCACGGAATAAAGACTATAAACAGTTCAGGCTTCATCATGCAAGACAATGTTCGATGGTAGCCTCTAACAAAGATGTTCTACACGCATTTTTATATACCTCTGACCCATATATAACAAGTTTAAGAAAACCTTCCAATAAAAAATATTTAATACTTTTTGATGAAGAAAAGGAGCTCTTGAGTATGGTATCGTTCATACTGGTTGGAAACTGAAAATGGTGGAAAGTATCGTAGAAACCGTACGGATATTTTAAAATTACCTAATTCGAAAAGCGATTGCGTAATAAATCGTAAAGAGAATAATTATTATAGTAAGCATATATCGTCCCAATATACCGGCGCGGTCCGGGCGCGAATCAAGGCCGCGATGAGATCATACATAATATAGTAGGTATACTTGAAAGCTGAGCAATTACAAATCCTTATAATCTATATATAGCACGAAAACTAAATCACATAGGTACACGCATCGTCATTATAATTGTTGTAACATTGTTGAAAAGCACTGAATATATATTCTTTCTTTCTTTCTTTCTAATTACAATAATAATATTGAACGTATTGCCCCCGTAAAAAGAGGGATATCTATATAAAACATATACAAAATAATAATCGTGTGAATCTCAACGAGGCGCGTGCATGTAAACGTTGTAAATAATTATAACACCTGGGTGACAGACACTATTACCCTAGAAAGTAACCAATAAAAACCTTTTTTGAGGAAATTCAATACGCGATATCTTTCGAATGGAGTGCCTCTCTCTAGAAACACCGTGGCGACGAGGATGGTGTGATCTTTTCATGGCATATAATCAACTGATCGTGTGTGGGGACTCTCAGAACCTTACCTGCATAAATACGCAGCGCGGGTTGTTTAAATATACTAGATCAGTGTTTGGTCTCACTAGCGCGCCGTCTATATTTCAGCGCGCTATGGAATCTATCTTAGCGGGGCTGGAGGGGGTCATAATATACTTAGATGACCTTTTAGTTACAGAGGTTGATCAGAAACAACATACGGACAGATTAAAAGTTGTACTAAGTCGTCTGGAAGAGGCAGGTTTAGTACATCAAAAAAACAAGTGCGAGTTTTTTAGAGACGAGTTAAATTATTTACCGGTAGTGTCAGCTAACTGATTGCAGCGGCATGCAATGTTCTTATCGGCATATAATTATAAAATCGAATACGATCGAAGTAGTGATAACACAGCTGACTATTTATGACGTGCATTATTATGTTACGTTTACATTCAGCTGCTTCCCTGCCACTCGCGCTGCCGGAAATATTCTCGCGTCAGAGTCGACGGGAGTGAGTGCCGTTTACACTCAGCCCTCATTCTTATTTATAGGGCGACTCGCAAATACCTTCTGCTTAAAACGCCGGGCGACAGCTGAGCGAGAGGGCTGAATGTAAACACACGCTGCCACTCGCGCTGCCAGTCCTTTGACTCGCGCACGAAAAACCGACAATCGAGGGAGCGCCGGGCAGCGCGAGTGGCAGCGCCAATGGCATGGGAAGTATCGTGTTTACACTCTCGCGCTGCTCACTTCCTGTAACATTAGGACTCAATTTAATTTGTTTAATCACTTTATTTATAATTTTTAATTCAAATTGTATTGTACATAATTCTAGTGATTCTCCCATAAGCGGCGTGAGCCAATAATGCCTAACATGACATCGACCTGACAGATCAACGTCAAACACTGACATTAGTGATGTGCCAACCTCACACTTCCCTCCCCACTCGGCCTTAGTGTAAATTGGGCATAAGGTCCGACGCAAGTTTGCATTGCGTGCGAGGAGGCAAGCACGGAGGGGCGGGACTGCGAGGGACGCCCACCCTACGTAAATGTTGTCGTACATCACACTTTAGACCTTGCGTACAGTCACAAGTAACGATCCGCTGCTTAGCGCGGTCAAAGATTAATTGTCGTTTACAGTTATCCGTGGAAAATGGGTGTGTAATACGTGGGCATAGGGTTGTTATTCCGACGGCACTACGTGACAAATTATGCGATGAACAACATATTTCTCATTTTGAAACAGTCAAAATGAAAGCGGAGGCTAGGGGACGGTTTTGGTTCCCGGGTGTAGACGTAGCGCTGGAGCGGCTGGCGTGTGCTGGCGGCGTGTGCTGGCGGCGTGTGCTGGCGGCGTGTGCTGGCGGCGTGTGCTGGCGGCGTGTGCTGGCGGCGTGTGCTGGCGGCGTGTGCTGGCGGCGTGTGCTGGCGGCGGGTGCTGGCGGCGTGTGCTGGCGGCGTGTGCTGGCGGCGTGTGCTGGCGGCGTGTGCTGGCGGCGTGTGCTGGCGGCGGGTGCTGGCGGCGTGTGCTGGCGGCGTGTGCTGGCGGCGTGTGCTGGCGGCGTGTGCTGGCGGCGTGTGCTGGCGGCGTGTGCTGGCGGCGTGTGCTGGCGGCGTGTGCTGGCGGCGTGTGCTGGCGGCGTGTGCTGGCGGCGTGTGCTGGCGGCGGGTGCTGGCGGCGTGTGCTGGCGGCGTGTGCTGGCGGCGTGTGCTGGCGGCGTGTGCTGGCGGCGGGTGCTGGCGGCGTGTGCGCGCAGCTGCACTCCGCTCGCTCCCTGACCGCACCCGCCGCGACCTTTTGATAGGGTCCATCTAGATTTCATGGGACCATTTAATAATTGTTGAGAAAGCAATCCACACATTTATTAATATCGCAACTTTATTAGTCTATGTTTGATGTAGGATTATGCTCTCTGGTTCCTGACTGGTTTTTGTAATAAGTAAAATATGTCGTCTCTGATAAGTTTTGTAATTTGAAATATAAATAAATATATAAATATTAATAGTGTGTATAAATATAGTAATAATGACCTACTAAATTACTTAGAAATTAATAATAATAAAATGTTTTTGATGGTGGTGGATCGTACTCTAAGTGGGTCGACTGTTTTATTATGGGGCCGTCGTTGGGTTCTAAAGCGGTAATCTATAAGTTGTACGATTGGATGTCCCGTGTAGGAGTACCACATACTTTGGTCACTGATTAGAGAATTTTCACAGTTTTGTTCTATTAATGGAATCGATCATCACCTTATCACCCCGCGAGCAATGGTCCGGCTGATAGTTTGTGAAAACAATGAAAAAAGGATTGAAGAATATCATATTAAGTAACGTAAATAAAAATTCACTTAGTCAGGAAATTTATAAATTTTTATTTGACTACAGAAACTCCAGAAATGGTACAACAGCAAAATCACTAGCGGAAATTATTTATGGCAATTGTATGCGTTCTGGACTAGATTTACTAAATCCTATTACCGCACTCCTTCATCGACAGCCCCTTCTAAAGCCATCGCACAAAAACAGTGCTTACAGACTGTACAGTACAGGGGGAAGTTTAGACCAGAGTATAAAGTGAATGATAAAGAGCGGATAAAACAATTCATCTCAAATAATAATTATTGTTGGATCGAGGGAATAAAAAATGTTTTTGGTAAAGTTACTTACATTGTCTATGCTCCCAGGCTGGATAAGGAAGTGAAAAGGCACATAAACCAGATGAGGCAATATAATAACACTGATGAGAGCACTACCGGCAGTTATTCCTAGAATCTCGACTCCATTTCGGATATATCTTAAATATTCTTTATTGCACTTAAATACATATGTGTGAATCTCAACGAGGTGTGTGGATGTATTCGTTGTAAATAATTATAAAACACCAAATTGTAAATTAAATCGTAATTATATATATTTATTAATATGTCGATATAATTAGCGGTGTCACAAAAATATTGAAGCCCACTAAAAACAAATGACAATCGTAATTATTAGAACACAGCGTTCTATATTTAAATATTATGAAGTAAATAATTAAGAAGGTTTTAATACCTATTTTTGTTGGAGTTTCCAACATGCTCGCCACGCCAAAGGACTATGGTGATGATACAGTACTTCACAAAACATCTAAAGGTTTTATTTCCTTAATACTACTAATAAATCAGAAATGTTAACAATGTATTATAAAATAGTTTTTGTAATGGCAATATATATTTATACAATTAAAATCATAACACCTATTTAAATCAGTGATATCTGAATACAATAATTGTTTTTTTATCTATTAATTGAAATTAAAGAAAAAGATACTGCAAGGATACTTTTCTAAGAAACACAATTAAGTATCCATATCAGGCACTTACTTTTAAAGAAATAAAGTAAATACAGTTATTGGGCAGTACAGCAAACCCAATATATATATAATAATAGATATTGAATTGTTAGGTTCGTAGATAGGGCATCAATAAAAGAGGAAAGTAAAATATTATATCACAATTATATTTCTCGATGAAGTCTAAATTTACAGTCTTTATTTTCTATTGTTCTAAGGATGACAAGGAATGTACAATTTTCAAATTAATATTTTCTTTATACAAACTAAAGAGTTATTAACATCCTCCACACCAGAAGATAAATTAATTAATCAAATATGTATTCTAACTGTAGAACTACAACAGTTTAAAAACAATTCATAAAATTCACAATAATTATAAGTACTAGTATATGTGGCTGAGTATACGTATATGTCAATAATGTGTGTATGTAAATTTAAAATATTTGAACAATAATAAAATAAAACATCTTTAAACATTTACAACAAATACCTACTTGGAATCTTTATGTGTCGACCCGTACGAGTAGTCTGCCCAACCTGTGTGGAAATGGGAACAACATTATTTACCGACCTCGATACCTCTATATTACTATCACCATTCTCCGACCTTGGACGAGACAATACTACCGAAGGATCACTAACTTCTAATTGATATAGTTTTTGGAATGGTCGTATTTTCAACCCCGTTGAAGTTTTTAGTTGAGCCGTTATACAAACCTGATCTCGACCTGTGAAAATATTTGTCACCACACCTAATGGCCATTTAATCCTTTTTCCATCAGTCTCGATCAATACAACGTCACCTATTTTCAAGTCATTTGTCTTTTCTTTACCTTTCTGAACCAATGTCATCAAATATTCAGTTTTAAACGTTTGTCGGAAATCTTCTCTTAATTTTTGTATAAATCTCAATCTTTTATTTAAACTATTTCTGTCTAATTCGTCTAAATCTGTGACATCAGATTGTAGTATGGGTTGTAAAAAGTGTATGGGTTTTAATGGTTCTAACGAATTACTTTTCTCATCTTCAATATAAGTTAAAGGCCGTCCATTTAACGTCGCTTCACAATCACAAAGTATAGTTTGAAGCTCTTCATATGTCACAGATGACTTGCCTAATACTCTTTTCAATAAATCCTTCAAAATTCGAATTAACCGTTCCCAAAATCCACCCCACCACGCAGCAGTAGGTGCATTAAGTTTCCATTTTATACCCTGTATAACAGAATCTTGTTCAACTTTTGTCCAGTCTATTTCTGATAGTAAATTTTTTGTTCCGACAAAATTTGTACCATTGTCACTCATCATAATGCTGACTCTTCCTCGCCGAGCTATGAACCGACGAAAGGTCATCAAAAATGCTTCAGTCGAGAGTGATCTGGTTGCTTCTAAATGTACAGCTCTATAGACTGCACATGTATACAATACGATCCAGCACTTTTGTCCATCGCGTAAGATCAGTGGTCCAGCTAAATCTACACCAGTAATTTCAAAAGGAGCAGAACAACGTGTACGCTCTACAGGTAATGGAGCAGTCGATACCTGTACATGTTTGGCTCTGTAGCGTTTACATACACAGCAACGTGAAATTATTGCCTTTACTAATTGTCTAGCACCTATAATCCAGTACTTACTGTGTAAATCAGCTAACACGGTATTTAATCCAGCGTGTTGCAACAGAGCGTGTCTTTGTTCCACCAGTCTATGTATTAAAATATTCCTCGCTGGTAGTATAACTGGATACTTCGTGCTTTCTGGAAAGTCGGTAAGTAAAAGCTTTGTTTTTGTTCTTATTAAATTATTCTTGTCATAAAAATTACTTATTCCCTTAATTTTACTTTTAATAAATTATTTACTTTCTACTTGAATAAGCTTGAAGATTCTTCTTTCGCTTTCCTCATATTCTATATAACTTAAATCTCCCTTTAACTTTGTTTCATTTCGAGTGTTGTATAAAAATCTAAGCATCCATGCCATCATCCTTATATTTTTGTTATACTTAGAAAAGTAGGAAAACCATTTATTTGTTAATATTTCTTCTGAACATATGTTAGTACTACAAATTGTTGATTTTTTCAGCTCGCGGTTTACTTCTTCATTATCTACGGTAACAGGTAAGTTTATCCATTTATTATTTTCCGATTTCAGCCATTGCGGACCTTCCAGCCAACCAGAAGTCAATAGAATTGCAGCATCACATCCTCGTGATGGTAAGTCAGCCCAGTTAGAATTTCCTGGAATATGAAACCAATTATTAACATCAGTATTCTTCCGTATTTCTCTAACTCTGTTACCTACAAACGTATTCCATTGTAGTTCCTTTTTAATCCAGCACAATGCTACATTTGAATTAGTCCAGCAATATTCCTCACATTCTAATTTCAAATCTCTACGTGACTCTGCCAATAATCTTGATCCAATTAATGCAGCTAACAGTTCTAAACGTGGAATAGATGGTTTTTTAGGAGGTGCAATTCTTGATTTCGCTGAAATCAATCGTATTGTTATTTTGCCTTTATAGTCAGACCTTAAGAATATGCATGCAGCGTATGCATTACTGCTGGCGTCACAAAACATATGTAATTGTAATATACATTCAGAAAATGGACCTTCTGTAAGTCGCCTAGGAATCTTACAATGTTTAAGTTGGCATAAACTTGTACACCATAATTCAAATTTTTCATTTAAATCACTAGGCAGAGGACTGTCCCATTCCAAATTACGACACCATGTCTTCTGAAGGATAAGTCGAGGTATTAATGTAACAGCTGATGTAAAACCAATAGGATCATAAATTTTTTGAGCTATAGATAATAGACTTCGTTTAGTAACAACAATTTTATTTAAGTCACAAAATGATGACATATTACAACTAAATGTATCGCTTGATGTATGCCAATGGAGTCCTAAAACCGAAATAACCTTGTCTGTATTTTTATGTGACGTAGGAGATATAACCCATTGTCTAAGATCAAACTTGGCTTGATTCATAATGACTTTAGCCTCCTTTTCGAATCTCCATACATCTTCTTCACTATCCAAACTAGTGACTACATTATCTACATAAAAACACTCAGATAATATATCTGCTGTATCTCGATTGTAATTACTGACGTTATTGAGATGATGTTGTATCGTAGCCGATAATAAAAATGGGCTACATGTTAAACCAAAAACTACTCTACGATGTCTAAAAGTGATTAATTTATAATCCTTATCACACCATAAAAATCTTAACATATCTCTATCTAAAGGTGTAATCGATATTTGTAAAAAAGCCTTAGCTATATCTGCTGTAATTCCTATTCCTCCTTTCCTAAATCCATTCAGTAGCTTAGGTATTTTATCCAGCATATTGATGCCAGTATCAAGACATATATTCAGCGACTTACCATATTTGTCTTTAGCCGACGCGTCAAATACCGGTCGAATTTTAGTCGTGAGACTTTCTTCTTTAATGACTGGTCTATGAGGTAAATAATGTGATGAACCTTTGTGTTCATCTGGGTTCGTAACTTTCTCTATAATGCCGAGGTTAAGCCATTCATCAAACACTTTATCATAGCTCTCATAGATGTCAGACGATTGTAATTTTTTCGTTACTGACTGTAGACGTCGATAAGCTAAATCGTAGTTATTTAATAATTCATTATGACCTACCTTCCACGGCAAAAATACTTCATAACGACCCTCGTCGTTAACCGACACATTCTCCTCAAAGTTTGCCAGTACCTCTAATCTTGCCTCTTGTTTTGTCTTCGTTTCTATTGGGTCACGAATACCTAATGTCTCAAGACACCAAAAGTTACTAACTGCATCTGAGGAACAAAACATAGCTACTTGAGTTGACATCATGTTTATTGTAGACGACATATGAGCTTTACCTTGTAAAGTCCACCCAAGTTTAGTGTGTATTGCCACTAACGAATCATATAATCTCACCAGATGACCTGTAAGAATCAGACCTGAAAAATCAGCACCAATAAGTAATCCTATATCATCAGAAGTTTGATTGGTGTCTGTTAGTGTTATGTTGTGTCTAGTAAGTAAGTCTTGAATATCATATTTATTATATTTAGGAATGTTACGACATATACAAGATTGTCCTAATGCAGATAATTTAAAATTAAAGGATTTATCTACACTACTAATATTTATATCATAGACATTGAAATTTTTTGAAGATATTTGTACATCACCAAATAGAGTTTGATTTAAAACTTCGTTACCAATACTAGGGATGTTGAGACGTTTAACAATATCTTCTCTGATGTAAGAACGTTGTGCACCATTGTCAAACAGAACACGTACCATTTCATGTTGTTTCCCGTTGCTAACAATGACTGTCACTGTCTGTAGCAATGTCGCCCCTTGACCATGTCTCGGTACCGCCGATAAAGCTGCGATACTCATTACTGTACTATCATTGGGCTCCTCTTTCTTTCCATTGCATAAAACAACAGCATGACGTCGCCCACACACAATACATTTAATAAATGTTTTGCATACCTTAGCGTGATGTCCTTTTTTAAGACAAATTGTACACATCTTTTGTTTTTTAAGATACTCACGTCGATCATCAATAGACATCCGTTGTAGTTTGTAACACTCTAATGTTTCGTGGTTTCCTTTCTCACACCATATACAAGAAGGTTTTGATATAGAAACTGGTTTTGACTTCGTCAAGAGACAGCTGGCTGTAGGCTCCATCATTTGGTGTTCTTTCACTCTTCCTCCTTTCTCTTCAATAGACTTAGCCATACTAACTCTTTGTTGTGTCTCTACTTCTCTCTTCAAAAAATCTAACAATCCAGTTAATTCAGTTGTAACATCTGTTGTACCTTTTGCTCTTTCCCATAACTGTAAAATTTCCTGTGGTAAAGCACTCAATCATGGGAAGCAGAAAGGCAGCAAATTTGTCTTTAGTAACTCCCAAAGTATCTAACGCTCGTAATTGTGCACTCAACTTATCGTATAATGGAGTAATTTCAAGTTGGGTGCGTGGATTTACCATTGCCAATAATTCTCTGACGTAAACTTGTATCAGTAATTCTTCCCTGGCAAATCTGGACTTCAACTGTTCCAAACATTCCTTATAGGACGATGGAATGAATCCCTCCACTAATCGTCTTACCTCAGTATTGGGGGTCATGGATTGTAATAAATACTGGTACTTATCAGTAGGGTCGATATTGGGATCTCTATCAATTTTAGAGAACTGGCCCCAGTAATTCAGCCAGTTCTTCAAATTACCGTCAAAGTGTATAAATTACAGCTTGGGAAGTAAAATACTTTTCTTACTTACGTTTCCTTCCCTCGAAGCTAACATATTTTTGTACAAAGTATCTATTCGTAGTCACTTCTCTCTGTATTCTAAGGCGCTGTCGATTTCTTTACTTAGTACGTCTTCATCATCACTGCTTCTTAATAAACTCCTTATTTCTTTATCTAATGTAGTTAATTGAGCTTGCAGTTCATCTAGTTTTTTGTACTGTATTTTAATGTCGACAGAAAATTCCGGGCTATCGAATTTAGTTTCAAAGGAACTTACAGATCTTGTGAATATTGTTCTTATGACTTTTCTCTCACGTTTCATCGCCGCAATCTCGTTTACTGATTCGGTCGCCATAATATTGGGCAGTACAGCAAACCCAATATATATATAATAATAGATATTGAATTGTTAGGTTCGTAGATAGGGCATCAATAAAAGAGGAAAGTAAAATATTATATCACAATTATATTTCTCGATGAAGTCTAAATTTACAGTCTTTATTTTCTATTGTTCTAAGGATGACAAGGAATGTACAATTTTCAAATTTATATTTTCTTTATACAAACTAAAGAGTTATTAACAACAGTAATAATTAACTAAACATTTGCATTACATTGAGTGCAATACATTCCAACACTTATCATTTATAGACAAAATACATATTTGATATAATTTTAGAGCCTTAACTCTACAGTATCTACTTGAAAACACGTTTCTTTTATTCCAGCCATAAATAATTTTCTTTTTATTTAAAATAAAGTATACATTTGTAAATAGGTTAGTTAGTTAGTTAGGTATACATTTTGGACTGGCATAAAATAATGTACTAAATTAATAGCTTAGTTATTACCGATTGATTCTGAGACTCTACTTTATTATACATCAGCAACTTTGTACTGTGATCTGTTTTGGAGTTCGTTGATGATCTAATACTGAACCACCAATAATATATCCAAAACGTGTATTGATGATACGGGATGTTAGTTCATCAGAATTAGACAGTGGCCGGTGCAGATGTCGAGTCTGAGATGGTTCATACTCGTTGGGTATTACCACATTGAAGAATATGTCGGCACCCATTAGCAGATCTATTTCAGATGGAATGTTAAACTGATTATCAGCTAATATAATATTTGGGGGTAATTTTAATTGGCTAATTTCAGGTTTCGCTTGTGGCTGCTTACATGTAATTTTGTCAACCACATAAAAATTACCTGTCATATTAAAGGAAGAATTGACTGAATGTACATTTAATGGAATACTACATTTAGTATTATTCTGAGTATTGCCTACACCAATTATATTTGTATTTATTGGTGTCGGAGTTAAACCCAATTGCTGGACTAACTTGCTCGTAACGAGGGAGACCTGGGAACCAGTGTCTACAATTGCCTTCGCTAGTATCGTTTTTTTATTCTTATTGAATAACTTTACTTGTACGGTGGGAAGTAAAACATTCGTGTCCTGACTTTCTGAAAATAAAGAAACTGGACCTTCGTCACCTTCATCGTGGTGAATCAATGAGTTGTGCTGTTTTTTACATTGATTACACTTAAAATGAAACTTACATTTTCCACTATGCTTATTTAAACAAATCATGCATAGATTGTTAACTTTACAAAATTTATATCAGTCTAAAGAAGTTCTTAATTTAAATGACTTACATGAAAACAATTTGTGGCTATTACACTTACAATAACGACATGACATCGTCTTGGTACCAGCAGCTATTACATTAACAGATAAACAGCTTTTTGCCTTCGTGTATTGCGCTGTTGTGGACGGCGCAGCGTTCTCCAACGCGAGTGCCCTCTTTTCAAGGTACTCAATGAAGTTATTGACGCTGTGCTCTTCAGCAGCATCCCGTTCAAGCTGGTACGACTGAGCCGTGTAAGAATCTAACTTACGATTAAGAATACAAATTACTATTGGATCCCAAGTTTCAATCTTCACATCGAAATTTTGTAGAGCTACTATACTTTGCTTAAGACTAGCTACAAAGTTTCGGATGTTGTCGGAAGTCGACTTAACAAGGGCAGGTAAATCTAACAATTGGCTAATGTGTTCATTAATAATACGATACCTATTATTATATCTATCCTCTAGCAACTGTCTAGCCTTATCATAGCTATTGGCTGTCAATGGCAAGTTCTTAATTAAATCGTAAGGTTCATTTTTTAAATAAGACCTAAGATAATACAGCTTTTGAATATTGTCTAAAGTAGAATCATTATGTATTAATGACGTAAAAAGAGCTTGAAAGGCTATATATTCTATATAATTACCTGTAAATATAGGCATTTCAATAGCAGGTAATTTTGTCTTCGATCGTGTAATGTTACTAAAATGTCCTTTAATGTCATTACAAGTTGTCTTGCGATTAATTGCTTCGCTGAGAATAGCAACAGAATATAAATATTTGTCCTCCACAGCCGCGACATCCTCGTCATCCTCTGGTTGTATTGAGAGAATTCGCATATTAAACGCTTCATACTCGCTGAATGCAGCGAGGAGTCTCTCTCTACGAGTGGAAAGAGCTTCCACGGTACTTTTTTCTACTTCAGAAATATCGAGAACAAAGTTGTGTACTCGCGTAATCGCTGCCTTTACATATCCTCGAGAAGCACGCAATGATGGTTCTATATCAGTAGCCATTGCATATATATTTATATAAAATCCAAGAATCGTATAATATTGTAAATTGCACCAAAAGTTATAATATTTATTATTAATTAGTAATTATGTACAAATTATAAATTGCACAAATAAAATCATGTAATCGGAAAATGTTCACATATACTATTTTCATGTGAAGGTTGTCACTTCAACTTTGTAATATACATAAACTTGACGGTATTCAGTATTATTTGCAGGTCAACTAAGGTACTCGCTTGCCGCCGTTTGTAAAAATGCTTCTCTATAGTCGATGACTAAAATGAATCGTAGCCGCCGCTCGGAGAAATATTGTTTGTAGGCTAACAATATTTAATTGCCTGTTGAATACTCGTAGAATGAATCGGTTTGCTTCAAAATCGATTTTTACACCTTTTTAATTACAAATGAATGGCGTTTCTTGCATCCACATATGTTGCGTTGGAATAATTGTACTCGCTGTTTCTTACCTTACAATGCTCGAAATGGACCAAATTTTGTGTGATTCTCAACGAATTGCGTGGATGTATTCGTTGTGAATAATTATAAAACACCAAATTGTAAATTAAATCGTAATTATATATATTTATTAAAATGTCGTTATAATTAGCGGTGTAACAAAATATTGAAGCCCACTAAAAACAAATGACAATCGTAATTATTAGAACACAGCGTTCTATATTTAAATATTATGAAGTAAATAATTAAGAAGGTTTTAATACCTATTTTTGTTGGAGTTTCCAACAAGTATATTAATTACAACTAATGTTAACAAAGGAGGACTTATCTCTAAAAGAGATCTCTTCCAGTCGATCCAATAGAGCGTGGCATAGGAAGTGTTGAGTGGGTCAAAATGTGCAAATAATAATTTTTATAAAAATTATCTTCCACTCAGTTAAAACGAAAGAAAGGACATCGGTGGCTCCTATCCGGTCCACAGCAGAAAACCAGATTGCCCGGAATGCGCACCACGTTACATCACAATCCACAGACCTAGATGTGTCAGAAATTACAACGGAGGATGGGCGGTCGTTCGGAGAAGCACCCGGGGGCTGTGAATCGAAGGAAGAGGAAAGGTTGACATCAGTTAACCCAAGCCGTATTCCTTCTCAGGTGGCACAGGACAATATAGACTCGGTCATTATTAATACAATCCGTCGACGTACACGCAAGGCTGTTATTTATACACAGTTGTTTTAAATTGTATAAGTATTAAAGTATGGTCATACAGTAACGTGCTGGTATGGGTATAGGATGTTATATATGTGGGTAGATCAAGTTATTGAGGGATGGCTCCACTCTTTATTGGAATATTAAATCTGTTAAATATATAATGTAATATTTTTACACCTTGGGTTACATAATTAGAGTTTTAGTAAGGATCCCTATTTTTTTTTGGAAATATAGTATAGCCTATGTCACTCAGGGATAGTGTAGCTTTCTAATGCTGAAAGAATTTTTCTAATCGGTCCAGTAGTTTCGGAGCCTGTTTTATACAAACAAACAAACTTTTCCTCTTTATAATATTAATATAGATGTGTATTTCTGATACAATCTATGTTATTGTAAAGTTCTGTTCAACAGAATCTGTTCAGCAGTTTTTGCATGAAAGATGTTATGTTACGATACACCTATTATATTATTACGATATTAGTTATTAAGTCTTTTAGTTTGTAATGATATCTATTTACATTTGTTTGTTTGTTTGTTTATTTGTAAACGAAATATTGTGAGAATAATAAATAGCAAAGTAAGTTTATTCATTCGCCACGTAACAAAGAGTAACATCCACACTCACAAACTTTCACGTTTATATTAGACTAGCTGTTCCCGCGACTTTGACCGCGTGGAATTTAACTTTATTTTTCTAAAATAAAAGTAGCCTAAAGAACTAAAAATTATTTTGTTCGTCTTAATTTATTCGTTCCATTAGGTACTGATAGGTTCAAACTAATACATTTACATCCTGCATCATCCCTTATTTTATCCCCATGGGGGTTGAATTTATCAAAATCCTATTTAATCAAACGTCTTCATCCCAGTAGCTCCAGTCTTTAATTTCAGTTCAATCAGTCGAAAATCTAAGAAGAATACAAACTTTCATCCTCTATTTTACCCCCTTAGAAGTGGAATTTATAAAAATCCTTTCTTAGGGGATGCCTACGTCATAGTAGCTTTATGCATGCAAAGTCTCAGCCCGATCGGTTTAAAATTGACAAAGTTTCATACAAACTTTCATCCCCTATTTTATCGCCTTTGGGATAGAATTAATCAAAATCCTTTCTTAGCGGTTGCCTACGTCATAACATCTACCTGAATGCCAAATTTCAGCGCGTTCCGTCCAGTGGTTTGGGCTGTGCGTTGATAGATCACTATCAACGCACAGCCCAAATCAGTCACCTTTGAGTTATATATTATATATTTAGATATAATATTATGTTACCTGTGATATTACTAAGACTTTGTTTGATTGCAAACAAGCATACGGCCCATCTGATGGTAAACGGTTACCGTAAGCCTGAAACACCATATACTGCCTCTTTAATTATAAATACACGAATGCACGACATATCGTCTCGATTCAAACTGACAGCGCCAGTAAAACAAACACGTATCACTGACGTTTACAACTCGGAGCGTTGAGATATTATTTATTTGTGATTTATTTGTGATTGTTATGAGTAAGTTTATTTTGTGGTATCATGCGAACTTTGGACTTGTTAATATATAGCAAATGTTATTTAGCAATTTTCTATGGTAAGTAAACATTATTTATTATTTATCGACTAACTATACGACAGCATCATCGTTGCACTGAGAGATGGAGTCGTCATCCGGACCGTCGCATCCCTGGAATGTTTCTCATGCAACATTTGCTTCTCATGATGGAGGACAGCACTGCTCTCTACGCGGTCACCTCCACAGTAAATGAGCTGTGAAAACAAAAACAGGATAATGAGGATCTAAACGCGGGACTCTACTTAGTGCATAATGATAGATTTTGAAGTACATTTTCATGTTGTTTTGAATTGGAGTGTCTTGTATAACATAATGGAGCTTCTAATGAAACCCATATATTCTTTCATATATTAAAGTATTTTAATTTCAACAAATTAGTACAAAAGTGAACTCGATAACTGACGAATGTCTATATAAGAAACAAATAAAAATGATGCGAGTATACAAATTCAAATATTGTTAATTCATGTAGGCATTTTAGCCGCTTATGAACGTCAAATTTTATACATTATAATTTTATTTTTTTCCCCACCGTCCAGTTCAGTATATAGATCTGATTGAGAAGAACTGGCAAGAAACTCAATTGAATTACTTTTTTTTAAGCCAGTTTATTTGCAATGTATAGACATAGGCCTCCCCCAAAGATCTCCACGACGATCGGTCCTGCGCTGCTCGCATCCGGGTGTCTATGTCTAACATTAAATGAAAATCCCGTGCATGAACTACTATTGCCATGCACGCTCGTCATTCAAGTACCTAATCGTTTAGAGTAATAGGCTTCGCTCAGTAAATATGATTTAACAGATGTTTTGAATTTATTTAAGGGTAATTCCAACATATCCTTTGTTATCTTATTGTAATTTTTTATACCTATTCCCAAACAACAAGTATAGGTACGTAATGCGACTGCTCAGTGCATCTTCTTGTTGCTATTAAAATATATCAGGCGCTTTAGGCCTCAACAGAGGGTTGAATTTTAAATTATAACGGCTTGATAAATAAACACGTATATTATATATATATATATATATATATATATATATATAGTACCTAGCGATATAAAGAAACCTACAAGCGTTGCCTCACATTTGCTTTGACAAGTCTGCGCAATAGCTTGGATTGAACTGACTGTTAGACACATTGCCGTAATAAATACTAGAAAAAATACGTTTTATTATAAGTCATAAAAATAACTAAAATAAATAAAAATACAATAGTAATCTATACATATAAATAACATTGGAGTGTCTATTTGTAATATTGAAATAACTGTTTTTTACTACATGCATATAACGGTACATACATCAAAATAACTTTTTTTATAATTTTTGTCTGTCTGTTTGTTCCGGCTAATCTCTGAAATGGTTGGATCGATTTTGACGGGACTTTTATTGGCAGGTATAAGGAGTAACTTAGGCTACTTTTATTTTCAAAAAATATTTTTTTCCACGCGGTGAATCCGCGGGTATAGCTAGTATATTATAGAGAGGTACCTTCTTTATTTTTATTCAATTATTCCAATGCTGTAGGTTATTTTGTGATGTGTGATTTAAGCTAATTATAATTTTTAAGTTGTAATGAGGTAATCATTTAAAGTTTTATCGAAGTTGTTTTGCCTCATTCAATGCAAATATTGTCTAGATGTAAGATTAGATTAGACTGTCTCGCTATTAGCAATAACGCTTCCTCCAGTTTTTTTTAATCTATACTAATATTATATCCTGTTGAGTCGTTAACTAAACATTGTACATGTGATCATTCAACTTTGCCAAATAATGATTCAGTTTCAACTGTGCAGATAAATGAAGTTCAGGGGATTTGTGTCAGTGACTATAATCCTAAAAGTAGCACAATGGTGTTTTCTGACAGAATAGGCTGTAATTTTGGGTCTATATTGAAGTATCATCTTAAGGGTGATGTATTAAATTACTGTATGCCAGGGGCATCATTTGCACAAATTATTAACAAAATTAAATCTACTAAAATGAATAAAATGACCACAGTTGTGTTATTTTTCGGTAATAGTATTAAATTAAATAGACAGGATATAATTAAAGGTATTCAATATTTGTTACAATTTAATGTATATAAGATTGTATTGTGCGCTCTTCCTTATACAAGTAGCCATTATCATAAAAAAATTAAAAATAAGGTACATTACCTTAATAATTTATTACATACATTGACATGTCGTCATAGTGACTTTTTTACATTTTTTGACAATAATAGTTTTATTAGTTATTTTTATTTGACAAAAGATACAATGTATCTTTCTAAATCTTCTAAGAATAAAATAGCCACTTTAGTGGCTTATAATATTGACTTCATGAACAGTTTACATGGTAAACTTCAATATAAAAATTGTGACATAACAAATGATTCTATTAATTTTTGTTTAGGTAAATAGTGATATAAGTAATTTGACTGCAGATTTAAACTGCTAACAAAGACAAAGGGAAAGCAATTAGAATTGGTAATTGTTCATCAGAACATACAAAGTTTTCCCGGCAGTGAATTAATTATACAATTATTTTTGGAAAAATACAATATTGACATTATCTGTTTCACTGAACATTGGCTTAAAGAAAGCAATATGATGTTCAGTTTAAATAATTATAATGTTGTCAGCTGCTTCAATAGAAAGTCAGTTAACAGAGGTGGGTCTATGATAATTGCAAGAAATAATATTAAAGTAAAGGAACGTGCTGACATTGTTAGACTTTCTATTGAGTGTTGTACAGAAATCTCATGTATAGAACTAGATAATTATATACTTATATGTGTTTACAGGCCTCCTAATAGTGGTTATAAAGTATTTGAAGAGGTGATAGAGGATATATTAAAAAAAGTATTTAATAGCAGTAAAAAAAATCATTGTGTGTGGTGATTTCAACGTTGATATTCTTTGTGATACACCCACATGTACAAAAATTATTAGTTTATTTCAGTCTTTTAATTTGAGTAATGTCTTTCAGGAACCCACTCGTGTAACCGCTACGACTGCTACTTGTCTTGACAATGTTTTTTGTAACTCTAAGTATATTGAAAAATTAATAATAAATAAACTTCCTTCGGATCACTGTGGTCAAGTTGTTAAGTTAATAATCAGACTAAAAAAAATACCAATAATAAAAGATCAAAAACACAAATAAATGCTTACAATATTAATAAATACAAAAGCACGGTTAAATATAAATTAGACTTAGAGTTACAATCTGTCAGTCTTAATAATCCTGATATTCTTTACACCAAGTTAATTAGTCTTTTGTCAAAAGAATACCAGAATATTTTCAAGAAAAAAGAATATTGTGTTAAACCTAAATTTACAGAATGGGCAACAGTAGAAATACTTAAAAGTAGAAACATTTTATTTGATTTATATGATCAAAAAAAAATATAGATTTGATGACAAATTTACGACTTATGTGAGAAATTATTCTAAAATTTTCAAACAAGTTTGTATTGCAGCTAAATCTAATTATATAAATAAACAAATTAATCAGTCTTCTAACAAAATTAAGACCACCTGGGGAATTATAAACAAAGAAACTGGACGGTCTGAAAAAGCCTGCAATCAATTCTCATTAAATTATGACAATAAGTTAATAACAGCAACAAAAGATATAGTTCATATTTTCCAAGATTTTTTTGCTAATATTCCGATTGATATTACATCTTCTCTAGACTCATCTCCAATTCGAGCAAAAACATTACTGGAGGCTAATGTCAGCCCTTGCTCTTTCACATTTAAATTTTCACATATCAGCCCTTCTCATATAATAAAAATATTCAAACAGTTAAATTTAAAAAATTACGGAAGATCTCTGGGACATTTCAGTTAAAGTAGTTAGTTCATTCATAGATATTGTTGCTCCTTATCTAGCTACTATTTTCAATAAATGTGTTGATAATGGCGTGTTTCCTCAATTAATGAAATTTAGCAAATTAATTCCACTCTTTAAATCTGGAGATAGATTTGAGCTAGGCAACTATAGACCAATTTCTATTTTGCCAGTTCTAAGTAAAGTATTTGAAAAGATTATGTTTAACCAAATGTTAAAATACTTCAGAGATAACGGACTGCTTCACAGTCACCGATATGGTTTCACCGCCGGTAAGTCTACTACTGATGCAGGTGTAGCGCTTATTACACATATATTCAAATCATGGGAGAACTCACAGGATGCTCTCGGCGTTTTTTGTGACTTATCGAAGGCGTTTGATTGCGTAGATCATGAAACACTTTTGTACAAGCTCAAATATTATGGTATTAGAGATAATGACCTAAGTCTAATGAAAACTTATCTAGAGGATAGGGTGCAAACTGTAGATATTGATGGTGTAAAGTCTAATAATAATATAAAAAACAACATTAAATCAATCGTAGTAATAAGAGCAAACCAGTCCCTACAAGCAGCACTCGTTCACGAGTATGACGGTTGAGCCAGCCGTCACTGCACTTGACCATATTTTAGGGAGCCCAATGACCCGGCCCACCACGCCGCCACATGTCTGGACATTTTAGTGAGCATGACTACTCATTCCACTCGACCACGTCACAGCTACAAAAATTACTATATGGTAGTTACAGTATTCGCACTTTACATGAGGATGCATGCGGCAATCAATACAAAAGCCGCTACGCTATCATATATCAAGAAAGCAGTATGGAAAATAAATTATAACGTTGTCTGCAAATAAACTTATTTTATTTATTTAATTTTAATTCGGATTACATCCATATTGTGTTAGTAAAAACTTATAAAACTATGTTAGTAACTTATAATATACATATACGTAGATATATTTAATTCATATATCTGTGTCCACGTCCAGAAGCACTGGGTCCACAATGCAACGTTATCCAGTGCCTCTGGAGCGGACAATCAGGTATATTCGCAACAGTTTTTAGGATGCTGTTTGAGCTCCCCCGAATTCTAGACATCAGTAATGCAATTTTACGCATTATGGCTTCAAATCCATCTACCCGCGCTGCTGCAAACATCTCTGATGCGCTACAGGACCGAGGGAGGCCCAACAACATCCTAAACCCATTATTATACTGTATACGAAGAGCGTTGTATGCCCTCTGCGTATACCCAAACCATAGGCCGCACGTGTAAAACGACTGACAATATTCTTGCTATATATTGGTATCATCTATAAATTCATCTATCTTATTTTAAAATCTATTTAATTCCGATTATTAATAACATTTAGAATCCAAAGACGAGTTGAGTTAATCTCTGTGAAGAGAGCAGGGTTGAGTCCGCTGGTTTGACGAGACGCCACCCCTATTTGCACCCTGTCGAGGTACAAGGGTGCGCCGGTGTCAGCCTGCAAACATTAAATAAACCAACATAAATTTTATATAGATACAGTTATGTAGGTAACTTTTAGATTTGGGTAATATGCAGTATATTTGACGTATATGGAAGATCGTGGAAGGTAGCGAGAGTTCCACCGACAAGAGTACAGCTTAAATCATGAATTAATTACTGATATGTCAAATCAACCGTCAGTTCGGAATGTTATATTTTATTATTATTTAAGTAATGTATGACAAATATGATAAATAATATATAAAATGTTACTTCGTGTTAATGTAATGAGGCAGACATGGCCTTATGAGCGTCCTCGACGACCTCCGTGGTCTAGCGGTCTAGCACACCGCTTTACGACCGATGGTCGCAAGTGCGATTCCTCGCACGGCACTAACATTTGTATTCATGAGTATGATTGTTTGTATCGGTCTGGGTGTTTTCTATGTATAATATGTATGTATTTACGAGAAAAAAAATATCTATGTATTTGTATCAGTTGTCTAGTACCCATAACACAAGCTTTAGCTAGCTTAACTTGGGTCTAGATGGCGCTGTGTGAATCGTCCTCAGGTTATTATTATTTGACACTACTCTAGAATAAAACAAAATATATAAAAGTCAAAAATTGTATAACATAATTCAAAGATATATAAGAGAAAATCTGTCGTCATGATTTTGTGTTCTTTTGTAATGAAAAAAATAATCTGTCGTGACTATTCTAATTCTACTAAAATTTATACATATAAATAAAATTGTATGTCTGTTTGTAATATTGAAATAACAGTTTTTTACTACACTTTTTACTAACTGTACTAACTTTTTTTTGGCCGGTAGCTGATGTAACAACTTACGCTACTTTTATTTTAGAAAAATTCTAAAAATATCTATTTTGTTAAATTCCAGACGGACGAAGTCGCGAGTACAGCTAGTATTCTATATGTACACAAATATCTTGACTTATTTCCAAAAAAACAGCATAATTCATAATATTAATACTAGATTTTCACTTGCTGTCACCAAGTATCGTTTAGAAAGTCTTTTATGGGAATAGGTACAAAATTTTACAATAAGATACCAAAGGATATATTGGAATTATCCTTAAATAAATTCAAAACATCTGTTAAATCATATTTACTGAGCAAAGCCTATAAGCTAAACTCACTAAACGATTACTTGAATGTAGAGCGTGCATGGCAATAGTTGTTCATGCACGGGATTTTCATTTAATGTTAGACATAGACACCTATATAAATATGCATTGTAATTAAACTGACTTAAAAGTAATACAATTGAGTTTCTTGCCAGTTCTTCTCAATTGGATCTATATACTGAAGGTTGAAAATGTTACAAACAAACAGACAGACACAGATCATGGCATTCATAACACTAGTACAGAGTAATTTAACTTTAATCTATACATATAAATAAAATTGGAGTGTATGTTTGTAATATTGAAATAACAGTTTTTTACTACATGCATATGAATATATATACTGTCTGTCGGTTTGTTTGTTCCGGCTAATCTCTGAAATGGCTGGACCGATTTTGACGGGACTTTTTTTGGCAGGTAGCTGATGTAATAAGGAGTTACTTAGACTACTTTTATTTTAGAAAAATAAAATAAGATTCCACGCGGACAAAGTCGCGGGAACAGCTAGTAAATAATATAATCTATAATATTTACCGCGCGTTCTTTTCCCGCCAATTCACCGCACATCATGGCGGACGTGACAATCCTGCCCAAAGACAACACTCTACAACTGTCTCGGGACACCACCTCCACAGACGTACTTGTTACATTCAGATCACTTGAATTTGTATCTTGAGGCTGTAATCATTTACCGCTATATTACATTGACATCGCTATGGTCTTTACGTCATTATGAAAATTTTATCATTTAATTTTTTTATATACCCGTAGGTGGCAAACAAGGCTGCGTCCCATCTGATGGTAAACGGTTACCGTAGCCTATGGACGCCTGAAACACCAGGGTTGTCACGTGCGCGTTGCCGACCCTTAAGAAACCTTAATAGACCCTTCTTGAAAAACCCCATGCTGTAGTCTCGTGAGAAAACCTCGGCAGGTAGTTCATTCCACAATCTAAGTGTACGCGGGGGGAAGCTCCTCTGAAACCGCACTGTCCGAGACCACTTAGGTTCCAGCGTGTGGGGATGAATTCCCTGTCGATGGCGGTGCGATGGTAAAAGGTAAAAAATAAAAATAAAAAAAGGTAAAATTCTGATATAATAACATTTATCGATTAATAATTTCTGTAATTTATTTTTAAATATACTTTTTTATGATAATGTAATGTTGCACCCGCCTGCGCTAACTGTTTACGCTGGCGGGGCACCAGTGGAGGATGATAAGATGAGCATGAGGTCAGGTCATTTTGTCCATCTTGGCAAATGTCAATTTAACAAGATGGTTTCCAGAGAGAAACTCATGGAAGTCAACCTGACATGGTACATTTCTAACTAACATATATAACTTTTTTAATCCACATTACTAACGATCCCCTTCTCTATATTATTTGGAAGGTATTTTATGGTCCCATACATAATATACTGTCATCCATAATAGAGCAAGAGCCCACGACTGCCAGACATACGTCATTTTAGTAAACGTGAAAGTTCTTGTATGTGTGTCCCCAACACAGGTAAGAACGATCCCCAAACATGAAACCTGGATCGTGGTTCCTTTGGCAGGTAACAGGTAACAAAGGTGTAAAAAATTTCATATCAAATTAATTATTTTAAGAAACTCCATATTTTGATATATTGTTCGTAGCATTATTATAACTTGCGCTGCTCATTGCCAGACACTTAGTGTGGTTCCAACCCCCCGCCGGACCCCCCTAAACTATACTATTTTGTAAATAAACTTACGTCATTTTAATAAAGAACCAAGAAAACTGTCTGGCAATTTAGGAAACTCAGTTTAATAGTTCTCTCAATAATATATATAAATTTCAGCTTTATTAAAATAACGTAAGCTTATTTATAAACATAGACCTGTCATAGCCTAAACTTAAACAGTCAGTTTCGTCTTTTAAACATCATTTTAAAAAATATTTACTTAAAGTACAAAAATCTTAAACGTGGCAGATAAATACAATAGTCATATATACATATATATTGATTAAATTGATTAAATAAATAAATATATCAAGCTATATTACATTACACAAGTCTTTCTATCAACACTTTTTTATCCTTATATATTTTTCTTCTATTTATCACACATATGTACTTATAATTTATTCATTTAACTCATTCTTCATTTTATATATTTAAATTCATCACAAATGTTATTTCTGTTTTTCAAGTGGCTCCACTGAAAATCAGCGCTGTAGTGACACGCTGCGGCACCAGCTGAGTAGAAGCCTTTTCAGCATAGATGATTATTAGTATTTAAGTTTTCTTTTTTACTCTGTACTCTTTTTTATGCTGAATAAATGATTATTATAAACCACAGAGTAATAATCTCAACACTTACGTCAATATACCTCCATCCAGCGACATGCAGCGTGTCACCAACATGCACAATAGTGTTGTGGTCCACCAAACCGATCTTGCCCACGCGTGGACTAAAATGCACTCTCTCTACCAACTTTACCAAGCCCACATCGTAATTACTGGTTTGTAAAAAAAACTTGTAGTGTGTGAAATATTCTTGTATGTCGTAATATAGGCCTCCGTTGGAGGACCCGTCGCTGATTAGGGCTTTTCTTAGTTCTCTGAAATTATTAATTGTAATTACATTATATTTTGTTTGAAGGCTATTATGAGAGGCCGCTATTATTTCGAATTGTGTTGTGTTAATATTTTTTAATAATATTCATGACCGTGGATACAAGTCCTTCAGTCTGTAGCATAGAATAGAATAGAATAGAATAGAAATTATTAATTGTAATTACATTGTATTAATTTGTGTGTTAATATTTTTTAATAATATTCATGACCGTGGATACAAGTCCTTCAGTCTGTAGCATAGGATTGCCATCCGTCCGCATTTCCCCGGATTTGTCCTAGTTTAGACATCCGGGGAGTAATATATTTTTTTAGGTATAATATTAAAGTATATTAACAATCTGTTATTTATAATTAAGAGCAAATAATAATCGTACTGATTATTAAAACAATTTGTAACAAACTGTGATAATATTCAGTTTTGTTAGATATGTACATTTAAAGTGATGATGAAAAATTACTTTTCATCAATTTAATTTTAAGGTCTGAAATTAAATAAAATGGGGTTTATGACACTTTTGACAGATTTTTATTTGACTGACTAGCTGTTGTTTATAAAAACCTGTTGACATGTCCGAGTTCTGGACTCTAAAATCCGGGGTTTGCACGCGTCTTGGCTTGGTTTCCCAATTTTAGAGATGACAACTCTAATGTAGCTACACCAAGAAGAAGGAAGAGAATAACACCAGGTTGTAGTTATGGGGGCGTTTAAGTATTACGTAAACACTATAGGGGGACGGGGGGTCTTTGCTTTGCTTATTTTCGATGACATGGGGTAGGGGAGTCTAGATGATGATTACGTCATCGATAGTTATTTACTTTTTTACACGAATGGCAGGGGTGCCATTGTCATTGCTAAAAAAACAATATATTAATTAAAAAATGTTTACGTAAGCGTGGGGGGAGCGGATAAGAGCTTTGCTTACTTTTGCTGGGATGGTCGGGTAAATAATTTTAATAAATTTACTTACGTAATACTTGAACAGCCCCTATGTACATATTTATATTGATGAAATATTTACAAAATACACAAGAATGTGACTCGGTCTCGAATGGCTCGTTAATTTTCTTGCTCTATCGTAACTAGGCAACGGTGTTGCCGCAATATGATAGTATATTCGCTACAAATGTGATGTTGCACCCGCTTGCGCTGACGGTCTACGCTGGCGGGGCACCAGTGAAGCATGATAAGAACATGAGGTCAGGTCAGTTTAGCACATCGTGACAATTCACCAGGATTTACCACGATGGATTGCAGGTGGAGGTCAACCAATGTACCACGGAATTTAATGTTCGACACCTATAAATAATGTGAATAAAATTGTTTTAGAAAAGAAATTCAGTTGGGTGTTTTGCTCAGAGTTTGCCTTTCTGATAAGTAGGTATTGAATGGGCGATCTAAATTAAAACTGACGTACAATTTTTGGCAAAATTTTAAATCTTTTATATGCCTTAGTAACGACTGATAACTGTTTGTTTTTGATCACTACAACAACAAACAATTGACATAACCTTGAAACAACGCATTTGATGTGGTTTGAGTTTTAAAAACTATTGTTTTTATATTTGTTAAGTAATTAATTCTTGTCCGGTTACATTTAAATTTACATTTATTGACATTGCTACAATTACTAAAACATTTAAACAATTAAATTTAAAAAATACTGAAGACCATTGGGGCATGTCTGTTAAAGTTATTAACACCGCTATAGATGTTATTGCTCCATATTTAGTAATTATTTTCAATAAATGTATTTCTGACGGTGTTTTTCCCAATTTAATGAAACATAGCAAAATAACTCCACTCTTTAAGTCAGGAGAAAAAACTGTGGTAGGTAATTATAGGCCTATATCTATCTTACCAGTATTGAGTAAAGTGTTTGAAAAAATTATGCTCAATCAAATGCTACAACACTTTAAAGTAAATAAACTGCTTCACAGTCGACAATTTGGTTTCACGGCCGGTAAATCAACTACTGATGCCGGTGTAGCTCTCATTAAATATATATTTGATTCTTGGGAGAGGTCTCAGGATGCAGTCGGTGTATTTTGCGATCTTTCAAAAGCATTTGATTGCGTTGAACATGAAACACTTTTGCTCAAACTTGAACATTACGGTATTAGATATGAAGCACAAAGCATGATGAAATCCTATCTAAATAATAGAATGCAAGTTGTCGAAATAAATGGTGTAAAGTCTGAAGGAACTAGTATTAAAATGGGTGTTCCTCAGGGCTCTATTTTAGGTCCTTTCTTATTTTTAGTTTACATAAATGATCTTCCTTATATGGTAGAAAAGATAGCTGACATAGTTCTGTTTGCTGATGATACTTCATTAGTATTCAAAGTCAATCGACATATTGATGATTTGGACGAAGTAAACGGTGCTCTTTCTTATGTTTTAAAATGGTTTACGGCTAATAATATGTTACTAAATGCAAATAAAACTAAATGTATCAAATTTACTCTCCCCAATGTAAGACCGGTAGATTCAAAAATCATGTTGGACAATAAACCTATTAATTTTGTGGATGATACTGTATTTCTAGGTATCACATTAGATTCCAAGTTGCAATGGGGTGCCCATATTACTAAATTAGCGAGTCGACTTAGTTCTGCCGCTTATGCGGTAAGAAGAATTAGACAATTAACAGACGTGGCAACAGCTAAACTTGTGTACTTTAGTTATTTCCATAGCATTATGTCGTATGGTATTTTGTTATGGGGCAAAGCAGCTGATATAAATACAATATTTATTTTACAAAAGAGGGCCATTCGCTCCATTTATAGCATGGGTTCCAGGGAGTCTTTGCGAGAGTGCTTTAAGGAATCAAATATCCTCACCGTTGCTTCTCAATATATTTATGAAAACATCATGTATGCCAGGAAGAATATAGACAGTTTCAAAAGAGTTAGTGATTGCACTAATAAAAGCTTACGTAACAATAACAAACTGATTTTACCTAAATGTCGTTTGGCTAAAGTTAGTAATTCGTTTTATGGCAATTGCGTAAGGTTTTACAATAAAATACCAGAGTCTGTTATAAATCTGCCAGAAAAAAGATTTAAATGTCAAATAAAACACTTCCTTTGCAAAAAAGCTTACTATAAAATTGAAGAATTCGTTAACGATAATAATGTTTTTGTAGAAAAATTTTAAATACATAGCACTGACAATATTATCTGATTACACTAATAATGAGTGCGTAGCGATTTCTATGTTGATTGTCGCATGCCTCTTACTTGTTACACTGTAATTATTTATATAAAAAAAACATCTATCAAAAAGAGCAACACACAAGTTTCTTGCTCATTCTTCTTGTGATGAATCTGCATTCCGAATGAGTGGTAGAATCAAAATATGACTATTCAAAAGTGCTTGTAATGAGTTTATTTGAATAAAGATTATTTCTATTTCTATTTCTAAATAATTTTATTTATTTATTTAAACTTTAATGCACAAATACAATATATAAATGTACATATGGCGAACTTAACACCTAAGGGCGTTCTCTACCAGTCAACCATAAGGCAAACTGAGAAGTTAGTAAGCGGCGCATTATAGTTTATAAAAAAACTTTAAAATAATACATATTATTAGACATACATATTTACATACGATGATACGACACATAAATAAATATATACACATATACATACTTGGATTAAATAATTAGTCCAAAATTAAACGTATTAGTTGTAAGTTGGAATGACTATTATATTTTTAATGCTATCACTAGTTACTAAGGCAAATAAAAGATATTTAAAATTTTGCCGAAAATTGTACGTCAATTCAAAGTTATATCGCCCATTCGACACATTGAGCGGCTGGACTTTATCAACACAAAAACTTAACGTACATAAGCGGCTAAAATGTCGTACATAAATTTTTAAGACTTTCGATTTGATTTGATATGAAAGATGGGTCATGAATCATCATTACTAACAATACCATTCTCCTTCATTATAAGTATAAAACTCACTTGTAGAGCTGTCCCGTCGGTTTGTAAAAACAGCTGGCGGCTGTTAAAAGATACCGTTCATGTACTATACTTGCAGAGCACACATGGCGTTGGTGGTCACCATTAGACGCCTGCAGGGATGCCACGAATGTTGGTGTACGGTGCACGATGGTGAGACCACTGTTTTCATATTGGCCTGCTGTAAATTAACTATTCATAACTATAAAACCCTCATTACTACTATATTACCCTTATTCAAATTCAAATTCAAATTTATAAATCATTTATTCATGTAGGACATTTTAGCCGCTTATGAATGTAAAATTTTTTACATTATAATTTTATTTTTTTCCTACCGTCCAGTTCGGTATATAGATCCAACTGAGAACTGGCAAGAAACTGAATTGAATTACTTTTTTTTTAAAAGCCAGTTTATTTACAATGTATATTTATATAGGTGTCTATGTCTAACATTAAATGAAAATCCCGTGCATGAACAACTATTGCCATGCACGCTCGTCATTAAGTAATCGTTTAGTGAGTAGGCTTTACTCAGTAAATATGATTTAACAGATGTTTTGAATTTATTTAAGGGTAATTCCAATATATCCTTATAGTATAAAACCATTACTTCCTTACTAATATCACAAATAACATATTACATATGTTATTAATGCGAAAGTAACTCTGTCTCTCTGTCTGTCTAATGCTACACAGATAGTCTCGACTTGAGAAAGGGCATTGGCTACTAAGTTTCAAGTTTCTAGCTTCAAAAAAGACTATACTTCTATACAAACTTCCATCTACCCTTTCAACACCTTACAAACTTTTTTTTGCATTAAATAGTAACCTATGTCCTTTATCAGGGTTTAGATCAGTGATTCCCAAAGTCTATATCGACCCCCCAGGGGTCTATAACAAACTGCAAGGCGTCTACGGCAGCGGTCATCTTGTTGTTTTTACTTTATGTTTTTAACACTGAACTTTACTACAGTTAGAAATTTACAAAAAATCGATACAGGTAAGAATGGGTGGTCTACCCAAAACCGAATAACAAAAATTTTGGCTCTCGACACAAAAAAGTTCGGGAATCTCTTTGTTGGATTACGAATCCTTATAAATTAATATATAAAAGAGAGAGTGGACTGTATTTATTGAAAAGAAAATAATTAATGGAAAAGGAAGTAAAAATACGATTTCGACCTGGAAGAACGTCTTCCACACTCCGAACACCCCAAAGTAAGCAATGTAACACCAAACTTACTCACCTTTGCTCAGGAACGTCCCGATGTGTAGTACTGTTTAGTGGCCACGCACTCTACAGTGTATATTATCATCAAAAACAATTATATTGTGTTAAATAAATCATTAATTATCTTGTTTTATATAGATAAAAATACGGAGCGTCCTTTTAATTCCAGTTCTTATTTTCAATTGTTTTATTATTCTTTTTTTTAAATTTAAGTGGCCACATGTTTTTATATGTGGTCAGTATTACCGAGCGCCCTTTGCTCCAGTAAGCACCGTTAAAAAGATTCCATTTATCGTATCTCCTCAGTTTCAAGACACTCTCCTTGATGTAAAGCCAAATCTCGAGGTCCTTGGCGTTGATATATCCAGTGACGTTCAGTTTTGCGGTCATTTGGAGGACAAGGCTAAAATAGCCTCAAAAAAGCTTGGTGTGCTCAGTAGAGTGAGACGGTATTTCACGGCGGCCCATCGCTTGCAATTATACAAGGCGCAGATCCGGCCGCACATGGAATACTGTTCTCATCTCTGGGCGGGAGCACCACAATACCAGCTACTTCCATTTGACCGCATTCAGAACCGAGCAGCCAGAATCATTGGTAATCAACGTCTATGTGACAGACTCGACCCATTGGCTTTGCGGCGAGATATTGCATCTCTGTGCATTTTCTACCGCATATATCACGGGAAGTGTTCTGAGGAATTGTTCGGATTAATACCGGCTGCTGAGTTTCACCACCGTACGGGTGGCCAGAAACGGAAATACCATCCTGATCATCTGGATGAATGGCGGTCTTCCACAGTGCGGTTTTCTAGAAACTTTTTGCCACGCACAACCACATTGTGGAATCACCTTCCAGCAATGGTATTTCCGAACCGATACGATATTGAAACCTTCAAGAAAAGAGCTTATTCCTTTTTAAAAGGCCGACAACGTACTTGCAATTCCCCTGGTGTTGCGGGTGCTCATGGGCGGCGGTAATCACTTACCATCAGGTGAGCCGCATGCTCGTTTGTCCCCTGTGTTATAAAAAAGCAAGCCGGTGATACAACCTGCTTAGACTAAGGAGGTTCGGAATACGGAACACTCTGTTCTAGACTATCTGTGTACTGAATTGAATTTAAATCGATTTAGTAATTTTGGCGTGAAAGCGCGTGACAGATAGAGTTACTTTGCATTTATAATATTAGTAAGGACTAGTAATAATTTTGATAGTGAATCATTCAGAAGGTATTCATTTTAAACAACATGTACTTACCAATACAATATATAATAAAAATTAATATAATTGCAGCCGATTTTATAACAGACATGTTATTTCGTACGTTACAACTAAAAACTGTTTCCGATGCTGAATAAATAAATCATTATCTAATTATTGATTTACAAAATAATGAAACTATGGTTTTGTTCATTAATTAATTAATTAACGATGCTGTTGTTCATTAATTAATTAATTAACAATTCAGAGTTCTCTATTAATTTTTTCTTCTTATTCGATTCACTTTTGTCAGAACTGTCGTGATCATTATGTAGTAGAGTGAGATGTCATACGCCGTCCTCTCCGATCGATCCCCCAATTCAAACGGGGACCGATGTTACGACGGCCTGAGCCGAGGTTCGAACCCCTAGCGGTGCCCTCAGACTAAAGTCGTATCCGTCAGGCGGGAGTTGGCCTTCAACCGCTCCATAAGTTATCGTCCGGTGAAGCTGTAAAGGCCAGCTGCCAACAGCATTAGAGTATACTGTTTTAAACTTGACGCGGTCATTATTTATACGTATAATTAGTAAAAATCACGGGATCTTACCACGTTTTATATTTATTTGCTGAGTTCCCGATATTTCGGTAGTGTTTCAACCACCATGATCACGGGTAAACTGAAGAGCAGCGGGTAGATGGAAAATGAAATCTTTTTATGGGCAGACATATGCGTCTACCTTCACACGTCTTCGTTTGTTGCTACTACTGGAACTCGCTCGATATTCAGCATTAGAGTAGTCCGAAAAAAAATCTATTTATTGTACAGAACCTCACAGTACTAACAATTAAAGTAATGAGTCATCGTGAGTGTTTTGGTACCGAAATGTGGCGCAGTAAATAACGTAATGGATGTTATGATTATATTTAATTAAGTAGATTTTATTTAAATACAAATTTTGTATATTGAATGGCACGGTGGTTTAGTGGTTTAGCACACCGCTTCACTACCAGTGGTTGCGGGTTCGATTCCTCGAACGATACAAACATTTGTATTGACTATGATTGTATATGTCTGGGTGTTTCCTATGTTTATGTATTTAAAAAAAGTACCTATGTATTTATGATAGTCCTCTAATAACCATATCACAAGCTCTGCTTAGCTTGGGACTAGATGGCGCTGTGTGAATTGTCCCCAGATAGTATTATTATTTTGCGATGTCTTCGGAGCAATTCCTATTTCTTAAGTTCAGAAGTTAATATTGTTATCTATATATAGGACACAGTCATATAAATAAAATTGGAGTGTCTGTTTGTAATATTGAAATAACCGTTTTTTACTACCTGCATATGAATATAAATACGGTACATACACCAAAATATCACTTTTTACAATTTTTGTCTGTCTGTCTGTTTGTTCAGATTAATCTCTGAAATAGCTGTACCGATTTTGACGGGAATTTTACTGGCCGGTAGCTGATGTAATAAGGACAAACTTAGGCTACCTTTATTTTAGAAAAATAAAGTTAAATTCCACGCGGACGAAGTCGGGTGTATAACTAGTCTATAGGGTAAACACTACAGTGATTGCCCAGTATATAGATATTGCCCACAGTAAGAAGATGATACATTTAAACCTATTTATAAAGGAGTTAATTCGAATTAAATTCGCTGGATGGCATTAAGAGATCCTCTAGTAGAACGTTTAATAATAAATTGGCAAAATTTAAAGAAAAACATGGTGTTATGGCATATTTGTTGACAACAGGTTTGCCTCTTATCGGAAAAAGTAGGTTTCTTAAAGAATTTCTTAAGGATACACTTTTTGTTTTAATCTCTTGTGTTAACTTAGCTCCGTTTTAAACTTATTGCTATAGAGAATAAGTTAGTAAATGCTTTATAGTGTAATTTCAAGAAGTTATGGTGATGTAAAATTTACCTCTTAAGGAGTTAGATGGGGTGGGCAATTACTAAATCTTATTTAGATGAATTTTAGTGATTGCCATATCGGTATTTAGTTATTGCCATTGGCATTGGGTACAGCTATTGCCCGGGCAATTTCTATTAAAGTAAGTTTATTTTTGTTAAATACATTTACGTAGCAGTATTATCTAGTTCTTTATAGAATGCCGAAGGTTACCAAGTTAAAATACAAACGGGAAGACCTAAAGAAGGCAATCACCGAAATCCAAAATAACAAAGACAGGTTTTCAGATCGACAATTTCCATATTTTAACATAATTCAGGACACAAAATCAGCTTGGGTTCAGTGCCAATTTTAACTGCTAAAGAAGAAGCTATTCTTGAAGACAGCACAACAACTTCAGCACGAAAAGGTTTTCCAAGGCATAAAGAAAATATTTTGGACAGTGTTAAAAAATTTCTAGAGGAAAATCCAAGACCTAATCCATTCGTGAATTAGGCCTGACATTGGATAGTGGAAAGTATTTTTAAAGAGACATCCTACATTAAGTATACGGAGTTTTGAAGGTGTTCGAACAAAATCAAGCTCATGTGTATCTGAAAAAGATTTAGGTTCCATGAAATATGTTGCTATGTCGATGAAAAAGTAATAAGCCAATACAGATGAGACAAATTTTCATATTTGCCAGTGTGCAGGACTAGTTGTAGCTGAAAACGGTTCTAGAAACGTTTATAATATTGAACATTCAAATGGAAAATAATCAATAATCATTTTATTTACTTTCTCGGCTGCTGGTATTATTTATAGTCTATTTGTTCCCCAAATCTTTTATTAGTGTAGTCTACAAATACAAAAAGATTTAGATATTCTTTTGTTTTTGTGTCATTTTTACTATAAAGTAGATGATTCTTATTCTGCTAAAGACACTGATTTTGATTGTTTAGAAATGTATACTAACGTACAAAAAGCTATAAAAGATCTCAAATATTAAATAAGGTCTTTAAAACTTGAGACATTGTTTTGCTTTAACGATTAATGTTTGTCAACATTCCTAAACAATAAGAATTAATGTTTACATGGTATATTTTTAACTAGATTTAGTAACTATAGCAGTTAATGCTATGTGGGCAATAACTATGTGATGCGTGAGGCAATGACTATCTGGTCCGGGCAATCACTATACTTTTAGATGTTATTTTTGTTAAACCTTGTAATTATTAGTTTTCTTAAGATATTTAAATTGTTACTACTGGATCTCTTAGCTAAACTAATAATGTTACCAAAGAGGTGACACTCACATACCTATTATTTTAATAAACATTTATATACATATAAAACCAGTAGAATTTTCTTAAATGGGCAATCACTTTACTGTTTACCCTACATAAATTTAATTGCAATTTGTTCCCAAGTCGATTTAGTTTTAGTCATTTTACCTGTCTAAACATGAACCCAGATCCCGAGGAGTGGTGTCCCTCGCATTGATGCTGGGATAAAGGGTCTCGCTGCGAGGCCCCAACCTGCTCTAGGGTGATGTGAAAGACCTCTTGTTTTACAGGTCCAAAATATAGGTTATCTTTACCACTTTACTGCGGTTTCTTTTAAATATTAATCTTTACCTTAAAAACATACAATTTTAAAATCTTCAAGAAAAGAACTTATTCCTTTTTAAAAGGTGCAGTTTTCTCGAAACTTTTTGCCACGCTTTTGTGCATTACTAAACTACCATCCTGATCATCTGGATGAATGCCGGTCTTCCACAGTACGGTTTTCTAGAAACTTTTTGCCCCGCACAACCACATTGTGGAATCACCTTCCAGCAATGGTATTTCCGAACCGATACGATATTGAAACCTTCAAGAATAGAAGTTATTCCTTTTTAAAAGGCCGACAACATACTTGCAACTCTCCTGGTGTTGCGGGTGCTCATGGGCGGCGGTAATCACTTACCATCAGGTGAGCCGCATGCTCGTTTGTCCCCAGTATAAAAAAAGCATAGTATAAAATAAAGTCACTTCCTCTGTCCCTATGTATGCTTAAATCTTTAAAACTACACAACGGATTTTGAAGCGGTTTTTTTTAATACATAAAGTGATTCAAGAGGAAGGTTTATATGTATAATACATGTACACCCGTGCGAAGCCGGGGCGAGTGGCTAGTCATCCAAATAAAACACATATTAGCAAAATGAATGGCACATTTAATTAATATTATTCATTTTTATAATTAAACCTTTGTTGTAATTATATGATTTTAATCTATGCATTCGAACTGATAAGAAAATATCAAATGCTCTATGATACACGCCAGTGTTGCCACCATTCAAAAAAATGGGGGAAAAATAACAAAAAAGCCTCATTCTGTACATGATCTCTGGTTTACAAACAAGGTAGCCTAACTGTATCCACCATACCATTCATTGACATATGAGCGGCCGCGTACGTACAACAAAATTATATAATAATAATAATAATAATAAAAAAAAAACTTAAATTTAATCGATTGGAAGAAGTCAACTAATACAACTAAAGGGTTCCAAAGTGTTTTGCTTAAGTCTACGGTTACTAAAAAAATATTTGAACTCTCTAAATTAGACCTTCGAGGTATCGAACAAAGTTGGTTCTCGCCTGCGCCCGATACAGGCGTCATCTGTGCCCACAAGTATTTGGATCAACTTATAATTCATATAATATAATTCATAGATATATTCAATTTAGTTTTATTTACAGTTTGTACATTTTAAATACATAAATAAAGACACAGCGCCATCTAGTACCAAACTCAGCGTAGAGCTTATACCATGGTTACTAGACAACTGATACACATACATATTTTTAATATATATATAATAATAAACAGTAATACAGACATAAAAATGAATTAATAAATTAAAGAACATACAAATATGTTTTACAAAAAAATGTACATATATATATATAGAGTAATATAGATATGAAACTGAATTAAAAAAATTAAAGAATATACAAAAATATGTTATAAAAAAAACTGAACAATAAATTATTTATTATTATATATAACTATATATTAACTAGCATATATTTGATAAGAAAATTATATATACATATATAAATAACAAGATATTAACCAATTATAAGTCGATCCAATCGATTCGCGGATTCGAAAATCTATTTTTCAAATGTGTTTAAAATCTATAGTACGGCAAATACCATGTCTAGTAGAACCGTTATAGAAAAATCAACCTTACAATTATATAATACAGTACATTTTAGAGAGAAAATTAACTACTAAACGCCTGACACAACTAGCATTGTGTACTTTACTCGTAACCGCTGGTTACTGATCCAGTACACAGAGTAGTTGTCGCGTGAAACACAGGACAGAGACTCCCGTCGTTTAACGTCATCATACATAAATATTGTCATAAGCTGTTTGTATATATCGATTTGTTTGCGCACGTTGTATGCACGTTACTTGGATGTGTGGAATGTAGCGTCTCACTGTCGCTATCCATAAAAGTTGCGAGTTGTATCGATGACTATCTCTTAAAGTTGCGAGTTTTATCGATGACTATCTCTAAAAGTTGCGAGTTTTAGCGATGACTATCTCTAAAAGTTGCGAGTTTTAGCGATGACTATCTCTAAAAGTTGCGAGTTTTAGCGATGACTATCTCTAAAAGTTGCGAGTTTTAGCGATGACTATCTCTAAAAGTTGCGAGTTTTAGCGATGACTATCTCTAAAAGTTGCGAGTTTTAGCGATGACTATCTCTAAAAGTTGCGAGTTTTAGCGATGACTATCTCTAAAAGTTGCGAGTTTTAGCGATGACTATCTCTAAAAGTTGCGAGTTTTACAGATGACTATCTATAAAAGTGGCGAGTTTTAGAGATAGGTTTTTAGAGATTGGCATTAACAGAGCCGTATTTCACCTATTAGAAGCCTCGGACACATTAGGAAACTTGGGCTCTCCTGAAAAGTAATTTTAAAAAGTCGTAATATGACGAGGGGTTTTAGTTCTTGCTAAACATTTATAAAAAAAATTACAAACAGAACAAATTGACCATAGTCGGTAAGCATTTGTTAAGACATATTTTCAGGCGAGAGTAGAGTAGCTATCGGTTATCGTTTGGTAATAGAGTAGGGACAAGACTAGACTAGAGAGCCCCAATCCATCGCGGGGCCCTGGGCACGTACCCAGTGTGCCCAGTGGGAAAAGTGACTTGGACATTTTTTTCTATGTGACAGTAATAATAAACGAGCTGATGGTAAACGTTGATGGTAAGTTATAACCGTCAGCATTACGGACTTCATGTTACATGGTGACTATTAAAAGAGACTGACATATGTCTATATACGCAATAAGTTTACTGCCATATAAATATTTAAAGCTCGTTAGCAGCTCAAATAGGTGAGACTGTACCTACGCAGATGACTTTATTCAAAGTGTACTTTGTCAGAATTCCCGATATAGTTTACGAAGCAGCTGGGCGGGCGAATTAGGTGAGACTGTACTATCAACTCAGAAGACTTTATTCAAAGTGTCCTTTGTCAGAATTCCCGAAATTGTTTATAAAACAGCTAGGCGGCTGAAATACGTGAGACTGTACTACCAACTCGGACGACTTTGTTCAAAGTGTACTTTGTTAAAATTCCCGACATAGTTTACAAAGCAAACTGATAGGCAGCTGAAATAGGTGAGATTGTAGTACCTATATAATCAACTTTATTCAAAGTGTATTTTATTAAAATTCATTATGTAAAGATTTATTATCCACAGATTATACCAAGTAACGTGTATACCACAGACCACACAAAAAAAAATTTATAAATCAAAATTGTCAAATTTTTGTCATTAAAAATAATCAAATATTGAGCGTTGTCGTAACTTATATACAAAATTAAGATTATGCATACAAGCATGATGGGACACCATAAACAACAAGTTTACGTGCGATACAAACAAACTTCACATCGTATACAGGACCGGCAGTAATGTATACACCGTGAACAAACTCATGTAACTGAACAACTCATCGAGAACCTCATATTTTACAGCATCACTCATTCAAAACTCAACCAAGTGATCAATTTTGCATTTTCGGACTACTCTAATGCTGTTTTCCGCAGCTGGCCTTTACAGCTTCATCGGACGATAGGGGGCGAGTGCAGATGGCACTCCAAACCAAAGGAAGAACTTATGGAGCGGCTGAAGGCCAACTCCCGCCTGACGGGTATGACTTTAGTCTGAGGGCACCATTAGGGGTTCCAACCTCGGATCAGGCCGTCGCAATTTTAATCGCCGTTTAGATCTATTGGAGGGAAAATATAATAATTTATATATATAACACAGCGCCATCCAGTTTCAAACTAGGATGAGCTTATACGTAGGATATTGAGAGAACTGATTTAGAATATACAAAAAAACGCTCACATAAATAAAAACAAGTATTTTGTATTACGTGGGACTCGAACCCACAACCTATAGGAGGATATGGCAGTGTGTAAAACCACACCACCTCACATCAACTTTAGTTATTTAGGGTAAGTTGTTCAATTAATGATGTGCCACTACCGGTCCTGTATAAAATCAAAATCACAATGTATAATCAGATTTACATTCCGTAATTAAATATTATTTTAATTATTATATAAATATCATTATAATAAACATATATTTTATATAAATTCTAACGAAATCATCGTTCACAGTTGACACCTCTGTATGTAATGCCAGACAATGAGTCAAGATCAGCAAACGGTCAATATTGTTACATGCATATGTTCAACACATGCCACAGCATACCAATCAAAATTTATGTATCAATCATGTATCATTCTTGTACATTTATGTATCATTAATACACAAGATAAACTTATTTAAATAAAAATAAACCACTAAATGCATCCACTGAGCCGGTACAGACGACCCAATTGCATTTCTCATATAACATTGTCGATAGAATTCAACATTTCTCTGATACCAAGTCACTGTCTCACATTTTAGGCAAACTGTGTTTATAATTCATGATTACAAGACAATCAGCTACCGAAAAATAAATCTAAAAAAATATATAAATTACGCTACAACAGATCACCTGGATCCGCCTGGGAAACGTGTCTACGAAATGAAAATACAAAACCACTATATCCACTGGTGTTTTGGTACAAAAAAGAGAGACAAAATATAATAATATAATCTTAAGTACATACTTAAGTTAGCAGCCATTTTATTATTAATTAAAACAGACAATAAAATTCGTGTTCCGTTTGAAAATGTGTGGCAATCTGTGAATCCCGCTGCACTGCGCACGCGACTCTCGTAAGAGAATCTTTTATAACATACCACAAATAAATAATACTAGAGTATTCACTGACACTCTGACTGGGACTGTACAATGACCGTATACTGTCACTCGATACAAATAATTCAATTTTAAACATTAATCTTGTACATTATAATTATACATAAATAATAATACAGAATACGCGTTCCAATTTGCACAATACAGTCGGATTCAAACCCCACACATTTCCAAATAAATATCAATCCACATCCTCACCGCTCCATGTACACATACAAACGAAATCACATAATATGCACAATAATAAATTCAATCCGAGGTCTCGTACCCCGCGTATTCCTGTCAAGCGTCTAAAATGACAGCGACTGACGGACGACTGACAGACGACTGACGGGTGACTGACGTCAGTCATCGCCCGCCAGAAACAGAGGGCGGCAAAGTGGCGGCGGCAGATTCTATCACGGAACGAACACCTCAACTCCACTTATGGCAGCAATAATAACTATTTAAAGTCGTAATTAAAAATATCTTCTTTATAGATCAAACTATAATATACCTATACATAGATGTAAGTCTAGTCTAATATTTTACAAAATGTGGCTCTCCCAATGTCTATGGGCAGACATTTGTTAGAATGCCGTGTGTTCTCGCGCGGTCTCGTTGGCGAATACAAAACTATATCTAAACCTAATAATATACACACTTACGCACTAAATTGTCCGAATATGTGTCACTACGCGCTTACTCTTTGGGACGTTCGCTTCGTAACGACCAATTAAAAACCAACAAAATCTTGTCTATGACACGCGTCGACGACTCCATTGCGAAATACAATTTCATACGAACTTTATACAATAAATATAAGTTCAATATATAAATAATTCATTAATCTGTCTCGTTATATAAAAGTCAATAAATATTACAACTCTTGCGTTTACGCCACCGCTGGCGGTTTTTTTTTAATTCTCTACAGATTATGTCAAGACATGTCACAGACAAATCAAACTTAAGTAATGAATGCCTTTTAATTACATTTCAATTGTGGCTAGCTATGTGTGCTCTACACCATACAATATATTAAATATAAACTTGTTCATAAACACATTTGACCGGAACTAAATATATTTTCATGTAGTATGGAAGTAAATATTACAAATATAGCGTTTGCTACATACAGAGTAAAAAATATACTATAAATAAAAAATATATATGCTATAGCATACGATTTAAATTAATAATATATTTAATATAATTTTAATACATTACTAAATGTATTTAAATCACAAACATAGCAAAATTAATGTTAATAAAACATATAATTAGTAAATTACATTAAAATATCAAATCGAATTTAATATATTAAAATTAAATATATAATTAATAGTATATAAATATAAATTATAGACTACAATCCAAGAGAGACATGTTCGCGACCAGATTACAAAGAAATCTTTAAAACAACCTCAAGTTTAATACAGATCCAATAATGCTCGGTACAGATATATAATACACACATAGCTAGCCGCGTCCGGCGCGGGTGGGGCGAGCGTGGGGCGGCGTGGGTCCGCTAGGGGCCCGCGGGGCCCGGGGGGCGGGCGTGGGGCCGCTAGGGCAGCGCGTAGGGGCGGACGGGGCGTCGCTATTGCTGCGGAGGTGCGCCCGTGGGGGGCTGCCCGGGCAGCTGGCCCATGCCCTGCAAACCAAACTGCTCTTGTCAATTGACATGCGGTTGAATACTGCCAATTGGCGGTTTATAAACAACCTTTAAATTCATCAATGAATCAAATCGCAAAGTGAGAAAAAATATGTAAATGTATGTATATATGTATGTAATAATAATAATAATAATAATTTCAGGACAATTCACACAGCGCCATCTAGACCCAAGTTAAGCTACCTATAGCTTGTATTATGGGTACTAGACAACTGATACAAATACATAGATATTTTTTTTGTAAATACATACATACAAATTATACATAGAAAACATCCAGACCGATACAAACAATATACTCCTGAATACAAAAGTTTATGCCGTGCGAGGAATCGAACCCGCGACCATCGGTCGTAAAGCGGTGTGCTGGACCGCTAGACCACCGAGGTAATCAATATGTAGATGTATATAGCCTGTTTTTTAATCTCGAAAACTAAATTGACAGCTGTAAAAGTCAATTTTTCTAAATAATGTTACCAGCTATACGAGGCAGTACGTTGCGTACTGATCAACTCCCACATATTATTTGAGTGTAACTTATAAAAATCGGTAATTAATTTAATAAGCTCGTATTCTTTTCAAAATAATTCTCGTATTCTGTCGAGTTTCTTGTCAGTTCTTCTCATCTTGAAATCATTCCGAACTGACGGTAGATGTGACATATCATAAGAGTCTGTAATAGACCTACATGAATATTTTGTGTGCAAATTTAATTTCCGATAATGCCACAACACTATTTGAGAATCAAAGCTGGCAACACAGGTAAAAAAAAATTATCTTCGAGAAAAAAAAACATAGTTGGTGAGCAGGTATTAACTTAAACTCTACTCAAGCAACGGCTGTATGGCACGAGCCTTTTTTTATATATTGAACACTACACGTGTTGCAATCGATTAGATTAGATATAGAGATATAGATATAGATAGATACGCACCGGCTTGGGCTGATACATGTGTAGTTATGTGTAAGTGTGCTAGAGATACAGGTACAGATATCGATAGATACGCACCGGCATGGGCTGATACATGTGTAGTTATGTGTACGTGTGCTAGAGATACAGATATAGATATAGATAGATACGCACCGGCATGGGCTGATGCATGTGTAGTTATGTGTACATGTGCTAGAGATACAGGTATAGATATAGATAGATACGCACCGGCATGGGCTGATACATGTGTAGTTATGTGTACGTGTGCTGGAGATACAGATATAGATGTAGATAGATACGCACCGGCATGGGCTGATACATGTGTAGTTATGTGTAAGTGTGCTAGAGATACAGGTACAGATATCGATAGATACGCACCGGCATGGGCTGATACATGTGTAGTTTTGTGTACGTGTGCTAGAGATATAGATATAGATAGATACGCACCGGCATGGGCTGATACATTTGTAGTTATGTGTACGTGTGCTAAAGATACAGGTACAGATATAGATAGATACGCACCGGCATGGGCTGGTAGTGCTGCAGCGGCGCGGCCAGCAGCTTGGGCGCCTCCTCCGCCTTCTCTTCCTCGCGCCGCTTCAGGCACGCCGCCTTCGGGTTCAGGTTGCGTTCTGGCGGAGGACATCACAAACACATTCATTTTTAATTAACATTTTTTTTTAATAAATACTAGCTTTTGCTCGCGGCTTCGCTCGCGTTAATTTATCCCTTTAGGGGTGGAATTTATCAAAATCCTATCTTAGGGGACGGTTGTAGTACGTCGTAGTAGCTTTATGCAAGCAGAGTCTCAGCCCGATCGGTTTAAAATTGACGAAGTTTTATATAAACTTTCATCCCCTATTTTATCCCCTTGGGGGTAGAATTAATCAAAATCCTTTCTTAGCGGATGCCTACGTCATAACATCTACCTGCATGCCAAATTCCAGCCCGATCCGTCCAGTGGTTTGGGCTGTGCGTTGATAGATCACTACGTCAGTCACCTTTGAATTATATATATTTGGACTAGCTGACCCCGGAAACTCTGTTCCGTCACAAAATTAAATATGTCAAAAGTTTTTCGAAGTTTAGTTACGCAATAAATTTCTGAACGCACCCTGTTTGACAGGTATCAACAGTTTGTATGGGAAAATAAAATTGTTGTTTTTACTATTTTATATTCAATTTCTTCATATTTTATCACAGTTTAAACCTTTCCTGGACTTCTACGAATATTTCAAGACTAACATTAGCCAGATCGGTTCAGCCGTTCTCGAATTTTACCGAGACTCATCATCATCATCATCGCAGCCCGGAAGACGTCCACTGCTGAACAAAGGCCTCCCCCAAAGATCTACGACGATCGGTCCTGCGCTGCTCGCATCCAATGCCTTCCAGCGAGCTTGACCAGATTAGCGACACTAACTAACAGCAATTCATTTTTATATATATATAGCGATGCCGGTTAATCAGTTAACCATTATATATTTTATGCTAAGATATCATTTAGATGGGAAGAGAGGAAGACCAAGACACAGCTATATCTAGTAAGTTAACTAAAAAGTTGGAGTCTTGTATCAACGACTAAAAAGATTGATAGAAGATTGTGGACGGTGTATAAGAAGGACAAAGTTGGAGAAAAAATCGTATTAACAAGTAAAAAAAAATGATCCGTCATACTCGTGACCGAGTGCTGCTTGCGGGGACTGGTCTGTTCGGGTTACGAACACTGATTAGACTATTTGCTTTTGCAATAGCATATGCTGGTGGTCACTCTATTCTCACAAATTTGAATTTAAATGAATCTGTATTATTGTAAACATGTACAACATTTATTTGAAAATAATACGAGCTGAGTTTCTTGTCAGTTCTTCTCATCTCGAAATCATTCCGAACTGACGGTAGATTTGACATATCATAAGAGTCTGTAATAGACCTACATGAATAGAGATATTTCAAATTTGATAGCAGATCATGGAAGGTGGCGGGAGCTCCACCGACAAGAGAACAACTCTTAAATTATGACGGTCATTATTCAATGCGTACGAAGTGGCGGTCACAGCTAGTGTTAAATAAAAACAATTAGATAAACTCTAACTGCAGAAGTTTTTTTGCAGATATTGCCAAACTGAATTGGAAACGCCACTACACATCCTATGTGGTTGTAGCCCACTCATGCATAAACAAAATATCTCCTTTAGAAAGTTTACACTATCCTGAGGAGATAAAAACCATCGCTCCTAAGAATATCCTTCAATTCTTGTCCCTGACGGGTCTAGGGAGCGGACTCTGAAAAAGGGCGAGCACAATAGATCTATGTAGGTCGCAGAGCTACAGGTCCAAGCAATAAACTAACAATAGCCCTAACCACCCAAAAAAAGGTGGAAAACAACAGTTTTTACAATTTTTGTACTGTCTGTTTGTTCCAGCTAATCTCTGAAATGGCTGGACCGATTTTGACGTGACTTTTATTGGCAGGTAGCTAATATAATAAGGAGTAACTTAGGCTACTTTTATTTTAGGAAAATTAAGTTAAATTCCACGCGGAATTCGCGGTTACAGCTAGTGTTAGGGTTCACATATTAGGGATATTTTATATTAAAAGAAGGTAGTTTCATTATTACTTGGTATAGTTAAACTAGTTGCATATAACCCCCACTCATATCTTCTCTGTATAAAAGGGAGGGTTTTTGTAGGCCGCGGCATTCGGTCTTTGAGCACAGGATGTGCTGGTTGTATTTTAATTGCTAAACTGAATTGTGTTAGAGAATAGTTAAATTAATGTTATATAGTTGTTATTTTATTATAATACATACTTTCACTAGTACATAGAGTTGGTATATCTAAAACTAGTAATAAAAATAGTGGTGTTTACCTCTGACTTGTTGCTCCAGCGTCATGATGACCTCAACAGCCATGTTGAGTATGCCGAGCTTGGTCTGTGGCTTGTCACTCTTCAGATGCGTCATGCACATCCGTCCTAGCTCCTTTAGCGCTTCATTTATATCCCTTATCCGTATCCTGCGGGATACACCGTCCAACATTAGTATTTGACCAACAATATCTACTACAACCATGAATGAATGAATTAGTGCTAATTGGTGGTTTGTATTCACACATTTAAACTTAAAAATGTAAAGTAATAAAAAAATCATTTAAAAGAGCAACACGCAAGTTTCTTGCTCGTTCTTCTTGTGATGAGACAGCTTTCCGAACGAGCGGTAGATTAAAAAAAATGTAATGAGTATTCAAAAGTGCTTCAATGTAAGTTTATTTGGATAAATGATTTTCTATTCTATTATATTCTAACAAATGTTACTTTCCTATTTAATATACATTATTTATATAATTAACCGGGTATGTACATCTGTCTGTACATTGACATCGTTATTACTCCATTCAGCTGGCGACCACGTCTAGTGCAAACTAGTCCAAACGTTCAGAGAGAGGTAAATACCTATCTATACATATAAATAAAATTGGAGTGTCTGTTTGTAATATTGAAATAACCGTTTTTTACTACACGCATATGAATATAAATACGGTCACCAAAATAACATTTTTTGTCTGTCTGTCTGTTTTCCCAGTTAATCTCTGAAATGGCTGAACCGATTTCGACGGGACTTTTTTGGCAGTAGCTGATGTAATAAGGAGTAATTTAGGCTACTTTTATTTTTAAGAAAAATCTCCAAATTTTTGTTAAATTCCACTTGGATGAAGTCGCGTGGAAATGCAGCACTTATTCAAAAGTGCTTATATTAAGTTTATTTGAATAAAGATTATTTCTATTTCAATTTTAACCAGATTAAATGTGGCAGTCAACGTGTTAACCTTTCACAACTAAATGTTTGTTCAGATCTTAATCGTATCTATCGTGAAGATGTATCATGAGATTAGATTCTTATTTTTAAAGCAGACAATGTCGCATGTACCATACTAGTTATACACAAAAATGTCTTCCCTGAAAGTAACAATTCGGTCAGTTATGTTCAGTGTAATAATTGGGGTTCACAGTATGTAATAAATTTAATACAACGCCTGAAATAAAATAATTTTCAAATTACATATCATTTGTTCCTTTCAATATAAGTACAAATATTATAATAATATTATATATTATATATCTCCCTTTGATGGGGTGTTAGACTTGTCATTGCGGGTGAATATCACCAAACAATGACAATTATAAAATAAATGATTAGGATGACAAAAATTTGCTGACTATTTCACAGGTTTTTTTTTATAACACAGGGGACAAACGAGCATGCGGCTCACCTGATGGTAAGTGATTACCGCCGCCCATGAGCACCTGCAACACCAGGGGAATTGCAAGTACGTTGTCGGCCTTTTAAAAAGGAATAAGCTCTTTTCTTGAAGGTTTCAATATCGTATCGGTTCGGAAATACCATTGCCGATTGTGCGAGGCAAACGTTTCTAGAAACCGCACTGTGGAAGACCGCCATTCATCCAGATGATCAGGATGGTGTTTTAGTCTCTGGCGGGTGGTACGGTGTTGAAACTCAGCAGCTGGTATTAATCGAAGGTGTTTATTTATTTCTATATATTATTATTATTGTATTTATATATAATAATTATAATAAAGTAACTAGAGACTTGGCATGTCCCGTCCTCGCTACTTATCACCAGCTTAAGCTGTGAAAAACATAATAATAGTAATAATCTCAGGACAATACACACAGCGCCATCTAGTCCCAAGTTAAGATAGCTAAAGCTTGTGTTACGAGTACTAGACAACTGATACAAATACATAGAAATTGTTTTTTTTTTTGTAAATACATACATAATATACGTAGAAAACACCCAGACCGATACAAACAATCATACTCATGAATACAAATGTTTGTGCTGTGCGAGGAATCGAACCCGCGACCATCGGACGTAAAGCGGTGTGCTAGACCGCTAGATCACTGAGGTCGTCAAATATATATAATAATTAATATTAGTCGCAATATATACTCTATAGTCATACCAATAAAGTTGAATATACTATTGTAACATCAATAGTTGCGTAAACTGTCGACAACTAACACAGCGCCATCTAGTTCCAAACTAAGCAGAGCTTGTACTATGCCTTTAAGACAACTGATATATTTAAACCATTATTTTTATAAATACCTATCGAGGTCGTCGTCTTCGCCGGCGAGGACGGTGTCGTGTGTATATAGGATCGTTGTAAGGAGATTAACTATCGTTATAGGGTCCGATAATTTAATATTTGCATAAACTATATATGATATGTCTAAAACTAAATTATAGCGCGTTTTAAATTATTCCTCAGCGAAAACTTTTCCGCCCAATGTTTTCATCCATTTCATCCTTCACGTATGGTCGGATCAGCTCCCTGTGGCACGTCATTTGATTTCGCTCGTGTCGTGTCGTATCGTAACGTGAGGGCTACTCGCTCACCTCTCTCTCGCGTTGTTGGCCTGCCGCCTCTCCTTTTCCCGCATCGCTTTCGCCCGCGGGTCTGCATCGTCTTCCGCCTCGTCTGCCGATGAGCAGCTGACCAAACAATTACCATGTAACGATATACCTCCTACTACATACAGTTGCAAATGAGCCAATCAAATTAATAATCACTAGGTACCCGCCCCGGCATCGCCCGGATGTACATGTATATACATTATAAACCTTCCTCTTGAATCACTCTATTAAAAAACCGCTTCAAAATCCGTTGCATAGTTTTGAAGATTTAAGCATACATAGAGACAGACAGCGACAGCGACTTTGTTTTACACTATGTATGATTATAAATGTGAAAGTAGGTATGTTTGTTACGCTGTCACGCAAAAACTACTAAACTGATCATCATGAAATTTTGTACACATGTTCTTGGATATATTCCAATGATAATAGGATACTTTTTAATAATAAAAAAAAAAAACGATTATTTTGATTAATTGCGAGCGAAGCCGCGGTTATGTATACATGTTCTTGTAAGTATTAGAATGAACATTTTTTTTTAATTTTTGATTCAATGCGAGCGAAGCCGCGGGTAAAAGTTATATATAAGAATCCTATGGATATTAATTTGATCAGCCATTTTAACTATTCTTCGTCAATAAGATCCGAGTTATATTTCTACAAGATGCTGCATACTGTTGAATATATATGTTACCTCAGACACGACGGCAGCGCGCGAGAGAGAGACTTCTGCCGACCTCCTGCTTAATATATTAACAGCGAAATGAAACATGAACAAACGGATGGACAACGAAATGCAATGAACTGTTAATATATGATATGATATTTAGGCAAATATGATATATATACTAGCTAGAGTGTATATGTATCTAAATATATATAACTCAAAGGTGACTGACATAGTGATCTATCAACGCACAGCTCAAACCACTGGACGGATCGGGCTGAAATTTGGCATGCAGGTAGATGTTATGACGTAGGCAACCGCTAAGAAAGGATTTTGACTAATTTTACCCCCAAGGGGATTAAATAGGGGATGAAAGTTTGTATGAAACTTTGTCAATTTCAAACCGATCGGGATGAGACTTTGCATGCATAAAGCTACTATGACGTAGGTATCCCTTAAGAAAGTATTTTGATAAATTCCACCCCTAAGGGGATAAATTAAAGAAACCGAAACCGCGGGCAAAAGCTAGTATAATATATATGTATACGAATAAATAATAATATATACTAATAATACTATAATTTTGTTTATATTATACATATACAGTCAGCGTGGGTAGTTAGTTACGTAGTGACCAGAACAACAATTTTTTTAGTTTTTTATATATATTTTTTTTATAGGTGTTAATTCTTACTTGAGAAGTAGGTAATTAAATTGCCTTTCATATATATTACAAGCTCTGTTTAGTTAAAAACTAGATGGCGCTTTGTGATTTTCGTGTGTTATTATATGTCTAATAACTAAAGTTATTTAAATAACTTTGTTGGTCCATACAACGGTCTCGATGATCAAACCAACAGCACAACCGTCTTAATTCTGATGTTCGCAGATTCGATACCTCGCATAGTACATTTGCATTCATGAGTATAACTGTTTGTATTAGTCTGGGTGTTTTTTATATACGAAAAAAAAAGTATTTATATCAGTTGTCTAGTACTCACAACACAAGCTCTATCTTAGAACTAGATGGCGCTGTATCAATTGTTCTAGGTTCTAGGTTGACGGCCTCGGTGGTCTAGCGGTTTAGCACACCGCCTTACTACCGATGGTCGCGGGTTCGATTCCTCGCACGGCACAAACATTTGTATTCATGAGTATGATTGTTTGTATCGGTCTGGGTGTTTTCTATGTATAATATGTATGTATTTACGAGAAAAAATATATCTATGTATTTGTATCAGTTATCTAGTACCCATAACACAAGCTTTAGCTAGCTTAACTTGGGTCTAGATGGCGCTGTGTGAATTGTCCTGAGGTTATTATTATTATTATTATGAACCTCTATTGACAGAAAACAGCGTTAGGATATTCAAAATCTCTGCCTATCTTAGAACTAGATGGCGCTGTGTGAATGTCCTAGGTTATGAACCTCTATGGACAGAAACGTTAGGACGTTCAACATACACCAGACTTACCGTACGGCCTATTTGGAATATAAAAACATATAAATACACAGTAAATTATACAATAAACACATGTACGGACGGCGCCGCGGTATATTACATACTGTGACCCCCGTTGTTAAGTTGGTGAGGCTGAAACTTAAGTGACATGTTAGTATCACAAGCACAATGTACAAAATGGAGGTTAGGGAACACGGAGCTGAGACACGTATTGTTCTCTCTTTCTTTCCATATTCCATATACTTATGTTTTATGAGACGCATATATGTATCATCTTTTTCTATAATTCATAATCTATATTTCATTTTGATTTAATTATATTTTATGTAAATTTATATAGTAAATCTTTAATTTAGAATTAAAATTAATTAAATAATATTTTAATGATATTTTTCTAACAAATTCTATCATGTAATGTAAACCCTTACACGTATGTTAAAATGTGTTTTTTTACTATATTAGCAACAAAAATAACAATTTATCATTCATTTTATTACATTACGAGAATTCACAAAAATTTATGCACATTCAGTAGAAAAGCAACAAGTATATTTGATAGATAAGGCTGCTGATATACAGTCGATTCGTCGTCAGGTTGACTGATTGCGACTAGCATTTGATTAACGATAGAACCCCATCTCCAAAGAGAATGAACTCTAGGTTAAGGTATCATATTTGAAAAAAAAAACTACCAAATTACCAACGGAATAACAATTCAATATTAATTTTATTATATTACAACAATACACAATTTTTCTGTAATTTCATTAGAAAAGAACCAAGTATATTTTCCATATAAGGCTGCTGATATACAGTCGGTTCGTCAGGTTGGCCGATTGCGACTAGCGTTTCGTTGACGATACAAATCCATCTCCAAAGAGAATGGGACCTCTAGATTAAGCTATTATATTCGAAAATCAGAGCTGTATATATATAGACTACTGGAAAGAAATATTTAAACAACTGTTTCCAAAAATCTCCGTATCCCTTTTTTTAATGTAGGTGAGTGTGCATACAAATTATTAATATTAGAAGATAATTTATTATAATACAAATTAAATTAAATTTAATAAACAAATTAAAATTACACATGAGTCCTTTAATGTATTGTTAACGAGCTACTCGCCCCGGTTTCTCACGGGTGTACATCTATTATATATATAAACCTTCCTCTTGAATCGCTCTATCTAATTAAAAAAACCGCTTCAACATCCGTTGCGTAGTTTTAAACATTGAAGCATACATAGGGACAGACAGTGGCAGTGACTTTATTTTATACTATGTAATGATGTTTTTCTTTATTGTATATTAAAAATAAAGTATATCTATCTATCTAATTACATACATATATCTATATATTAAACAAAAGTTCATTAAATAATAAAATCATCTTCTAATATCAAAGCAATAGCTTTCTAACATTATAAACGCGAAAGTTTGTGAGTATGGATGGATGTATGTTTGTTACTCTTTCACACGAAAACTACTTAACGGATTTTGATGAAACTTTACTGTAATGTAGCTTATATGTTAAAATAACACGTAGGCTATAATTTAAAAAGATATTATGTCAATGTACTTATGTGGGTGTACACGGTGCAGCGTGTACTTATGTGGGTGTACACGGTGCAGCGTGTACTTATGTGGGTGTACACGGTGCAGCGTGTACTTATGCGGGTATACACGGTGCAGCGTGTGTAGCCAGTGTAACGAGTGTCCCGGTACATCGTGTGCAGCGTCTGCATCGTGTGTAGTGTGAGCAGTGTGTGCACCGTGTGCAGCGTGTGTAGCGTGGAGTGTAGTGTGTGCAATGGATGTAGCCGATGTAAACGTGTGTATGTTCGGTAGTGTGTGTAGTAGTGTGTGCGCACCTCTCGCGCACGTTGTTGGCCTGTCGCCGCTCTCTCTCGCGCGCCGCCTTGGTGTCGGGGTCCACGTCGTCCTCGTCCGCCGACGAGCAGCTGTTGCACCGGGGGTCACTTATATCGTACACACTCACTCATATACCACCCACCACACCACCCCGCACCCACACCACGTACAGACCTTACACAACTATTACGTCGTTTTGTCCTTTTGTTTAATTTTTTTTAATGTAATTAATATGCATGGTTATTTATTGGTATTAGCCACAGCAACGCCTAGCCGGCTAGGCGTTGCTGTGGCTAAGGTTCTTGTCATATTACAGTTCAAGGGGAACAAAAGGCAATTAATTCGCAATAACATAATATTGCGACTATATAGATGTAAGCTATCCTATCTTTCAAGTTGGATCTAATTGCATTCAACGTGCAAATCAAATAAAATTTGCAATTGGTTCAGTATTATAGGAGTCCATCGCAGACCAACAACGTGACACGTAATTTTTATATATAAAGATTTATATTTATATAAAAGTTGTGTCACTTTGTTCGTTCGCGATGGACTTCTAAACTACTGAACCGATTGCAAATTTGATTTAAGGTACCACTGATGAGTTATCATTTAAGAAGGACTGAGACGCCGTACCCTGTAATTTCACTGTCTTCTCTCACTTTTCAATCGGAACACATTTTATAAAGCTATTTGCCTGACGATTCAATTAGGTAAACCCGAGGTAACCCACGCAAACGACTTTATACAAAGTATAGTTCGGTCAAATTCAAAAGAGCAACACACAAGTTTCTTGCTTATTCTTCTTGTGATGAGACAGCTCTCGGACTGAGCGGTAGATTTAAAAACAAATTGCTGACTATTCAAATTGCTTAAATTAAGTTTATTTCAATAAATGATTTTCTATTCTATTCTATTCTATTCTATTCGACAGTTAGAAAGCGACAAAACGTAATAGTTGAGAAGGGTTTATACGAGGTCTTGGTAGGGGGTGAGTTTTTATTAAGTATACACAAAAAAAAATACATGTCGCATCCCCTCTCAAATACGTAGTGTTATATTAAATAAAATATAATTACTAACAATAACTAATTGCAAAGTTTTCCAAAATTTTTTTTATATAGCTTATCAAATTATATATCGACGGAAAAAACTTGAAAAACCAAACTGAAGAGGAAACGCCACTACACATCCTATGTGGTTGTAGCCCACTCATGCATAAACGGAATATCTCCTTTGGAAAGTACACTCTATCCTGAGGAGATAAAAACCATCGCTCCTAAGAATATCCTTTAATTCTTGTCCCTGACGGGTCTAGGTAGTGAACTTTGAAAAGGGCGAGCACAATAGATCTATGTAGGTCGCAGTGCTACAGGTCTTACCACCTGACAATAACACAAATCTATACATATAAATAAAATTTGAATCTGTATGTAATATTGAAATAACCGTTTTTTACTACATGCATATGAATATAAATACGGTACATACATCAAAAAACCATTTTTAAAAATTTGTCTGTCTGTCTGTTTGTTCCGGCTAATCTCTAAAATGGCTGGACCGATTTTAAGGGGACTTTTGGCAGATAACTGATGTAATAGTGAGTAACTTAGGCTACTTTTATTTTAGAAAAATTAAGTTAAATTCCACGCGGACGAAGTCGCGGGAACAGCTAGTCCCTAAATAAAACTTTACAAGAATCCCTATATTTGACAAAACTCTAAACTCGACGAAATATACCAATTGTCTTTCTATCTTGATGAATATTAGAAACAATTTTTGACTCTGTTGTAAGCTTGCCGTTTCAACTCACAGACAGACAATTGCTCTCTTTTCCGTCGATATATATAATTAATTTTCAACCTAATATATTTTACAATAATATATTTTATCATTTTTACACATTACTTGAGAGGGGCTACGTTTATTAGTATATATATACAACAAATTACACGAACATCATCACAAATATCACATTTTGATACGACGTCCATACCTTATAATTCCACTGCCATACCACACCCGTCAGAACAGAACCGTTCACAAAGCTAAGCTCAAATAGGTGAGACTAAAATCCACTGAGGTCCCCACTCAGACGACTTTACACAAAGTGTACTGCAAAATGTATTGTTCGATGTGGATCTAAGATCTAAATCTCAATGTAAGAAAGATGTTGCTTGTAGGGACTGGTCTGTTCTGACAACTAAAACTGATGTATTTTGTTACTGAAGTAACTATTTATATATATATATAAACTTTGCTATTTGGCTGTTTGTATTCATACATAATCTTAAACACATGTTTAAGATTTTGCTGCTGAAGAACTTTTCTTCAAAAGAGCAACATACAAGTTTCTTGCTCGTTCTTCTAGTTCTACGTTCCGTGAGTGGTAGAAAAAAAAATGTGCTTATATTAAGTTCATTTGAATAAATATTATTTCTATTTAGTAATAGAAATAATCTTTATTCAAATAAACTAATAAATTGCATCCTAGTAGGATATTACAAACGTCAAAGTTAAAATAAATATTTGTTACTCTTTAACTCAAAAACGACTGCATCGATTCCAATGAAATTTGACATACAAACAGATCATATCGTATACTAACATATAAATTTAAAAATTCATTTATTAATGCAGGACATTTTAATCGCTTATGAACTTTACTTTTTTTATATCATATATTTTCCCTACCGTCCAGTTCGGTATATAGATCCAATTGAGAAGAACTGGCAAGAAACTCAATTGAATTACTTTTTAAATTCTCAATAGATTTTTTTATAGGATACTTGATTACATGAAGAACGCCGCGGGCTAAAGCTAGTATGATATAAAATTAACACTCACTATCTCCGTGAACGCTTGTTGCCCGGTGGTTTGCCGACGAGTGCGTCCGCGGAGCCAGACGATGACGGCTTCGAGTCCAGACCCGAGTCCGGTGGCTCTTTGCGTTTCTCTGTAAGTTCAATATTTCGAATATTTCAGGACAATACACACAGCGCCATCTAGACCCGAGTTAAGACAGATAAAACCTGCGTTATAGACAACTGATACAAATACATAGACATTTTTTTCGTAAATACATAGAAAACACCCAGACCGACACAAACAATCATACAAATGTTTGTGCCGTGCGAGGAATCGAACCCGCGACCATACGTGCTATAAACCGCTAAACCACCGAGGTCGTAATTTATATATTTATAATTTAATTTTGCGTTTCAAGTAAATGAAACGCAGACGAAGTTGCGCGGATCAACTAGTGTAAAATAAAAGGTGTGGATACTGACTGGTGTTGGGCAGCACGTGCCGCTCCATCTTGACGGGCGGCTCTGCGTGCACGTGCAGCGCCGCGCCCGCGCCCAGCCGCGACACTACATATCATATTCATCATCATCATCATCGGCATCATCATCATCATCATCGTCATCATCATCATCATTGCCATCACCATCTCAGCTCGGAAGATGTCCACTGCTGGACATAGGCCTCCCCCAAAGATCATAACATTAATTGATATAAACTCTATTTATTTATTTTTTTTATTTATTTAGGATCAAAAACAGGTTCACAATTAGGAAACTTATATTTTACATTTTCTATGTACTATGTTATTGTATATTTTATTATATGAAATGGCAAACAAGAGTGACTCTGATGGTAAGTGGTAACCGTCGCGTATATACAAATAGCTATATGGATATAACGTCATCATGTGATGCCACACTCGTATTGCCTCTGGACAAGTTTCACTGTCGTATCTCATACATCAACCGTAACATCATTACATAGTACAAAACAAAGTCGCTGTCGCTGTCTGTCCGTCCCTATGTATGCTTCAATCTTTAAAACTGCGTAACGGATTTTGAAGCGTTTTTTTTAATAGTGAGTGTGCTTCTAGAGGATGGTTTATATATATAATACATGTACACCCGGGTGAAGCCGGGGCGAGTAGCTAGTATTCTATAAAGAAAAAGAAAAGAAAGAAGATTAAGAAAAATTACAAATTTGTAAGAAAAAATTACAAAAACAAAGTATTTAAATAGGTCAATGCTTTATTTATTGCCCTTAGTACAAACTGACCTTAGTTTGGTCCTGATAATCCATTGTAAATTATCAAGTATTTTTGTTATTACAATATAGATAGAAATACTGAAACACTTCTGTAAATTCATTATATACATAGAAAACATCCAGACCGATACAAACAATTATACTCATAAATATAAATATTTGAGCCTGTTTTCGCGAGGAATCGAACCCGCGCCCTTCTGAAGTTGTCCGCTAGACAACTGAGGTCGAGGAGATGAACAGTAGGATGGTGGACTTACCGGCTGGCGGCGGCTGGTGGTGGTCCTGCGGGTAGAGGTCTGCCGCCTCCGCGTGGTTGCGCAGCACGTTGATGGCGTCGTCCAGCCGCTCCTCCATGCGGGCGCCCTGCACACCACACTTCGCACTTTATTGTATGCTCTTATCTCACACATGCACTCCATTTACATACGAATACAGTGTCGGTGTGACAGATGATCATATAGGACTACGGAAGTGTGTTAGAATCATTATGGTATAATACATAAGGTATTGGGTAGGAAGTTGGTGGTGTAAGGGAGGTGGATATTAAACATTCTAAGTTACAAATACTTTTGCATAATTTTTAGTAACTTTCTTAACAATTTCCTTTGTTAAAGCTATTATATATAGATTTATACGGAAATTTACAACTATTTATTTATTTATTTACGTTCCATTACACAATTATGATATAGTAATGAATTAATTCACACACGTAATATGCACCTTTTAGGCACTGCAACGTGGAAATGAGGCGGACGTTTTGTAATAGGTTTTATTTGTCAACATTTATTTTAATTGGATAATAAATTTATTATATATATTCTCATTTTTTATAATATTTATTGTATATTCTTATTGACGATGCATGTATTGTGGAGAAAGGTATAAAAGTTGTGGCACGTAAACAGGGGAGAAAATATTGGTTGTAGTTATGGGAAAGACATTTCAGTTGCAGCGAGTGAGTTTCGGAGGCAGGTATCGGTGATAGATGTGAATTGGATATAACAGTTGTAACTAAATTAAACTAAATTAAATTGTGCGTTTAAGAAATAATCGGTTGTAGGTGTGGGAACATGTGACAACATTTCAGTTGCAGTGTGTGAGTTTAAGAGACAGGTATCGGTTATAGATGTGAATTGGATATAACAGTTGTAACTAAATTAAACTAAATTAAATTGTGCGTTTAAGAAATAATCGGTTGTAGATGTGGGAACATGTGATAACATTTCACTTGCAGTGTGCGAGTTTGAGAGACAGGTATCGGTGATAGATGTGAATTGGATATAACAGTTGTAACTAAATTAAACTAAATTAAATTGTGCGTTTAAGAAATAATCGGTTGTAGGTGTGGGAACATGTGACAACATTTCATTGTTCACCCAACACATTATAGTAGAACATCACGTGGGCATCTTGTTGTTGGCATCTGGACATATTATCGAAGGGTGAGATTTGGCAGTGAAAGGGGTGAAAACCCAGTCTTTAGGAGATGCCAGGGGTTCACGTGGTAATTTGAGACGACGGTTGCCACTTACTAGTAGGCCGTCGTCACCTCGTTCCCCATTGCTGTTATCAGTGCAGTGTGTGAATTAGGGAGACAAGTATTCATTACAGATGTGAGGTGATCATAACAGTTGTAAGGGGAGAGTTTAGGGGCAGCCATACAGCTCCCAGATATAAGATATGGTTCTGTAATTGTTACAGCGCTATAAAGTCTTCATTTATATTAATCCAATTGCTTATCATCATCAATTTTAAATTAAACATTAATTATAATGGTATTAAATCTTAAACAACAATTGTACGTTATAAAAAAATAAAGATTTACGTGAAATAAGAACAGCAAGCTTATGCTCATAGTCTAACTTATGTAGCTTTGTTAAGATATAGTTGGGACATTGCAGATGAGTCTAGCTTACGTAGCTTCGTTTAGGTGTAGTTAGTACATTACGGATCACATAGTCTAGCTTATGTAGCTTCGTATAGGTGTAGTTGGGACATTACGGATCACATAGTCTAGCTTACGTAGCTTCGTTTAGGTGTAGTTGGGACATTACGGATCACATAGTCTAGCTTACGTAGCTTCGTTTAGGTGTAGTTGGGACATTACGGATCACATAGTCTAGCTTATGTAACATCGTTTAGGTGTAGTTGGGACATTACGGATCACATAGTCTAGCTTACGTAACTTCGTTTAGGTGTAGTTGGGACATTACGGATCACATAGTCTAGCTTATGTAGCTTAGGTATAGGTGCAGTGAAATGAGAACAGCAAGCTCATGCTACAAACATAACAAAACATCGACAAAACAATCAAAGCATACCGTTTTACATGGTAAAAATCGCATATTTTCATAACAAGCGAAGTGTTTTAATTACAACTTTACTAAGTACATTGTTACGTTACTCGGATCGGATTGTATTGATTATTATATATATAAAAAAAGTTGTATTGTAAAGTTTTATATGTACATATTTTATAGGGTAAGTCCTAAACTAACGTTGCGAATATATTTGATTGTCCGCTCCAGAGGCACAGGATATCGTTGCATTGTGGACCCAGATATGAATTAAGTGTATCTCTGTATCTGTATGTTATAAGTTACTAACATAGTTTTATAAGTTGTTTAATAACACAATATGGATGTAATCCGAATTAAATATATAAATAAAAAAAAAATAAACGATAACTCAATCCAGATCCAGAACAAGTGGAAAACTCATTAATCTCATCATTCTCACAAACAAACAAACTGGAAGACTGACAATAAGTTTTTACGAGTATTATCTCTTTATTTCTTAAGGAATTCAGTGTTAAAGTGAATTTCAGTGGAAAATGTTTCATGAATACAATTTCGGTTGATTTTTTTATTGTATTTCTTTTTCTATATAACTTAACATAATCTTGGTACATACTGAATATGTACTACAGTGGGTTGCCAAATTAATAGGGACAGTCACATTTTTTATAATTTTTGTTCTTCAAGTGGTCTTGACTACGTTTTTAAGTGGTAAAAGTTTTTTGCTGATATGTTTTTATGTTCACCTTGTCTCTATAACTCAAATTCAAAGTGAATTTCAAGTGCTGAGAGATTTGTTTATTTTGGAAATATATTTTAATGACGGGAGAGACACACAGTCGTTCACACGTGTAAAAGTGAAACACGTAAATTATTCTTTTAAACAGTTCTTTAGTGGTTTTGTGAAATAATCAATACCTGCAAGTAAGTAATATTTTACTATAATTAAAATTAAAGTATTTTGGAGCGGATTTTAGAACAATTTTAATTTATTTTTATATTTTCAGCTTTGGCTATGGGTCGAGGGGTAGATTTGACTCCGAGAAAAAAATCCGAGGTTAAAACCCTTCTCCTACACACAAATCACTCTCAGAGGATGATAGCACAACTGGCCGGGATATCGAAATCTGCCGTCAATAAAATAAAAATAAATTTAGATCAAAATCAGCCACTTTCGCCCAAAAGAAAAGGCAAATGTGGCAGAAAACGTATCACAACAACACGTTCCGATAGGAAAATTCGAGATATCTGCTTGCAAAACAGAAAGAAAAGTGCTGGATTTTTAACTCAGATAGTACAGGAATCTGGAATACGTGTTTCAAAAAGAACTATACAGCGAAGGTTGGCAGAGGAAGGCCTGACAGGTCATCGTCCAGTTAAGAAACCCCGATTAACAGAGGCGATGAAAAAGAAAAGGCTTGCTTGGGCTCGTGAGCACCGCCTGAAAACTGTTGAAGACTGGAATAAGGTCAGTTCTATGGTTAATTTTATTTGTGTTATATAAAATCATATTTACAAAAAATATAGTTTCTATATTTTTTTAGGTATGTTTCTCAGACGAGTCAACTTTTGAAATTCTGGCCAACAAAAGTAACTTCGTGAGGCGGCGCCCAAGCGAGAAATTTCATCCTGATTGCATAGTGGAACGAATTAAACACCCTGTAAAAATAATGGTATGGTCTGTCATCAGCGCAAAAGGAGTTGGGCACCTCTATATCGTCCAGGGAACCATGAGACAGGACCAATACAAGCAAGTATTAGAAACTCGCCTGTTGCCGCAACTTCAGGAATGGTTCCCGAATGGGGAGGAATTCGTGTTTATGCACGATTCAGCTCCATGTCATAAAGCGAGGAGTTTAACCAAATTTTTGGAAGACCACAACATTCCAGTCTTACCTTGGCCTGGCAATTCTCCTGATATGAATCCCATAGAAAACTTGTGGGAAATTACCAAGGCGGAAATTGCTAAGGAAATCATAACTACCAAAGTAAAACTAATTGAAAAATTAATAAATGTATGGTTTCACAATCCCAAAATAAAAGAAAGTGCTAAACAGTGTATTGAAAGTATGCCGAGGCGGATTCAAGCACTGATAGAAGCAAAAGGAAATGTGACAAAATACTAATAATTTCCCATCATCATTTTTATTATACTTGTTTATATTTTC